>NC_142179.1:7125000-7490000 GCF_026936395.1 Plectropomus leopardus
CAACAACACTAAGCCCTCTGTCAAAAACCTGGATGTGTTGTTTGATGCCACCCAGAATTTTGGATTTTATATTAGCAAGGTTGTCCAATCTATTTATATATTAATAATATTGCCAAAAATCAGTTACTTTCAGAACTTCACAGAACCTGAATCCATCACACAATATTTGATTTTTTTTACAGTTTGGTTTAATGTTGGCCCATATGACAGTAGTATACCATGAGATGGTAGAAACTTGTCCATTTGTACAAATTTGAGTATTGGCAATAATGTGTCTTAATCTCTTTTACAGGGATGAATTCTCATGTGATCTTGCGATTGTAGCAGGGAAGTTTAAGGCATAAATGCAGAAACCTGTTACACTTTATAAAGCTTCAATTTTAAAACAAGATTAGTTTTACTGTTTTCTGTGTCTTTCCAGGTACCTGACACTTAAATTTAATGTTTTTTAACACATTTTTTTAAAATTATTTTTAACCAAATTTTCATCTTCTTTCTTATTCAAGCATTGCAGGTATGTGGTTCCCTTGCAGAGGTAGTTTTATGCAGGAATATGGTTATCAGAGTGAGTTGGGATAATCTAGATTTTGCAAACTGTTAAGTATATTAAGTAACTGTTAAGCAAGTATAAAGTACATAGACCATGAGAGGTTCAATAGGAGTCTTATATACCTGTAACATTAGAAATGTGGACGTTTTACAGAAGAGCTTAACTGATTTTGACAAGAAGAAACTGAAAGATGAATAAATGAAATTAGATAAAGTGACTGCTACAATTAAGACCTCAACATTTTTTCATTTAATACTGTTTGAAGACTTTTAAGCCCTAATATATATAAAACCACATTAAGACTTAAGGACCTGCAGACACCCTGTTTTTGTTCTTTAACTCAAGTGTTGTCTCCTGAGGCATTTGTGTTTTGTTCTGAATAAAAGAAGAAAAAAATCAAATGTGATGAAGTACGGTTTTGCTATTTTGAACCATTTCTTGCCCACTCCTTTGTTAGATATTGTACTGTTCTTATCAGTCAGAAATCAAAAATCAATTCACAAATTGTGCAAATTGCGACAGCCAAGTTACAACAAAAAATAATTTTTTATTTTATTTCCCTTTTAAAGTCTCTACACTGGTGACCAGTTTGTACTATGTAATCATGGTTCACTTTTCTTATGCATTCATGTATGACTTTGAATGCTTTTTTTCCCCTTTTAAACTCTGGATTTGAGATTTGCTTTATAAATAAACTTGTCTTGATTTTTTAAAATGCCTCCTAATGCACACCTACATGCTGTGACAGTGTATCATGTGTTAATAATGAGACACTGGTTTGATTCAGACAGATTAGCCGCGCAGAAATCAATGCCAAATATAAATCAACTCCACCAATTAGCGTCTCTGTTAAAGCTCCCATTCCTGTAACATACAAAACGCATCCCCCTGTAAAACACACTGGAACGAGGTATAAAGTGTTAAGCCACAGACACTAGTTTGATTCAAATGCACTGGCTATGCGGGAATCAATATCAAATGTGAATCCATTGTGGTGATAAGTCTGAATCCTGCCTGGGAGAGCGGGCATCATCTCCTACTCTCCTGTCAGCGTGCCTCAGCAGCCGCATCCTGTTCGCTCTGAGTAATATGACACAGACACAGAGAGGCCGAGTTAACGCACACTGAAAAGATACTAAGGGAAGGAAGGAGAGAGATACTGATGTGAGGAGAGGGAGCAAAGTCAGGGAAAAGATACTCAGCGATGAAGAGAGCAGAAGCGCAGACAGAGAGATATACAACGGCAGACAAACCCCTCGCCACTAAATCATGTTTGTCATTCTCGCAGAGAGAAAGAGAGAGAGAGAGACGCGGCGTCTCAGGGGAAGCTCTGACTGCGACTCCTTGATGTCTTTGAGACTCTTTATCCTCTATTCATTTATTCCCACTCTCAGAACATTTTATGTCTGTATTTGTGGGTATGAGTGGACAATTTCCAGCGTGCTTTAACACAGAGGAGGCCACTAAAGAAATTCAAACCCAAGACAAATCGTTTCCATAACAACCACAAAAGGGGAGAACACAAAAAATTCTAGTTTATAACGAATTGGAAACATTTGGCAACATCTCAGGACCATAGCGGTCAGACAATCAAGTTGTAAACAAGCCCAAATATTGGTCAAACTTACTTAGAAGAGAAAAGGTTAAACTATGATCAACCACACTTGCTGAAGTTGTGTACCCACAGGTTTCTGTGCAACGTTTATATACAACTAATTTGACATTGCAAATACGTTCTTGAGGGAAATATAATGACAAGCGACTTTTGTTTTCTTTTAACATAGTGAGAAAATACTGCTAATGAAAGTACTTCTCAATTCCCAAAACGTCTATACCAGACGAATCAGAAAAATGCTCAGACAGCAAATTTTATGATTTTTGCACCACACTATCCATCCATAGTGAAAACAGCAGTTTGTTGTGGTATATTTTTTTAAACCAATGTTATGATCTTTTCCTAAACTTCAAGATATATGATTAAAAAATGCAAAGAATAGAGAGAGAAAAAAAAAAATCAATTAATCTAAACTGCATATTTTATTGCCATTTTTCACAACAATGTAATATATGGCTTTAATCCATTATCAGCAGTGCACGTATGGTAACAGATTTTCGGGTTTGGTGATTGGATGTTTGTTCCAGAAATGGAAATTGCAGTTTCTTTCTTAGATCAATTTCTCACCTCTCATTTCAACCAGGAGCGTTTCATGCAGATCCAAGCTGTAAAAGAGCTCCGACGGTCAGTCACGTGACATCAACTTTTACTTACAAAACCTGGATGCCCAAAATAGCTTGTCCTGTTCTATAACTGTCATTTCAGATACACTCACTTTCAGTTTTACATCACAATTAAGTGGTTAAGATAATCTGGCATGTTTGGCAACCTGTCTGATCTTCTAATGGGTTTTGTGCCCTGTCAGACTTTTTGTAGCTGTTTTCAAATATATCATCTATTTAGGTGGTGAGTGCAGTGTTATTATAACTTATATAATGGCCAAAGATATGAATGCCCCAGCTGTAATACGCCTGAATTGTCCTCTGATACAATGTAATGGTTTTGATACCGTACTTTGCAGTATTTTAGATAAAATTGCACCTTTTACAAGGAGACATTACAACGTAATTCTTTTCCTAGCTAAATGATCACATTAGGGACATTAAAAAGAAAGTGCAGGAGAAGAAACAACTTGGAAAAAGATAAACTTAATGATGCTTTTTGTTCCTTCAGAAGCAAACTGCAAACTTGTAAAACAAGAAAAAAAAAACATTATTTCCACCTGATTGCCTCTCAAAGCCACAATCCCTGGATGGATTTTATGTCAGACCATTGACAGTCCTCCTTTTACACAGTTTCTTGAAGTCACCAAAGAAGAGGTAGAAGAGGTACTCTATCACTCTATCAATAAATCAGGCTACAATTTCTCCCCCATCATGTGAATGGGAAATCTACACCAATCAGTCTGACTATTCTGGAAAAAAACTCACTGCTGCCTCTATAACCTCTATGTGGTTTTCATACTGAACCACTGAACCTAATTATACATTATTAACTGTTATCTTTCCACAAGCACTTTCTCATCTTTATTTCCAGCATGCAATTGTCCATTCTTTGACCCACTGGTATTAAATAACTTTAGGCCTATTTTAAAGCTGCAGTTTTTATAAAAGATTATTATAATCATTGAATTCTGCTCCCTGCTAAATGCTTGATTTGGGTTCTGTTTTGTAGTGCTTGACCCGAATTTTTGACTATTTGGGCCATTGGGTAGGCATTCTGTTTTAAAGTTTAGGATTTTGTTTTTTTTAAATGACAATAAGGAAATTATAAACTTAAATCTTATGAATATGAACATTAAACTTAGACTTGTTGGAGCTAGTATGCTGTTTCTGCACTCTTTTACAACACTTTGTCAGGTTTTGTTTTGGATTCAGAGCCTATTATTATGAGAAATTATGTAGGTTCACTTATATAATTTATCCCTGATATGAAAAACTGTCATGAGCTGTGATTATGTCACATAAAGTGCATAGACAAGATATCCTTTAACCTAACCTGAGAGAATTTCAAACATGTACTGTATATAACAAACCAAACCTTTTGGAAACTGTAGAATAACAGAGTCTTTAATGAATGCCTCTAATTAAACCGTAGGACACGGACAGAGCCCAAAATATACTACTTAGGATAGCCCTACTGCCTCGATCCCAATTTTAATCATTTGGAAAATGAGTCGATATTAGCAAAACAGCTCTTGAATAAGCTCACTGCTAACCCACTGTACAATTTTTCGTTTTTTAATTTCCAGTTCTATGTTGCCAATGTTGCACGTATTTTTAAAGACACTGCATTAATTTTCAAGAGTATGCTGATGACACAGAGCTGTATGTTCCTCTTAAACCTGGTGAGACTGCAAATATAACCCAAATCCTCAGCTGTCTTTCTAATCACAACAGCTGGATGGCACAAAGCTTTCTGCAACTACATGAATCAAAATCTTTTCACTGGCCCACCTTCATCTTTGTAAGCACTACAATCCAAACTTAGTTGTTTATCATCTTCTATAAAGGAAGTCTTCTTGCAATTTAGGGCTCATATTTGACTCACACCAGGACAGTACAATCATGCTTCCTTCAGCTGAAGATAATATCTACAATCAAATTGTTTCTAACAGCTGCAGATTTTGAGAAAGTAATCCATGCCTTTATATTCTCTCTTTCTTTGAGTAGTGTGTAATTCTTTTTAAAAAAACTATATGAAATCAGATCACATCATCCCATTTTTGCATCTTTGCTTTGGCTCCCTGTTGGTTTTACAATTGATTTGAAGATTTTGCTTATAAATGTTAGGGCTTTGCATGGTCAGGCCCCCAGTTATTGTTGACGTTAATCCGTTATGAGCCACAGCGCAGCCTGAAATCCTCAGGCAAGGGTCTCCTACTTGTTCAACCAATCGTTTAGTAAGCTGAGGTGACCAAGCCTTTTTTCAGTCCGTGCCCCTCAGCTTTGGAAGTCCATTTCTGAGTATATCAGGCTAGTAAGCTCTGTAGCATCTTTGCATAACTTCTTAAAACTCACTTTTATCAGATAGCCTTTTTTATTGTAACTATGTCCACATTCTCTTTTGGACTTATTTTTTCTTAACTGCTTATTGTTTTATTGTTATGTCCTGTGTTGTACTATTGAATTCCTATTGTAATCTGGTTAATTCGGCATTTTTACTGCTCAGTCTGCTGGTTTTTACTGCTTAAGAACACTGGGAATCAATTTAGAAAAGTGCTACATATTACATATATTAGTATCATTATCATTAATTCAGTACAACAGCTCTGCAGTAATTATTGTTAAAATGATCTATTTTTGATTCAACAACTTCAAAAATGTGTTGATTAGACCTTCTGGTCAATTTTCAGGCTGTAGTTGGATTGCACTGCGTTCTACTCAAAGGTGTTCCTGTTATTTTGTCCACCCCGCTGTATATTCCCACCGGTGCTGTCGGTGTACAAGCCCCTCCAAACCCTTTTCCTCTCCTCCTCGTTAAATCAGCATCTGCTGAGGTAAGAGGGCCTGAAACCCCTGAACACACACACACACACACACACACTCTCTCTCTCTCTCTCTCTTCCCCCCCCTCCCTTGCATTGCATTCTCTCGAGCCTGCCATCTGCCACAGAGTTGGACGAGACCCCACTAACACGGCCGCCACACACACTCACACAAGCTTACACCCTCATTTCAAACCCTTGCAATTGCTGGAAAACATGTCCAGTACAGATGCACATGAATGCACACGCACACACACGCGCACACACACACTACACAACTCAAAGTTGGCCAGGCCGCATATTTAATGAGGAGCCCCCCATGAACAAAACAGCTTGCGGGGTCATAATGGTTTCGAGCAAAGCCCCACCCCGCTGCACAGAGCCAGTGAACTCCTCCCCTCTACTGTGTGACTGGCCTGAAGAGGAGCAAACAGGAAGGACAGAGAGGGGAGGACAGAGGGAGAACAACAAACTCTAATTACTCCTCTGTGGCTCATGGGCCCCTACAGCATTTTTATTCCAGGAGTAAAGAGAGAGAGAAGGAGGAGAAGACAGAGGAAGGGCGAGGACGGCGCAAACAGAAAAAAAAAAAAAGAACCGTGCTGATTGAACATGAAACATCTCCCTTTGGTCTCTTCTTTTCTATCCCTCTCTGCTTGTTGTACATAATGCCCCCTCACTTTCACTGCAATTGTTCATCACCCCTCAGTTATCCACAGTGAATAATGATGTTTCCTCTTGGAGAGAAAGAGGCAGAGGAGCGAGCCTAAGGCCACGAATTCTGATGGTCTAAGCATTCCCAAGTCTCACACTGCTCGGGCAATATCAACAGTGCGGCGGGCAGGGAGGGAGGACGCCCGAGCCTTCTCCTGCATTCATATTCTCTGGGTGTTGCGTTTGTTTGTTGTGTGTTACTCATTATTTACAATCTGTATCACACAAAACTCCCTCTGTATTTTACCCTTCCTGCAAAAACACACACAGGCGGGACCAGAGAAGGGACAGTGGACGACGGCTGCTGTCGTCTTTGACTAACAGACATGGGGCGAATTAACATTATGTCTGCTCTCTGGGGACGTTCGGTCTCGCCTGCCGCTGCCGTGCTGCCATCATCGTCACTGTCACCCATGCAGAGCCCGTGGAGGGGCAGAGCCACTTGAGGAGAGCTTCCTTCCTCAAGAAGCTAAAGCCGAAGAGACAGCTGGGCCCCACTCCAGAGTCTCCGGCTATTTAAAAAAAAAAGAAAGAAAAAGGGCTGCTCAGTTCATGGCAGCCAGCCACATTTAAGTTAATTTTTTTGTGGGATCATTTGCTCTATTTCTTCTAATAGATGTGGATCTATCATTTGTCCCACGTTACGGTTGCTTCACAAAAAAAATTCAAGCTTGGTTAGATCGCTGAGCTGTGGCACAATGAAGAAAATAGCATATTTGGTCAGATTCTTCCAATAAAGTGTTTTTTTTTGTAATATCTTACAAGCTAATAAAATCTTTTATAACCAGGCCATGTGCGGCATTACGGTCCTGCTGTAATAGAACCCATTAAAGACACATTATCTGGTTCAGTGTGTTGCGCTGCCTGTGCCGATGTAGGATGAAATGGGCCATTCTAATCCTCATTAACATAGCTAATTTCACATGAGAGAAAGTTGATAGTGGGTGTCAAAACCATTCAAAGGTCACCCGAGCAAGCTACATCATTTGGTATGCGGGTACGTATGCGCAAATGCATATGTAAGAGCGGGTGTGTAAATGGTCTACCTGTTTGAGTATTCATTACGTGTTCTGTTACATATAGTGTAAGCAAAACCGTGTCACTGTCACTGTTGTGTGATGTTTGACAAACAGCCTCAGCAGGCAGAGCAGTGCATGATAAAACAGATAAAGTTGTCAAATTCAGCGCGTGATGTTTGATCGTGCACACGGGAGCAAAGATGGAATAAAGAGCAGGGATAAGGAGGAGAAAGGGCAACATCGCTCCCGCTCCTTCGCACTCAGGCTGCGAGCGCTCCGACTAACCTTTGGTCGCAGGGATGAATGTGGGGGAACAAACACGTGACACGTTGCTCCTTCAGCAGACACTGGCACAAAGCCATGTCACAAAGGGGAAAGAGGGGACAAGTGTGACATTAGATGCATGAAGATGCTGCCATGTGACCTTTAAAGGGGACAATTAAGTGAACGTCACACACTTCATGCCAGCTGTGTTTGGCTGTATGTCACATGTGTCCCGCTGCATACAGAAATGGAGAGACCTCATACAAATGTGTGTGTGGTGGCAAGGCAACACCATGGACATATTTTTTGTTTTTAACATCTTTAAGTCCTAATTCGCAGGTCAAAACAGGGCTAAATTAGGACGAAAAGTTAACGTTTTTAGGTCTTTAGATAAAGCAGTAGAGTAGGACGCTCTAACATGTTAAAATCGTCACTGAAATAATGTTGAGATAATAATTATATGACACCAAGAAATCTAAAATGTAAGCTTCTTTTTCAAACAAATTTACTCCAGTTTTCCAACAGACAACTTGACATCTTTTAACCAGTAAATTACCAAAAGTGCGTTTTTTTTGGGCTACTCTGACTTGATATGATTGACTTGTTCCTTGTCTAACATGTAAACACCAAATCTTACGATAAATGCTAGAGCCTTTGGGAATGTTTTGGCATGTGCCTACCTATAGTATGTGACAGAGAAGATGAGTTCAGCTGTTCTTGCATCAGTACATTTAAAAAAATTGCTGACAAAGATCTTCTTGGCAATCACTGCACAACCACTTGCTGGTGTTTTGTATGAACAAGCATGCGTTTTGATGGAGAGAACAATCTTTGGCATCTCTCACTGAAACAGCTGGACGGCAAACATGTTTCAAACGGGAAAAAATAAACACTGCGACTGCGATTACAAAGTAGAGAACTCACTTATTCACCCTCCTGCGGGCGGTGATGCTGGCCACGATGACGCTCTCTGGTCTCGGGGTGGCCACAGCCTTGAAAGTCCCCTTCCAAAACTTCTCAAAGAGCTGCTTCTCTCCCAGGTGCTGGAAGCCAGTGGTGCTGCTCTGCGATCCCAGGGACGGAGAAGGGCCACAGGGGCCGAGCTGGAGCGAGCACGGGGGCTGCATATGTGCTTCTTCGCTCTCCCAACCAAAAAACGACAGAGCTTACACACTCATGGAAACGCACGCACGCACTTGCGCTGGTTGTCGCTCAGGAGCTGTCCAAGTACTGAATCAAACACGCTGCAACTGTTTGTGCGCCGTCTTCTCCTCTCGCAGCAGCAGGTCAATGTGTCAGCGCGTCTGTCTGCTCTTCGCTCATGAGCGGGAGCGTGGGGAAAGGGACAAAAGCTGACCCTCTCCAACTGAAGCCTGGGTATTGTTCTTCCAGATGAAGGAAGGAGGGGTGGGGGGAGATTGTGTTTCTTTCTCTCCGCCTCTCCTCTTCTGTCACATCTGCTGCTTTTTGGGACGGGGTCAGAGTTGGGAGTCGGAGTGCTCCTTGTTCTCCCGTGTGCTCCCGTCGGCAGCCTCACACAGAATTAGGCATCGCTCACAAGAGACGGAGCATGTTTCAGTCCCGAGGGGTGAGAGAGAGCAAGTGGTTTTCTTGTTGCTGAAGTGCAATGTTTTGGTGTAGAGATGATTAGACGCCTACGCGCACCGGCTCAGGGCTGAGCGGGTGCCGAGGCAAGTGTCGCGGCAAGTCTGAGGGCAGGCGTGAATGTGCGCTGGAGAGTGTGAGTGGAAATGTGCGAGGAGCTCAGCTGAGAGCCGCTTGTTTTGTGTCTCTCAGCCTGTGACGTCAAAGTCGGGGGCTGGACGCTGGGGAGAGGGACACCTTCTGTCATCCCCTCCCTCCCTCTCTCCCTCCCTCCCTCTGTCCCTCTGTCCCTCTCTCTGTAACACTTGTATCGCTCCACTATAACCTTGATGAGGTTCACTTCTCATCCTGACGTATGTCAGCATCACTTTCTCTCTTTCTTCCTTGTTTCTTCTGTTCTTTGTTTCTCTCTTCACTTCAGTCCTTTTTTATTCTTCTCTCCTTGTGTCGTCCCCTTTATTTCTTCTTCCTTTTGACCCTTCCCATTTTTTTCAATAAATACTTAAGCTCTAATAATTTGTAAATTAGTCGATTAGTTGCTCAACAGAAACTTAATCTGCACGATTTAGCTAAGTGATTAATCTGTTGAGTCTATTTTTAAGCAAAAGAACCAATCATCCTCTGTGTCCGGCTTGCCGTCCTCTGTGTGTTTTCTATTAAATCTATTTAAACTGAACACCTTTTTTGGTCAGACAAAACAGGACATTTGCAGATGTTACCTTCAGCTCTGTGAAAGTGTATTTTTCTGACATTTAAAGGCCAAATGATCAATAATAAAATTATTGTTGTTAGTTGCAGCCTTGTAAATTCACTTTTAAAAAGAAATAACAATTACCTGAATAAATGTTTTCTCTTTTTGTGATTGAGCTTTTGTCTGGATTGAAACCTGTTGCTCTATTTTTTTTTTTTATTTTTTTTTGCTTTTTTAAGTTTTGTTTCCATGTGCACTACAAACTGAGGTTACTTTATTACTGCAAAAATCGTGATCACAATTATTTTAACAATATTGAAATCAGTTATTTGACACAATTTCTCTCTTTATGCATTTTCTGAACTTAAAAATGGATATTCTTGAAGTTTAAATATGATTAAACTAAAATACTATTATGAAAATGTAAAAAAAAATAGATAAATTAATCAAATCAATAATACATATTTAAAAAATCAGCACAGGGGAAGAAGGAGAGAACCCACGAAGAAGAGCTGTGGACTGTGTTTACTCTGAGCAGCATGCATTGGAATTAACTGCAATGTAATGTAATATGAATATATTTTTCTCGCACTTTAGAAATAAAATCACTTAGAGGGTGGAAACATCCCTAAATCTGGCATGAAAGTCGCCTAGTAGTCAACACTAAGTGGATGGGGGTGCCTGTGGATTTCAAGACAGGGCAGAACAGGCGTATCAGTGCTGAATGCGGCGCAACAATTGTTTCACCTCAATTATTTGGTTTCATAATCTCTGGACGCCAAAATTGTAATTGAATATAAAATTCCATTAATTGGGGTACTATTCAGAGGACAACATATGCACAAAATAAACACTCTAATGTTTTGATGTAGCACTATGCTTTTAGCCTCATCATCTCTTTTGGTAGTGACAGAAGTCAAACCTATCAGCTACCTTCAGCTCCTTCCAAACATTACATACTCCAGCAAATATCTTGTAATGTGTCGTGTTGCTGCTCATTACTGTTTTGCTACGCATTGTTTTCTTGTGTCTGTTATACAGAACTTGCTATCACCACCGCCTCCCTCAATAATGTTGATGGTGAACAAGTCAAACTTCCTGCCGGGCCAATAATGCCATCATCATCATGCAGTGTATGTGACAAACACTTTTTTACACCTGCAGCTGCAAAGTCACAAATTCTGCATAACAGCAGAAAGAGTCGATGAAATTACAGAAACCACTTAAAAAACTACAAAGCATCATTATGGAAAATCACCACAGTTTGATCAACAACTTTATCACCCAGTCTCATCAATAACTGAACATTTTCAGTTACATGAATGCGTATTTATTGCGTAAGATGGTATGATATTGTGATGTGCACTGCCATTCCCTGAATATATGATTATTAATATGCCTTCTGTACAAATAATCTGCAATACGTTGCAAACTATGTCAGCCTTTCTCTCTTTCTTCTCTTCCCTCACACACACACCCTCCATCAGTGTCTTGGACAAAAGACTGAGTAAATCAGCATAACAAAAGCCCTGGCTCAGGGAGGACCAGCCGGAGCATGTGGCTGACACAAACCTCCCCCTGGGGGTTTCAGCTTTTCCCTGCCGTCGGATACCTCCTCCTCTCCTCTCCAGTCTGCCTCTACACGACACATAACACGGAGCAACAGCTCGACAATCTCCACCCCAACCCTCCCTCCGTCCCTCCCTCTCTCTACTTTTCTCTTCTTCGCTCTGCCTCTAATGCTGCAAGTCATCTGCCGCTTGCCAGTGCTGTAACACATTGGACTCTGCCTTGGAATCTTGAGAGGGATTATTGACGACTACAGGGATACCACCCTGTTTAGGCTACAACAGGATAAACTCTATTTATAGACTTTTGGAATTGCTTTCTTGCTTTCACAAATCTAGCTGTTTATTTGACAGCCTTAATGTACAACAAGCTCACGTTTGTTACCATAACAGGCTTTCTGCAGAGTCAGGGGTGTGAGTGTAAATGCTCAAAAAAATGAGATTGCTTTTAAAAATACTATTCTATAATATTTTCATCTGCACGTTCTGCCTCGAAACAAAACTAGAATTACTGCCTCATGTTTGTGTGCCTTCGCACACCAGTCAAGTTACAACTTCATGTAAATCTTCCCCTCAGCAGCACAGCAGATCTATGCAATCAGCGCATGATGGACACCTGAGATTAGTGTCACCAAGCAGTATCTAACCAAATGTTTCCCCTTCTGTTTACGAGTTATGGTTCAGTAATGGACAGAAAATTTTTGTCATCACAGTGAAGTTGTCTTTCGACCCCTTGGATTTAAAAGTTCAGCACTACATCATTATAGGGAGTTATGGCTAAAAACATATTTTATGAGGTCACAGTAGCCTTGAACTTTGACCTTTGATCACCTAATTTTAACCAGTTCATTCTTAAGTTCAAGTGGACATTTGTGCTAAATTAGAGGAAGCTGCCTGAAGGCCATCTTCAGATTTTGCATTTAAGAGAATGAGGCGGCTGCAAGGTCACAGTGACCTTGACCATGGACCACTAAATTCTTATCAGTTCTTCACTGAGGGATGCACGGTAACATCGGCACATCATCGATATCGGCTGATATTGGGTTTAAAATTAACGATCAGAATTTGCCAATGTGCTGATATGTCATCAGTATCAGACAAAAGTGGCTTTAAAATGAACTATTGTAACTGGACAACATGTTTTTTTTCCTATTTTTAACAATAAATGAATATGACATAAATTGAAAAGCAATGTGTTTCATGTCTCCATCTGCTGGTGGGCCATTAGGATAAGAGTATACATGCATTACAGTGGGTGCCCCATATATAATGACAAATACCTTGCTGCAGAGGTCACAGGTTCGATTCCAGACTATGGTCTAGGGCTGAAACGATTCCTCGAATAATTCGAGTAACTCGATTACAAAAAATGATCGAGGAATTTTCTCTGCCTCGAGGAATCGTTTAATTTTGCCAGCTCAAAGCATGGTATTTCACCCGGACTACTTTTAATGCGGCACAACGCGCTGACGTCACGCACGTAAAGGAATAAAAAAGAGGCGGCGGATATGTTTGGTTTTAACCATGGATGAAGAGGTAACGACGAAGAAGGCGGTGAAAGCGAAAAGAAAGGCACAAAGAAAAGGCAGAAAATGTCAAAAGTGTGGGAGCATTTCAAGCTGAACATCAAGGCGAACACTGCTGCGTGTATTCACTGTAAGACAGCGCTTGCATACCACAACAGTACGTCTTCAATGCTGCAGCATCTCCACCGAAGGCCCCCTGTTTACTCCGAGAGCGGAGGACCGTCACCCGAGACAAGGCAAAATGAAGTTACCGTAGCGCTAATTAATGAGATTAACGTTACTGTACCTTGCTAACATAACGTTAGCCCTGCGGAGGGCTAGGTTTCTATTAATTATGACTACTGTCGATGCGTGGCTAACGTGCCTTTCATACAGGCTTTATTTAATCTGTAAAAACACAGCGCTGCAGAGTGATGAGGGTGGAAAATAAAAACATAATAAAGCTAACTGGGTAGTTAAAAAAGGAAACCAATGGTTCATTGTTAGGTGAAATGTCTTATTGTCTCATGTATATTTATAATTGCTCTTTAACTAAACAAAAATATGTTTTATCCGATTACTCGATTAATCGATGGAATTTTCAGTAGAATACTCGATTACTAAAATATTCGATAGCTGCAGCCCTACTATGGTCCTTTGCTGCATGTCCTCTCTTTTTCCCCCTTTCACACTAAAGCTGTTCTGTCAAATAAAGAATAAAAAATAACGTTTAGAAAAACGGGGGGAAAAGCGCATGCAGGCATAATATGATGTTAATTCCACGACAGAAGAGACCTGATCCTTAAAATTGGGGGGGTGAGAAAATTTGGATAGTTGAGTCTACATATACATTTGTGCCAAATCTGAGACAATTAAAAAAAAATAAAAGTGCAAATTAACATTTTGACCGTATGAACATTAGTTCATAAGGGAATCATTCTTGATCCAATTAAAATGTTTTTGACAACAGAGCTTTTCAAAGTCTCCAGTAAATGAACATTTTCAGTCCATTAAATAACTCCCCGATATTTGTATTATAACAAGAATATGAAGACTGTCCAGGTCTATAGTTATGAAATTGAGACCCGTCAGGTGTTCTTGAGATATCGCATTTACGTGAATTGGATGGACAGACAAACAACCCGAAAACATAATGCCTCCAGCTACGACTATCACTGGCACAGACGGTTAAAAAACGACCTATGTGGTTCATGTCATCTTTCACACAACATTTGCTGTTCTGAAGCTTTTACAAGGTATCCCTGTTTGAACCCATCAGCTCTGTATTTAACTACAAATAACACTCTTCACGTTTGTCAACCCTGTTCCAGAGTATACTACAAATTTTCCAGACAGCAATTTTCTTCCATAAATCTCACAATACAAATAAGACTTCAAAGATTCCACCACATCTTTTGCACTTTACTTAAGTTACTTTTTGAATGCAGGACAGAATATTTTTACACTGTGGTATTGCTTTTTGCTGAAGGTAGATAAATCTGCTCCGGATGACTTTGATCAGACATTTCTATATATAAGGATCAGTGCACTACAAAATACAAGGTGAGCAAGGATCATACCCCAATATTCTCTGGCTCTGTGTGTTAACAAGGTGTTGTAAACAACAATTTCCACTCACTGTACTGACAACATCGTCACGTGAACTTCTCTTTCCCCTGATGAGGAGTTGTAAGCGTGGGTAGGAATTAATATCTCTCCCTGCTAATAGGTATGCATAAAGACATAGCGCCGTACCTCGTCTGGATTAATAATGCATATATTAGCTGATAACATGAAACCTTGATGTATAACAACGGCAGCCACTTAATGATAAGTGGCTGCTTCATCAGTGTGCTTTGCATAAAGATAGAGCAGAGGCACTCTCGAATCAAACCAGAGGGCAGAGACGAGCCGGCCCTGCAAAACACCGAATATGTTTCATTTATGGTGGGGAATATCAAACAGCCGTTTCTGCCATGAGATGAAGTCCAGGTTATATTGGAGGGCTGTGCCGAGGGCAATGGGGTGGACTTCCTCCTGCTGAGTGTTTTTATGAAGTGCTTTCGCTAGCAGTGGTTTTATATGGAAAGTTGAGCTGAAGGACACAAAGCTGTTATGGAAAAAGTCATTAAACTGTGGAGAGACAATCATTTCATGTTTTAGCCTTGGTGTTTTCACAGAGAGAATTGCACCTGGTGACAGTAGGTGTAACATGGCACCACATACAGGATCAGAAACTCAATACTCCTCATTATAATTGGCACTTTGTGGTCAAGACATTGCATCAACATAACATCAATATTGTACTGCAAAAAGTCAGCTCTCAAAAGTAATGAAAAAAAGCAATAAAATGGGGGAAATGTTTCGTAAAATCAGGGTTTGGTGTTATTTAAATCTTTTCCAATACCGGTGCTAAAACTATACTGGTGCCTGAACTGATATTAGAAAATAAATACAATTTAAAAAAAAAAACTTTCTTATTTATTTCTTTATTTTTATTTTTTAATGCAAAGGCAAATTTAAACTTAAAAAATATTACAGTATAATTAACAGTTTAATGTATACCTAAATGTATTATAATATAAATGTATAATACTGTTATGAAATAAACAAATAATAATATTATAATGAATAAATACAAATCATTATTCACAAATGCCCCTTATAAATCAAACAGAACCCCACTGCAATAATCCAACCATAAATACATTTTCAGGACTACTACCAGCAGAATAATTTTGGATTTGGCATCTGTAATTGCCTCAGTAACTCAGAAGAGACTCAGCAGTCAGACATTTCTCTATTTTATGTTTAGGATTTGCTGAGAACTGCAGGTCCACCTTAAGGGAGCCTGGGAGGCTAACTTAGCTCGCTGACTTCTGCAGTAACGCCTTTGACTTTAATCAGCAGGTGACAAGAAAGACACGGGAGCATGGCTCGGGTCTTGCAGTGTTGTAGCATTTATTTACTGACAAACACCCTGAACTGTTCACACACTGCACCGCTGAAGTTAACTTTATTCTCTCTGCTCTGAATGCTGCAGCCTCACCGTCACCAGCACACATGCTCGCTTGCTTGCTCTATCTCTCGCTCGCCTCTGCTTCCTGTCTCACTACTCGCAAAATCTGGCACTGAAATGAGACACAGAGGTCTGTGTGACAAGTTGGTTTGGTAGTTACCGGTCGTACAGGTTTCAGTACCCAACCCTTCTTAATATCACCAAAATTATCTGCAAACACAACAGAACATTTTGCTTTCCAAGATTTTTTAAAACAAGTAAAAATATCTCAGTGAGTTACATGCAGTAGCTGGTGGTTGGCGCGCGCCCAGTTTGCAGAAAGTGACGAGATGCACACCCCACAGCTAGGAGTGTTGATATCAAAATGTATTTTAGCCACTTTAAAAAATGACCAACCTAAAAAATAAAATATCAGTCTAAGTGGATTCTGTATTGAGAGGTTTTTCAATTTGAAGTTTTGTTTCAGTTAGATCACATAACAGCCGCTAACAGCACTTTCTGAACCCAACAGCTGGCTGGCGGCAGATGAGAATCGAGTGCCAAAAAAAAAGGCAGGGTGACAGTGATGTAAAGCAGTGAAAGTACTCTGAATATCCACTTGGAGTGTTGTTGTTTTTTTTAAGTAGACCTTTTTTAAACAGGCTAAAATAACTTTTGACATACCCCTGTGGGGCGTTTCTGCAAACCTGGAGTACGCCGACCGCCAGCTTCAGTATGTAATGCACTGACAATACATAATCATCTCATACAGCCCTGCTTCAAAAATCCCAAACTCCCCCTTTAAGATGTGTCTTGATGTATCCTGCAGTGTTAATGCAGCTCTACACATCACCAAGAGCCTAAAGCTTATTAACAAGGCAACTGTACAGTGTAATTTTCTGGGTAAGCTGACTAACAGCCACAGCTAACCATGAAATGCATCCATTTAAAGTACATCAGAATTAGTTGAATTTTTTTTCGTAAGAAGCAGAGGGAATATATGAAATATTATTGGCAGGGCTCAATGGCTTTGCACTGTAAGATCTCACGCTGACAGTAATTGCACTTGTTAGCGTAGATGGATTCGTCTCTATGGAATTTTTTTTCTATCGCAAATATATTCAACATGAAAGGAAAAAAGCAAATTGCTCTGAAATGTAATGTTCCTTTCTCTATGCCAATCAGAGTTCGAATCAATACGTTTCTTTTTGTGCAACTTCTGCCACTGATGCATAATTTTAAAGTTATTTTCATTCTACTAAAACTCACACAAAAAAAACAGTAAAGCTTAGCCTCGCCCTTCCTTCAAAAACCTGAGCAGTATTTTCTTTTCATAGCATTGTTCATTTCTTTTTCATTTTCACTTTCAGCATGCACACCTCCCCATAACTTCAAGAGAAATCAACCGCAGGTATTATCTGGGGATAAGCTGTCACCACAGCATTCAGGACAGCCAGGCTTACTTTTTAAAAAAAAGTTTTGAAGAGATATGACACTAATAACGTTTCTTGGCTCCACTTTTCATTCTGTGGTGTTACTGTGTGTTTGGTTTTCAGTTAAGGATGTGGTTGTAAACTTTATAGCTCAGCTAATGAGCCCTGAAAACTTAAAGAAATAGGGACAAAGAGAAATGTGCAGACTCTGTTTCTGACAATTTCTGGTTTCTGAACATTTGTGATTCATGTTGTTGTCAAAAAGATTAATTGAATGCTTCTGAGCCGTCTCACTTATTTTCACTGGTCTCATCACAGCAGCGGTACATCTGTCCAAGTTAGGGTGCTGCCTGAGGAAGTCCAACACAAACACAGCTCAGCTAAGGCTGTACTTTGCATTACTATTTTTCTCATCCTTCTCTGCGGAGAAAAGGTATAACAGATGTCAAAATGGGATATTAGCTGAAGTTGAAATAAGTTGCAGTAATTTGAAAAGGCTCGCTCAAAATAGATAAATGAATAAAATTGCTACCAGGGAAACATGCCCATGCATGGAGGGGTGCCACAGCGTCTAGATCAAAACGGGAGGAAGAAATTTTAAAAAATGATGGATTTGAGCATACATTTTTGTGATGATCAATATTGAACAGCATGTACTTCTAGAGAATGAATGCCTTCAATTTAGCAGTGTACATTTAGGTATTATAACTGTTTAAACCAATAAGGGCATTTAGAATATGGCTTAGTAACTAGGGTTAGGCACTGAATTAATTACAATTAGGAGTGCAAACACAATTGAAATTCCACTGACCAATTCACTGTAAATCAATTGCTGCCAAATTTAGGTAGCTAAGAGCACACCTGGATGAAAAGGCCACGTCCAGACAGGAGGCAGACACCACAAAGCGCCCTGAATCCGGCCTTGGAGCTCAGCAAGCGACTTCCCAGCTTCGGGGTGCTTTGTGGCAAGGACAAAGGAGCTCCGCCAGGTTTAGAAAGGAGGTGGAGTGCCCTGAAACCAAAACCATCAGTGCGCTACCAATAATTTCGCTTTGTCTGGTGTATGTTCTTTTCTATTTCTTTTTAAAAAATAACCTATTATCACTGCTGTTTGTGATTGTGTTATAAAATTACATACTTATTTCCACATATTGGTCAGTTGTGTCTTAATAGAGAGCAAAAAGAGAGCAGACAAACGCACTGTGCAGTTGAAAAAGACCAGAGGAACAGAAATATTTGTTGACTGCAGCTTGTTCACAAATTACATTTTTGTTTTTAGCCTTCAGAAAGTGTAAACTACTGAAAAAAAGAAGTATTGTTAGGTACCAGTACCAAATTCCAAGTATCGCCACTGGTATTGGTTCAAATGTAAACGTCAACCAACCCTATAAGTAACTAATATGCATTTCATATGCATTGATATGGTAAACCTCACATGATCTCTGACAAGTGAAATTTTGTGATACGCTCACGGGTGTTTATAGAGTCTACAATGCCAAAGACTTCGGACAAAGAAAGATGGAGTTCAATAACGTGTATTTATTTTCAGAGTGACTGTGCATTGGTTTGTGGGATCAAAAGAAAAATACTCCACATTTCACAATTGATCCTAACAATGGAACATCTACTCTCTTTGTTATTCCTCCAGTCTCTCAAAAATCTTTTGGACAGCTGAAAAGTTCTGAATAGCTTTAATCAATTTCTTGTCCTCTGCTTACGTGCCAGGCAGAACTATTGTTCATAAAATGCTACAAATCAATGAAAAGGTTTATCTGTGACCCATTTTTCTCTGCATCAGCCAACTTTCTGCAGTTTCTCAACTTCATACAAAATAAGAGAACTTGTGCTAACTGTTTGAAGAAGTGCAAGATTTTTTTATGTAATTAAAATCAGCAATACTATAGCGTAAAGTCAAAGTAATGCCAAATTTACCTAAAAGCACAAAAACATTAGCATCAAATTCAGTCAAGGTACCAAAAGTAAAAGAACGTATTATGCAGAATGGGGTTGCAGTGATATACCGGTTTCAAAGTATGCCATGGTATGAAAACTTATACAGTTATCATACTGTGTACATTTGCTACTACAGTAATGAAAAAAAATGTAACTGGACAGGGAATCTCACCACATACTTTAATTTTAAAAATTGGTATCAAGTTTCAAATATAGTAATAAAACATTTGTTTAACTATAAGAGCCCCTCAGTTTTTATTCCTTTAAGGCTCATCATAACTGACAGTAAGATTAATTCTGTAATATCGTGACACCACAATATTTACTGAAACAATTTTCATGCTGTGAAAATCTCATACTGTTACAACCCTAAAGCAGAATGCAAATTCACTTGAAAGAGAATTTTTTGAGTAAATGTAATGGAGCAAATGTACAATATTCACCTTTAAATTGTGGTGAATAGAGGTATAAGGTAAAAGAAAATTTAACTATGCAAGTAAAGTACAAGTACCTAAGAAAGAACAGTACTTGAGTAAATGTACTTAGTTACTTTCCACTTACACTTGTGCCTAATTGTTAACAGCATTTTTAGAAATATAACTCAAGACAAGTGCTAGCTATTCAGGGCTTTATCACATGCGCACATATCATCTAAGATGGCTTGTGGTCAGTCCCCAAACACCTGATGACAAAATACGACAAAATAGTCACAATCTGGAGCTCTGCAAAAGCCCTACTTTTGTGTGTGTGTCTGTGAGAGGCAGAGGACTGCAGGAGAGAGGGAAAACGAAAAGCCGAAGCAAGTCTCATGCGAGTGTCCAAAAAATAAAAGTAATTTATACACGATAAAGTCATTTTATATAATGCACATGGAAGAAACTATGATACATCCAGTATATTTCAATTTATCATCCATCCCTAGGTTATAGATTCATGCACATTTCTAACGGTGGCCCATCACCTTCAGGTGACAACAACAGAGTTTTGAAATATTTGACTGGACTAAAATAATCTCCTCCAAGTAAAACTTTGAGGCTCCTCTTTTAATTATAAACTACAAATGACTTTTTAAAGTAGGACAAACACATTACAGAATAAATCCAGCCTTGCACTGTTACTGTGTTGTAGGACGGCTGCCAACAAAGACACAGGCTCTTCGATTGGTTCAACTGTTTACTCAGAATCCCCTCATTAACATGTAAACCCCAAATTCTAGGTGCTTTGGCTCAGGCTGCTCAAACCTGATAAGATATTTCATTTTCGGGCGCCTGCAATTTTGGAAAGTAAATAGACCTGGTCTGACTCTATTGTGTGACATGGCACAGGGGGGCCAAGGTGTGAGGAGGATGTCCGATAAAAGAAGAATTAACAAAAGGAAGAGAGTTACAAATGCTGACACTGCTGCACAATGAATGCGGCAGCTCAGGGAGCTTATACTGTTGGTATGTTTGTTAAACTGAACAGTGTACTGCAGCATCCAAACGGACAAATAACTGCACTGCTATCACAATGACTGATTAAGCTTTACAATGAAATCAGTGCAGACTGGCTGGAAATGTAATGGGATATGTTGCTTTATACTGAATCTTTCCATTAGCATATCATAGTGAATATAAATGGATTCTCATCCCAGCTTTATCTCCCCATCAGCACCGTCACAGACAGAGGGGTGGATACATGTTGAAAGAGACATTGGATAAAACCAGCAAAGCAGTCAATCTAGCAGTGTAATTACCCATCATGCAGTAGCTCATAGCTCTTCTTCTACCCTCTAGGAGCATGACGAGATAAAATAAAGATAATCCCTCACACCCAACCTAACTCTACATTGCAGTGCTGGATGTGTCACCATAGAAACTCAAAGCTTAATACATGTTAAGGTTAAAAAGACTGTGAAAATTGCCCATTATAATCTGTACTTAAACCAAATCAGAGTGAAAAGTTAAAAGGTCGCTCTTTGTTTAGTGTGACAGATATAAAAATTACTCCAATTTACTTGTGCTAAGCAAAATAATTATCGTTTTTGAGGGTTCTGAATAAAAAAAAAAACTACTTTATATTAAATAAGCACAGTCTACCAGAGCTGCTTTTTGCTAAATAACAGTTCAATAAATCACCTCAGGTAGACCCCTCCTGTCACATATAGTGACCTACATCCTTGTCCTGTGACTGACATCAGCACACACTATCAGTGATCAATACATCTTATTGCTCTGATAAGCAAAGATTGTTGTCTTGGTAAACAAATTGAACGACTAGTTGCCGCCAATAAAGTTACATGGCCATTTATGATCGTTTAAAAAATATTAACTCATTGCATGACTTTAGAATGACCTTCACATGTTGTCATCACCAGCTGTACGACGGGACAACTTTTTGCTCTCCAAACCAAGCGAGTTTGGAGAAGCAATCGTTTCTAAAGTCGGGGAGGAGAATGGAGTGGACTGAGGTTGGCATCGCAGACAACCTTTCAGATATCATGTCCTACCAACAGTCGGCAACATATCTTTTTTCCACCATGACCACAATCTGTCCTAACCGTAATCAAGTCATTCAAGTTGCCTAAAGTTATTCAGACTGAAACCACCACAGTCAAACATCAGCTGAATGCTGAAAGGTCATATGGGTATTTTTAGAAGTCACCAACAAAATTGTATTGGCTTCAGAATATTTCAACAGGCTTAATAAATACATACATACATAAACAACAAACATCGCATCAAGTGTATTACAAGTTTTTTGGAAAAGCATAAAGTCTGCACAGCCAAGTAACACAAAGATGCTTATACAGAAAGTATAGAGCAGTCACTTACAAAAATAGATGTTTCCATGAAACTATCCAGATGTTTATTTTTTCACAGCATGCTGCAAAACAAACTATGTTTTGTCCTGTGCTCGCCAAATTAATGACTTTATTCTTTAGATAAACACAGGTGCGCTGTTTCGCGCTGAAATATTTGTGCTGCCTGCCAAAATTAAAAAACATGAGTGTGTGTTTTTCACTTTAATGATTTCATATCACAAGATTTCTGGGCTGTAATTCAAATGTTTTAACCAGTGTCCTTTTCCTGGCATTCATAGTTACCTTTAATTTGACACAATTAAAGCATTATAAGTTACAAAGTTTTATTCTTGTTTACATTAAGCTTCTATATAGGTGATAGTGCTGATGGGAAAATGCATATCCCAGCATTACATACACTAAGAAATGCATTCAAAATGTTGTATCAGTCAGATTTAAGTCTTGGTCAAATGCAAAGTAAAAAAGTAAAGAACAGAGAACCAAACAGGGATAACAAACAACTGCAAGTCCCTCTCTGGCTCCTACCATTACATAACAGACACGCAGACTATGAAATATTTTATACTGTGACTCAGCACAGCCTAAGCAAGCCAGGCAGGTGAAGAAGCGGTCAGGGAGGGCCGTGCGAAGGAGAGACCCAGCTGCACAGGGGAAGGGTAAGAGGACACTCCCATCTCGCCAAATTAAATCACGATTCTCCATCAGGGTAAATAAATTGCAGGGTTGGGGGAAAGGCTCTGTGCAGCTTTTCCCGCAGGCCGAGGACACAGAATAAAGCTCATCCGTGGTGATTGCGTGCCGGACCGTGGAACGTTACGCAGAGCCCCTAAAGATAAGCTGCGGGTCACCTCGTGAGCTGTCATCTGAGAGGACAGTGATCATGTTGTGAGCCTCACCCACAATTTAAAGACCTCTGGCACACAGGGAGAAAATTATTTGTGTTGTTGTACGGTGAAAATATTTTTGGAAGTTTCAACAGCTGCTTTTTTAATGAGCCTGTAATGATTTTCAGTGGTTAAATCCCTAATTTATCATGTTTGCTGGCTAATGCCAAACCACTGCAGTCGTGTTTTATTGTCCCTGATGATGCATGCATACTCAAGACATAAATATTATAGAATATGTCCAAATTATGAAATCTATAACAGCCAAATTATGAGGTATGGTTGGATAATTTCATTGATTTCTTTACCTTTATATACACAAGATACTCAACATGGCCAACAACGTGCCCTGAAAAAAACAGCCTCCTTGACAGATGGCAACGATCCGGCTGTGTCTCCACTTGACGTGCAGCTCTGCCCCCCAGCACCTCACGGCTGAATCCTTTATCTATAAATACAGTTGGCAATTAAGAAAAGGTGGTAGGTGATGCCACATGTCTGATGTTCATTTGTACAGCGAGACTTTCTGCTGCCCTGGGAGGACCTGCTGTGACAAAGGCCAAGACACTGTCACTTGCAGTGTCACTGTTTCCTTTATGTGTTGGAAAGTGGAAAGCTTTGAATATAAAATTTGTTGTCTTTTTTTGCAGCCAAAAAACAAAATCAGACACTTGATGAAAAGTTTAATTACTTAATATTCTATGAAATGTTCTGGAGCTTTAACACTTTTTTAGAAATACTAAAAGGGATAGTTCAGATCGTTTTGAAATGAGGTTGATCTATAGTCAGTGTATTACAGTTGATGGTAAATATTTTTAATGCTTACCTTGTCATCAACACAATCCTTTCCGATACTGAAGTCGTTATCAATGCTCTTTACAAAGCCACCAGACTCATTTGACAAAAACGGTAATTTTACCTCGCCGATCACAGGAGTTGCATGTCTACTGCTGTCTTGTTTGGTTAATTTGTCTCATTGTGTAACTTTGATGAATCTGAACTAACCAGTTAACACAAATGAACTAATTGACTGAAGCAGCAATAGATCAGCAACTTCTTGTGTTCTGCAGGGTAAAATTATGGTTTTTGTTATTTGAGACTGATGGCTTTGAAGAAAGAGTAGATGGATAACATAGCACTGAGCATTTTGTACATATAGCCTACACTTAGACTAATATAGGCCTTTCTTTTAACTCTGTATCTACCAACTTCTTAAGGAAATATCTGACTCTTTAGGTGCTAAATTCTCACCAGCTAGTTGCTAACTGTGTCTGTCTGCAGTTTGGTGCTAGGTGCAAAGTGCACAGTGACTTTAGTGCTTTTTCACTGAAAACAGCAGCCTGTTGCAGTCTGAAATCAGGCTGCAGATTCGAATGATAACTTAAATCACAAATTGTGTATCTGTATTGTTTTATATCACTGTAGACTGTGTATCTAGATATGTATCAAATCTTCTGAAAGGAGTAGATACACAGCGCCATACCATTGTTCCGATGGCCCATAATTCCAAAGCCTTTTTTAGTCCAAAATATGTCTCATTTTGACCAAAAACCTGAAAAACAATGCACATTGTTCCAAAGAGCTGTTTCTCAAACAGAACATGGCTAGTTATTCAGACCTTCCTACTATGAAGGTAGGACCCACCCTAGTCTGCCTCTGATTGGCTTTCCCTGATATTCCTTCCCTAACCCTAACTAATCTCTCTCTTTGTACCTAAACCTAACCAAACCAATAAACAAGGGCAATGAGTACTTGCCAATAAGAGGCAGCGTGAAGGCCTTTGAGCACTGAGTCAAAAGCTTTTCAAGAGCTGTTTGACCAAGAAACACCGTTGAAAATGTGGCAGCAGAACACATCGATAACAAGAGAGAGGAGTGCAACATACAATATCTTTTCATAACTCAGTTGGCTCATTTTTAACAGACCAGATAGTGATATTTCAGACTGAAGATGATGAGGAGGTGGATGAGGACCGCACACAGACAAAGAAAGCAAGTGTGGAGACAAGAGAGGGAGGACAGCTCAGTCTCTTCATGAAGCTGCAGTGCCAAATGCAAGACGCAGGGAGAGAGCGGCATTAGCCAGGGAGCTAACTCCAGCGGAGAGAAGCAAGGGTGCAAATGTGTCTCGTATTGAGAATGTAAAAAATGAACAGAATAATAAAATGCATTGGACTCAGTGTGCAAAGGCCTTAAGGCTTGTCATGCCTTCGGCCCCTCGGAAGCAATGCATTTTTTGGGGATACAGAGCTGTGGGACAGATAGGCTTTCAGTCCAAATTCCATTTTTCATACTATTGGGGCTTCAGACTTATAAGCTGTCAAAACAATGAGCAGTCCTCAGACAAATAGGCCGAGTAACTATGTAGCCAAAATGTCTTTGGTTTGTTTCTCTTTG
This sequence comes from Plectropomus leopardus, assembly GCF_026936395.1. Classification (NCBI taxonomy): domain Eukaryota; kingdom Metazoa; phylum Chordata; class Actinopteri; order Perciformes; family Serranidae; genus Plectropomus; species Plectropomus leopardus. Next base: position 7,150,426 of record NC_142179.1, read on the forward strand.
GCAGCAAGAGCGTTGAATCTGTGCAAACGTCAAATCAGAGTCTGAAACGTACACCATTGATGCCATACAATAATTCACACACTGCCTATAATCCTCAGAAATTCACATAAATGAGATAAAACGAAACACACATGCCATAAAAAGACTCAGAGGAAGCTTTTGTAACAAAAATTTAATGAGCTTTAGCCGTGAATAAATAATCCCTGTTCTGCAGCATGCAGTCCATTTAATTGCATTACTTATCAACTTGTCAGAGAAATCCATAGCTTAGATGGCGGAGAATTTCTCCACAACAAACACGGCCTCTTATGGACCTCAGTTTCATAACAGCTGTGTTTGTCAGATCGTCATAATTCTTGTTTATCTTTTTCAAAAATTACTCATCCATGTAGAATAGAATATGTGGATGGGAGATAAAAAGAGAGAGAGAGAAACACAGACAGACAAGAGTGACAGCGATGGTGAGAACACAGAGAGTAAAACACATTCAAGGTAAACAGAGAGGGAGGCAGAGACAGGGAAAACAGAAATACCTCCAGGCTATGCCTTTTTCAAGTCACTCCTGTTGGCATTTAGAGTCTGCCCTGTTTGCTACTGTCTTTATAAACAGCAAAATCAATATGGCCGCTGCTTTGACCCTGGGGCTGGAAGAGCCCATCACTGTATTCACTTACAAAACAAGTCGTTCAGGAAGGGCATCGCTCGACAGAGAAAGTTTTCAGTGGAGTTTTAATTCAGAGCTCTGCGTGAAACTATTGTATGTTCCACCAAGATGCTCAGATCATGTTTTTTTTTTTTTTTTTTTGGCGCTGATCTCATCTGCTGATTTGTTAGTTGCAATTAATCTCATATTTCCATTAAAATCGTCCCCCAAAACCACAAATTGTCGTGTTTACATTTCTGCTTGTGTACAAATTTAACAAGTGGGACACAATGATTTAATTATGCTAAACTCCTCCTTTAATGGCTCCACACATCAGCAAGTGGTTATGTTTGCAGTAAAAAGAAATTATTTGTTTTGACTTAGAAAAATTATTGTCTGGGCTGCCTTAAAAATTGAAGTTGATTGAATTTGTTTCCAGAACAAAGCTGAAGCTCCTGCACGCACTGGTCTGATCTATTTTCTTGTATGCATGGCAGCCCTGGAGTCTCACAGCAGAGCTTCAGACAACGATCCAAGCAGTGGAGATGAGATGCTTCGGAGGACATTTGGCATCTCCGATAAGGACCACATAACAAATGAAGAAGTCAGGAAAAACATCAGACAGCACTTTAGTTGGCATGAAGACCTTCTGTCCACAATGAAAAAAAAGGAAATTGAGATGGTATGGCCACGTGACAAGATCTGACTGGCTCTCCAAGACCAACCTTCAGGGAACAGTGCAGGGGAAAAGGAGATGAGGCCAACAGCAAAAGAAGCTGGTGGACAATATCACTGAGTGACAGAGATGAGCTTTGCTAAAACTCAGGCCTTCGCCTATGACCGCAAGAAATGGAGACCGTTAGAAGGCCTGTCCTGAATACCATTTTCTGCGCTCCAGAGCTTTGCCATTAATCAACGGTGAATAATCCGGCCTTCAGTCGGATGACAGAAACTGTGCTGACACCTTGCAACCTTGAGCTTCCCAGCTTCCCCGTCAGGGGAGGAGAAATCGTGTGCTTCATGGATGAGAAAAGGATGAGGGAGGTGAGGGAGAGAGGGGATCCTAACCCCCAACAGCTTCAGCGCATAAGGTGAGAGAGAGACACCGTGCGTCGTGGAGCTTCATTGTTAAGTGAGAGGACTTTGGTTAAAAAAAACTGTAATGTTTGGTTCTGTCTCCCATTCCTAGCCTTAATGAAGTGCTTTTGAGGAGATATAAAAATATTGAGATAAATATCGTGTATCGCAACATAGCCAAAAATATTGCAATATAATTTTCAGCCCAAATCGCCCAGCCCGATGTTAGGCTATTCATTTCATTTCACCAAACTCTCAGAGCGCAGTGTACTCGGGCACAGATAGAGCAGCAGAACGACAGGTGCAGTGAAAGTGAAACTGGATCTTTCATTCTGCTGGGTCTAAAAGTTTGCATTCACTCGCTGCAGCTGCGTCTCTAATCCATCAATCAGATCTGATCAGCTTGGACTGTATAGACGGATCAATTATTGATCCAGAGTGTCATGAACTACTACTGACGAAAAAAAAGAATTCATGGAGAACTCCACCTGCACAGCATGTCGGACCAACAGAAACCTCTAAATTTAGAGGGGGGGACACAGAATGATGCAAAGGTACACACATGCCTTAAAGCCAGTCTCACATTGTAGTCCAATGCAATGAATTAAAAAAATCATCACCCAGTCATAACCTGTGGATGCACATCACAGTGGTACATGCTTGTAAACAGTGAACAGGACTTGAAATCAAAGAGCGCTGTGGGAGGGTGGAGTGTGTGTGTGTGTGTGTGTGTGTGTGTGTGTGTGTCTGTGTGCTTTGTCCCCAACATCTTCTGAGATGACATCTGACAGCACAAGGTAAATGTAGCTCCCTGACGAGCACGACAGCCTTCGTCTCCAGGACAGCTAACAGCAGAGGTACAAAGCAAAACAGAAACCAGCAGACAAACACGATCTGATGGCCTCAGCTTCATTCTGCCAATCTCTGCTCCCCGAAATACCCTTCTGACTTTCACACCTTCCCTCCCTGACATAAAACAAGATCCACTCCCAATACCCCAACGGAATCTGGGATTTATTTTTCGCTTACGTGCCTATAAAATAGACTCTTATGCAAGTGCTCCAGATTTAAAGCGCTCAGAGGGGCTGAGAGTCCATATTGTGCCACTTCTGTACACTGAGGGAGAAAAAAAAAGAAAAGAGGAAGATGATGATGACTTGACTGAACCCACTCTAATTGATGGGTCCCTTGGCCTGAGGCCCGAGTGCATGTGTGCTTGTGTATGTGTGTGCACTCTCATTCAAGTGCACACTCGTTCTGTGCAGACTAAATCATTGTAATGGAGCTCTTATGCCAGAAGAACTCAATGGGAGAGGACACTCACAGAAGATGGCCCCGAAAGAAAAATCATTTGAAGGCAAATCGCTTTTATGTGTGGTTTCTCATTGAAATGCATGGGCAATGAGGTGTTTTTGTTCCTCTGCTCAAATGGCCTTAACCCGCCAGACATCGCTAATCGCTGGACTGCCTGACAAAAGTTTCATCACTATATCTCGGGGAAAATCAGATTTGGGAGCCCGCTGGTGTTCTCCAGCAGAGTTAAGTTGGTTTCCTGCTAAATAATATTTGGTTATAGAAATTATAATGATGGAGAATGTCTTTTATCTTGCTTGAAGCACCACTTACAAGACAAGATTTATCACTATGTGGATCAGTGTGCATTAACAAAAGTGGCACAGAGGGATGCAAGCATTAAAGGCCATGGTTTGGCAAATTCTCCACCAGCTTGGGCTCTAAAAATGGAACAATAGATCATGGAAGTTTCTTTAAACTGGATCAGATGGTTGTAACCAGATGTACTGACTGCTGTCAATGAAATTCTAAAATAATCTGATATATAGAAATGTTTCAAGAGCATTTTTTGTCTAAAGTAAACACTCAGTACAAACAACTTCAAGTTTTTACAGGACAGAGAGACCATCACCTTAATATTATTGTTGTAAAATTAAAAGTTTTTGTCTTAGTGTAGATAGAGACAGATTTTGGACCAAAGACAGACACCAAAAGACTGATCGAAGTTATGCATGGTCCTAAAACTCAGTTTGTATGCACAAATGCGTTTACATAGTGTGGACAGCAGACTCTTATATTTATTTATAAAAGAAGAATATGATTGGGATACTTCAGAGCAGGTGTACACACCGTTTTCTAAGGATAACTATGGGTGATACGATAAGGTGGGCATTAAATAGAAAACAAAAGTGTGTCTACAGGTATCAGAGAATTAAAGTTATTTTTTGTCATGACCTTTTCAAGATAGTTTTTCACTTCATTCATTCATAAACCATAACCGCCTGCTCACCTAAGGTCAAAACCCTGCCCCTGGGTTTGTAACATCACAAATGTGGAGTTTTACACTTGAGTTTTCACTGACAGGTCTAATGGTGGTGGAACAAGAGGAAGTATCAATATGCAAATAATTGTTTCAGAGTATATTTGTGTCCACTGCTGCCGAACTGTGAGAGAAGAAATAAAGCTTGTGCGTGAGCGCCCAATTCCACAATAATTTAAATTTGCAGAACCTGGCATACCTGCAGCTTTATCTGATGAAAAGGATGCAGGTGCTTATATCCTTCTGTGTCCCGGCTAGATTGAGTCGGACTGGTACTGCCAGAAGTGGGAGTCAAACATAAACGAAAATCTTGAAGATATATTTTTGCTGTACTTAATTTATTACCAACACAAGGCATTGCTGCCCCCTGTCACTTTCCTATTTCTATTCATTAATAAATTTAATTGTAAAATAACTGATCTAAAACTAAAATTGGAAATCACTTGAAATTCACTCTAGGTTTATTAGATCTTAAGGATAAGCACAATGCATTTCAGTGAACAGAAACTTTGTTTCCAGGAAATATTCACAAGGCAACTTTAATACAATTGAGCTAAATAAATGAGTTACTGTGCTTCGTGCTTTCACAACAGGCTATGTTGAGTGATAGTTTGGTACCAACAAAACCCTGGCTCTTTTTCTGATTGATAAGGTCACAAAAATATGAATATTTCATGAATTTATGTGCATTTTTATGACTGGTGGCAATCTATTGACCGTAACATGGAGGTGTAGTAACAAGAAGCAACAAGGAAGTGTGAGTAATGATAATCCTGCTTAAGATGCAAATCGTTTTCTGAATACATACATGACAGAATATATGAATACTGTAGCTTGACAATTCTACTGACTATTACAGATGATTGTGTGATATCTGTATGCTTTTTGTGCATACTGCATTGCACAGTGAGAGCTGAGGGGTTAGAAAAGTCAATACAAACAGTGGAAATTTATGACATGGTGAGATGAGGAAAACAAACGTTATGCTACAAGTAATTCTCCTTTGATTAAATGGCCAAGACGGGAATTTGTATTTTCTTCGGCACATTGCATTTTCAGATAATTAATTTTGAGGTCATTCATAAAATAGAGTTCTATTAATTCCACATTTATGACGGTTTGCTCACAGAGTAAACAAACACTCGAGGGAGACTGTTAAACTTTGCTTTCACTCACACACTTTATGCAGCTTTGTTATACACTGACACATCATATTAGCTATCTATTTGTCATGCACGTCTATTACTGCCAGTGTAATGATATGAAGAGTTTCAGCCCTAATGACAAAACAGAGAACGCATGAAAACAAAGCATCTACTTAAAATCTCCTTAAAATCTGAGGCTTAATATCAGTCTGTTTTGGCAGAGATAATCCGTCAATCCTGTTTTTAAATATGTTGAAAAAATTATAAAAGACAAATTTTTCCTTTATGCTTATACAACACAAAGTTTAGTTGTATTCATTTGACAATAAGCAATTCTGGGAGCAGCACTTAAAGCTCTCACCAGTGCTCATTTTCTTTTATAGGCCTTAGATTTCTTTATCACTTCCCACATGAAAATCACACTATTATAACATTTAAAAGGATACATCATTTCTCTGCACACAATTGTACCTTGTGTGCCATTTTGAATTAACAATATGTACTTGTATCATGTCCAACGCATTATGTTAACAGCCACCCACATTCTCACACAAAATAATTGTATTTTTAGGTCCTCCTTGGAAGAGGTGATAAGTTCCTTAAGTAGTTAAAATCTCTTTATTCTCTCTATTATTAAAATAATAATTACAAGTGGTTTCTGGTTTATGTTATGCTAAACTAAAACAAGTTTTTAGTTTGAAAAAAATTATAGATCAGCGGGGAGACCAACATACTACAAGACAGCCCCAAAACACTGAACAATATAATAGCATTCAATACACCACCACCACAAATTACACCTTCAAAAAGTACCATGTAGTGGAATCAGCACTCAGCAGTAATCATCCACTTTCTCACTTAAAGGAATTTGCAAACCACTGGAGGCATAAACATATAAAATGATGATAAAGACTATTTTCCTCTTCATACGTACATGACACTATTGAACCTGAAAAGTACTGTGAGGTTTAATAAGTGACTGAAGACCGGAATCAGGACTTCAGACTAACTTTATTCACCACTGTTGCAACAAACCATTTGCTCTGCAAAGATGCTCTGTTAAGAATGTAATGCATTACAAGCCTTGCAATTGTATGAAATGGTAAAGACTTCTCTCACTTCTCATGCCTATATCCCCGCCACCCTTAACAGGTGTTCAACTAATTAATTTTCTCCTGTTTTGTCCATTTGAAAAATGCCATTTCAGACTCAGAAGGTTTGGGAGACATGTAAATTGTGAAAAATGGGTCCAATATTTATTTCAGTGACTTTGGGCTAAAAGAATTGGTCATAATCTGTGCTCAGGTTCTCTTCTCCTATTGGTATGATTAGACTCAACCACTAATCTCCAAAAGGGGCGGGGAAGTGGAATAACTCACATGATACAGATACAGGGAATGAGTCTAAATTGAGCTGTTTCATTTATCAGTGCTCTCTGTTATCATCTATGGTTGTTGGTGGTATGAGAACAACATACTTTGTATTTATCTCTGGCTAAAGCCTGGTAAAATGTAAACACTGATGGACTCTGGTGTCCACCGGCTAACAGCTTTTCTATCGTTCACGGGACACTGATAGTCTCGAGCCCTGGCTGGGATGGAGGAGGACTGCAAGACGCTGAAGAATGAAAGAGTGCAGGCTGCTCTTGTCGAGCGTAGCATTTATGCACCATATGAATCCCTCTATATCCCATGCCGCTCTTTCCAGATTATGATAAATGAAAGTAATATTAAGTCATAAAGTACGCAGTAATTTTCTTTCTTTCTTTAAACTGGTCTTTCTTAAAAAAACAATAGCTTACAGAGGCAAAAGGATTTAAAAAAAAACATTTTCCTATTTGTGTTATCAGCCTTTACAAATGACCTAATTTCACAACTATTCAGTTAAATATCCAATACAAGTAAGAATAATAGACATTTATAATTAACTTGATTAAGCTGGTATATTTGAAAGAGTTTATAAATGGTACATGGACAGAATCATGACAGCAAAGTTAATGACAGAATTTGCTCTGTCTCTCTCTTTTACTGAACAATGCCCTCATGAACAGTAGATCTCATGCAAGAGGGTTTTTTTATTTGTGTCCTAAACCTCTATTTTCTAACCTCTAACCTATTTTTTTTCCATGAGATTTGCTCGCACATGTGTTCGAAGTTTCAAGAATTGATTATTGGCTAAATTCATGCTCCTATAGGCTATTGTGTAAGGCTCTGTTTTGTGGGCGAATTTCATTCACAGTCATCTGAGAGTAAAATGAAATAACATACATTCCCATACATTCATTTATTTTTTGGAGCTGCTTGGTATCATTGCACCACACTCTCGGAGAGCAGAACAGAAAATGTCGTAAAAGTGAAACAAAACCATTGATTGTGGTTTGTTTGCATTCCCTCGCCTCTGTAGCAGCCGCTCCTTTTATCTATCAACTTGATCTGCTGTAATCCGATCCCCTGATCAATTATCCTACGACTCCAAGTCCACAAAGTGCTGCTGAGGAAAAAAGGTCTCATGAAGAGTTTCTCCTATGCTGTGTTCACGGACCCGCAAAAATGTCCAAATATAGAGAGGGGACAAAGAATGATAAAATGGACACATAGGGGATAAAACAAACTGGAAAGTTTGCTGCCCCTCATTTACTGCAACACATAGATACAAATTCTGCGGGAAGCAGTAAAAGTGTTACAGGACTTGAATTTGAGATCGTCAAAAAGAGATAACAGAATACATTATACTACAGGTGATGTTACACTGTCAGGTGAACAAATAAAATTCCCCTGAAATGCCATTTGGATGAGGACCCTGACCTAGCAGTTGAACTTTAATAAACAGCCTCTGAATTGTATAAAATAATGCCTAAATACGCATTCCAATACAAACTAAAAAAATAAATAAAAAAAGACAACAGATCGCTCAGTAAATTGGCAAGCCACAGTGCACATTACAGTGATCTGGTGAAAAGAAGATACTGTTTTACTGTATTAAATAATTTTCAGTGTATGTGTTTCCAATTACATAATTAGCTGCAAATGCACTTAGACTAAAGCAATTAAAAGGGCAGACTATCTGACTGCACTCTTCAATCAATTCGCACCTAGGACATATTTGGTGAGTGCAACCATTTGCTGTTTATTATTGCTTTTATGAACCCATTCTTGCATGAGGCCAGATATTACATGAGCTTTATGTGCAAGGATGAAAAACTTCACTTGCTGGATATGTCAGGATGAGACCTCATCGGTTTAGAGACGTGAGTGGGGGCCTGCTGAGCATCACACTGATGCTGCATCAGTTGCCATGGGATTAATGATATGCTGTAGCTTGCAGAAAAAAAAAAACACTGCCATTGTTGCACGCTGTTCATTATAATTAGCTTTAGATTGCCTCTCTGTTCTCTGGGGGCATGAAGGAATTGGAGTGTTTCTGGACTGCTTTTGAGTTTTTCCCCGCTGATGGATGGTAGGTTTGGCATTAACTGCTTTTCATGAGGCTTGAATTCAAAGCAATATAATCATAATGTATACTACGGTGCTGCAACAAATGCACAATAAACAGGAGGTTCCATGTCACAAATACATCTCAACAGTGACTAAGGGTGACTCAGAAGCCACTTTCTTTCAAGTAAAGTAATAATACAAATTATTAATAAGCACGGCCAGTTTTTCACAGACGTCAGACTATGGTGCATGATATGCTAGACTGTCACGGCAGCTGAGCTTGCAGTGCTGTAAAAACACATTACAGTCAAGAATGTACAGCATGTAAGGAAGGCTATTGCTTGTCAAAGCATATATTCATAAAGACTCCTCTCTTCACAACTTTTACACTTGTAACCTGTAACCAGTGACACTACTATTTTAAAGAGCATGCATGGGTTTGGCAGCACAAAAAAGGAAATGTGGTTAATGTATTAGATATGTCTAATATATGTGAATATCATTTGCTGCACAGCAGATGACAATATCATAGCATTGAGATAATCCTTATGCATTTTTGTGTATGCATTAAAAGCAGGCTGTGCTTACAATCAGGAAACTGGCTCACACACACAAACAAAACACAAACACACACACCCCAGTCTATCATCTAGTGGTGGTTTCAGATGAGCAGATGTGACTACTATCCTCTACAAAGTATTCCACAAAGAGTGCTTTAGGTAGTACCATGAATCTATTTCATCTCTTAAAACACCATCCAGTGCAGAACACCACAGTCAAACTACAGCCTGAACTTCAAAAAGGTGGTCATATTAGCTCCCACGCTGTATTGCAGTTCTTGTATTCTTTTTATGGAAAGCATTTTTTATTTTTGGACAGAGAATGCATAGCGCACCCTAGATTCGCTGACCCTGATATTCTTACTCTATATTTAGCATATATATATATATATATATATATATATATATAAATTCTATATATAAACTGGCTTTTTGTATCACACATGTATTTTTTACAGAGCGGGTCATGCCTTTGCCTTTTCACATTTAATAGTGAAATTTCAAAATTAAAGCCCTCTAAAATGTCACACACGAGCTGTGTTCCCTCTAAATTCAGATTAGTTTACGAGAATGATCATACCGTGTGATCATACAAAGGGTCAAAGAAAGGGTTTAAATCAAGCTTATTGAAGAAAAAATGCTAAAAATATTAAGATGTATGTCTTTTATCATAGCTTAGCCTAAAAGTGTTGATATTATTCATATGCTATAATGTCCAGCCATACTACACTTAGTAAAGTGACACGTTAATATACTTGTCATTGTATTTAATGATGAACTTTGAAGCTAGCGTGTCAGTAAAAACTTCAGTGGGCACTGCATTTGACATTTCTGAGACATTTCATCAAAAACTGATTCTGAAACTGTTACACTTGAGAGTACTGACACTTCAATGTGGACTCTGGAGGCAGAGCAAGTTTGGTTTTAAAAAAAAGGTCTTCACTTCATCTAAAAAGTCTTACAGTTGGGAACATAAAGGTAGTCAAAAAAAAGGGATAGGCCGAGAGGCAGGGAGAACTGGAATGGTTCAAACACTTACACAATGCGCAATTTTCACAGTATTGTTTATAGCTCCCCTGAGTGGAGCAGTGACCCTCAGGAAAGTACTACTGGGCCAATATGACCCCCTTCTTCACATATATGTAGGTTAATAGGTTTTATTAACCTATGTGCACTTCAATGGTCACAGAAATACCTCGACCAGAAACGTGATTTCACAGTGCTGCCCCATCCCTCATACAGCATTTATAGGCTATGCCTCCTTGAAGCACTTGCATTGAATATGCAGGTCATCCCAATTATGTCTGAAGGGGTAGTTATTGGCAATCATGAAACTGGTTGGCCAATACTGGCAAACAAAGGGGAGACATTTTACTACCAACCACCCATAACATTTCAAATAATTCTAATGTGCAGATATAATTTCTACCTCCCTTAGTGCCATAAACACTTAACAAAAAACCCCCCAAAACAACAACAACAGATCTCCTGCCTGCTCGGCTCTTTCTAATCTACAAGGATAATTGCACAACTTGAGGTCTAAATACAGATACGGAAGGCTAGCGGGGAACCTATTCTCCTCATAGATAATAACAGCCTGCATATGAATTTTTTCTTGTCGCAGGCACTCAGCATGGCACACAGAGAACAGGGCTGAGCGAAGCAAAAGCTCATACAACAAAAGCTATAGTGTTTGTTGTTGTAAATTGTTGTCACCACTCTGCTGAAGTAAGGGGGAAATCTATGGTCTAATTTACTGTGGGATTTTAGGTGCATTAAGTCATCTATAACTCCCATCCTATTTATGGGCGTAGACACTACAACAATAGCTTAACGTCTCCAGCATCTTTTTAACCCTTATATCGTCTTAGGGGTCAAAAATGACTCACCACTATGTTTAACAGCATAGAAAACCCCCTAAATGATATTTTTTCAACTTGAAATTTGGTGATACCTTTGTTCATATTTCTATAAAAAGCTGTAAATATTACCACAGTAAATATTCTGCTTTGGGCTCATTTTTGACCCAGCTGTCAGAAAATCATTTTCATACCATGAAAACCACACACACAGAAATAAATCTGCAAAGTCCATGCACACAAACTTGCATACTGTCCTCACTGTACAGTGTAATATACTATTTTGTTAAAGACTGTTAGTGTTTCCCTATAATAAACTGCATTCCAATTTACATTTTGCAAATTGCTTCTACTTTCTTAGGCTACACAAGTGATATGTCTTGCTATAAAAAATATTTTCATAGCAGCAATGTACAAGTAACACTAAGGTTAGGTATCAAACTCTGTACTTTCAAGGATACTGATCGAATTACAATGAGCTCAAAATTACCAAATTACTACCAAGAACAGATTCATGTCAAATCCATCAATGTCAAATGTCTTTACCTGAGAACGCATCTGCGTAAAAAAGCTGAGTTTAGACATGACGAGGGAGTGACACAAGATGCCCCAAAGCCTACAATGCCACAAAACTCAAAGGAAACGGAGCTTCGCAGAGCTGCCGAAATTAACCTCAGATTGGAGGCGGAAGCACCAGGAAGCCAGTCATGGACCTCCGTCAGCTTTCCAGCAAAACTATCACAGCAGCGCAGCAGCGCTCCGCAATAGTTTAAGCTTCTGGTCTATTTACTGTTCTTTATTATTTTAGAAATAGCTTCGTCTTACTGCTACACATACAAGCATGCATAAGGACAGAGACACAAGATTAGCTCTATGTGGGATAAGAAAATAGTAGAGGAACAAAACGTTTTTTTTTTGTATACTATGTCTGCCTGAAGCTTGTTTATAGATTAAATTTTTGTTATTACGGAGAAAACAAAGTTTGAGGAAAAGGCACTGTTGGGTACTAGTACCCAAAACTGGTACCAGTATCAGTTAAAATGTGAATGGTAACCAGTGTTATGTAATATTGCCTAGTTTTTGTCTCTACAATGCCTGCCCTACTGCCTCTTTTAAAAGATGATTGAATAAATAATTTAATGCATGTTGAAGGCCTACATTCTCAGACAGATCTATCAGCTTTATTTGTAAATATTAACAACTCTATCTTCAAGCTATTCCCCGTCTCCGCTGGCTGAGCTGTGGTTTGTCTGGCTAACTACCAGAAACTCCACACTGCCATCAGACCCCTGCCTAACCTGGCATGACCCAGCCATGACTCAAGGCCTTACAACACTGGCCACAGAATCACAGTGGCACAAGGATTATCTGTAAGTGACTGGAAATAATGCAAAAAAAAAAAACTGTGCAATAATCAACTGTTTTATTTATGACTCCAATAAATCAGAACAAGGAAGAAAAGACACATTTGACAGGTGTTCATGCTGTATTCAGGTGTTCGTGTGTGTGTGTGTGTGTGTGTGTGTGTGTGTGTGTGTGTGTGTGTGTGTAAAGTGGGCTAAGACTATGCTGTATGAAAAGCCCTCAAGTGCTGTCTAATGCACAACTGGAAGTCAGGTGCACATGAAAAAGAAATAATGAAAAGAAAGTTTAATTCCTGCATTAAGAGCTGAGAAGATTGAACACTATAGCCTGAAAAAAGTAAATCTTGTCAGGTTTTGAATACTATAGTGCTGCAATTACCACACATTGACTACACATTGTGTCTTTGGGTTGGGGCAGCTAGAAGCAGGTGTAGTTGAGGAAGAAAAGGTTGTTACCTGCCTACAGCACTTTAAATTACAGATTACATGCTGTTGAGATGTGTGAGATCTGAACTGGGCTTCCTTAGGGAAAATGCTGCAATGTTGCATTTCTCCAGCAAACACAGAAACAACTGCACCTGTAAGCAGCTGGCTGGTGATGTGCTCGTTGTTTTTTTCTTTTTCCCATTTCGCCACAGACCTGAACCAATGATGTGGAAGAATGTGCAGCTTCTTTATTGGAAATCTTAACGGTGTCTGTATTTCATGTAGTACAGGTAGAGGAACATAGTGCCTCCCTGAAGCGAACCCCCAACTGCGGTGCACAAAATGGCTTTGAAGTGTTTCCAGTAATTGTTCCAGCCTCACGCAGAGAAGAAGAGCAAACATTTGTGAGAGAAAAGCTTTGTCACTTGAAAGCCATCTTTATGTTGTCTTCTTTTCACATCCTGAGTTTCTTAAGATCCTTAATATGAAAATTAGCCTGGATCCTGTGGTCTTGTCTTTGAGGCCAGCAGTACTCAAATCAACATACAAAGAGGAACTTGTGCTCAAACAGATCATCAAACACCGTGTTTATGATATTGTTTTTTGGCTCCATTTGTCCTAACACAGCAAGGAAGAAATTAATGAGTCAATCCTTACTAACTTTCTTGGCACTAATCATCCCGCAGACATGCTGACATGAAAGACAACTCTACAAGAGGAAAACCAAGCTCACAAGAAAGATATTTTGAATCAAAATTTCTATAAACCAGTGATACGCAACTCACAGCCCATGGGTCAAATCCGGTGTCCCCCCAACCATTTTCTAATTCACAATAAATAAAGTGATTCACAGTGAGAATTTTTTTGTACTTTTAGTATACATAAGGTGCCAGAGTGCATAAAACAGCATCAAAATGGAGCTTGTGCCAGTGGAGGATTCCCCATATCCAACAGAAATAAATAAATAAATGAATAAACTGAGCTGAATATTCAGTATTTTATGTCCAGTTTCTCAGGGTTGTGATATCTCGTGCTGTATAAACTTTTGAATTTAAACTTTCAAGTTTCCATTTGCCACTTCCTGTCCACAGAGAAGAATTTCTAGCTTCACACATAACCAACACTAGCACCATAATTCATCTTGGACAAATCGGATAAATCTACAAATATCTACCATCCCAGTCACTGTGATTTATTTGTTGTTCCTTTGGTTTTCTCTGAGTGTTTAACACGGTTTCCTTAGTATGTTTTTCCATCTTGTTTTTCCTTTTTTATCAGTAACGCAGTCACTGTTTTTATTTTATCTCTTTGGACCAAAATCAAATAAAACTATATTCTTATAAAATATCTGCAACGAATAAAAAAAGTTTTATAAAAGAGATAAAACTATGCCACAAGAAATTACAAGAGGACAGACAGAAAACACCTGAAATCAGGTTCAACTAATATCTCAACTCCACCAGGTTCAACCAATCACAGAGCCAGAGCTCCTGTAGGTTCAAGACTGCAGTTCTGGACCTGCCAGTACAACCAGTGCCACCAACAGGCAGGACAAGCAGAGATGCACAGTAATATCGGCACGTCATACGTATCTGTAGTAGATAACAGCTTTAAAATGAAATATTGGCATCAGCTCAAAATGAACCTTTTCTGCTGATATAACTACGCTTTACTTATGCGACTTTAATTTGTTAAAATAGGACAATTTGTCCTGGTTTTGACTTTTGTTAGAAATGTCACATCAGAGCATCAGCCAGGACTGTTAAAGTGGGAAGAACGTTACAGTTAAGTTTAAAATTTGATACATAAGGATAGATACGGCATGTTTTACATTTAACTTTGGCTAAAGTAGTTTTATCGTTTTGCCCAATGAATGTGTATATTTTGAAAAGCATACATTACAGCAGAGAGTTGATGTTTTTCCAGTTAGGCTGAAAAACATGTGCATGTATCTGTATCAGCATTGGCCAAAATGAGTCAGAAAATAACAGCATATCAGATATCTGCAAAAATCCAATATTGTACATCCCTAAAAAAATTAGTAACCGCAGCAGCTGAGACCAGCAGATGTAAACAGGATAAGTGTGCAAAATCTACAGGTGAGGAACTTAATAACTGCTACAATCGAGCCTTAAAGTCCACTCCCATCAGATGGATTTTTTTGCTGCTGTTGGTGAAAATGTTTTTGTATAAATCCATGCAATACACACATACAGAAGAAAACAAATCTAATCAATTGATGCTTTACATCAAACTACGAATCAGACAGAAAAGCAAATCTGGCTACTGTCAAATAGTTCACCATCAAGGCTGCAACATCGTCGTCATCATCAAGCGCATGAGGTATACTTTTTTAGTTGCCAAACATACATTTTGATCATCTATTCTAAATATTGTTGTCTATAAATTCTTTATTTCATTTAATAATAGTTACACAAATTCAGATAGTAGACTTATGCTGCAGGTGTTGCAGCTGCAGTTCTGATATTTACAGAGAAATTAGCTCAGCATAAACTCAAGCTGACCACAGGTGCCACCCTCAACAAAAGAACAACAAAAAGAGCTTCAAACTTTTAAAAGGTACCTAAAGTGGCAGTTAAGTACTATTTAAACCACATGGGCCAGAATGGGACCAACAGTTCTTCTACAGGGTCCAGTTAAAATAATGGTGTGATTTTGGGAAACACTGTCAGAAAAGCCAACCTACTAATAAAGTCAATGCTCATATTTTTAGTGCCTTTGCATTATGGTGGAAAAATGTGATAAACCACAGGATTATATTGTGACAACAAAATGACAAGAAACAAACTACATATCATAGATTCATGACTTGTACACTCACTGTAAGAAATTTTAAATAAGCATTACATTAAGCTTATAGTAAAGATTAAATACAATTAATCCATATATCAAATACATGACTTACCACCTCTACTTGGTAAATGAAAAACAGCCTGCTAAAAACACCAACAAGCAACTATCCTGCTTTTTGCACAGACTACCAAAAATCCCACACAGTGAACTTATTAACAGATTAAGGGACTGTTTTCTATCTAATAGAGGAATGACAGGCTCGGTTGTGACTTTTTGTTTAGTTTTTATACAAACATTTTGTCTTGAATGCCCTTAGTGGCTGGGGGAAAATGCATGACCCTTCATGGTTTATTTTTGGCAAATTTTTAAATGAGACATTTAGAATGAAGTGATTTTGATTAAACATCATTATTTTAAACTTTGGGTTATGAATTTTTTTCTGACATAAGCAAATCATTTTGTTTTTCACAGTTTCTAGCTATAAAAAATATGTAATTTGGATGATCTTTAAAGAAAACATGGCTGTTAAACCTGCCAGCAGTTTTCTGTGTGTATTTAAATATGATATTCAAAATAAATACAAAATGCAGCCATTTAAATCCCAAATAAAACCTCCCCAGTGCTAAAAAAATATATTTGACACGCCTCCCCCTCTGTGCACCACCACCTCCCCCGCATCAATAACGAACAGTCCCTAAATAAACGCAATCCGACTTCAATACAGCCAGGCAAACACCCAAAAATAAAACAGGCGCCTTTAACCCACCTAATGTTACAGTCCACAGTATCAACAGCTGCAAAGAAAGCTCACCGTTAAACCGACATTAACGATAAATACTGCAAAGGACATTAAGCATCGAGCAACATCAGCAAAGACAGCAAACACACAGAAAATTTGTTTTTTACTCACGCAGTTTAAAGAGTCCAATCTTGTCTTTGCGGAGGCGAAACGGTCAATCACGTCTCACAGTTTCAGTTGTTGATGCCACTGTTGTTGTTGTTGTTGTTGTTGTTGTTGTTGTTGTCGCTGTCCACTCTCCGACGCTGCTAAGCTAACGTTAGCTTACTTGTCAAAAACTAGCTTGTTAGCTAAACTTTCACGGTTGTTTAGTGGCGTTTCTAACTTGCTAACGTTTGTTTGTTTTGAGCTTATAGCAGCAGCTACCTCACGGTAAAAGTATCCACCGAGTACGGCCTCGTAGTAGCACGATAGAGACCAGATCTTGATATTATTTTGGATTCAGAGATGTCCAGTCGTTAGCCGTGACCTTCCTGCTCCAGCGGTAAACACAGACTGACGTTTTGCGCGTTAGAATCCAGAGGGCGCTGTTTCACCAGCGTGAAGACGCTGGAAAAACAGGGAATAGTTACCAATGCCAATAAATAGACTTTTTTCATTATAAATAACTATATTTAATATCACCAAAACAACTATGATAGCTCATTTGATTGAAATGAAACTTATTTTCATGTAGGTCTAAGTTAAATTGACCTGTCACAGTTACAATTTAAGAGGATTCAGAAAATAAATTGGTTAAAGATAGATAGTAAGAGGAAACTTCCCCAGCTGGTTACTTATAGTAAGACATTTTTTTTATATATATATTACAAGTTTAAATATGCAGGTGAGGCATTATGTAGTTAAAAATGAACTAGCCTAAGCTGCACACATTTTAAGAACAAAAATATGAACATTGAAGGTTCAAAATTCTTGTTTCATTTGTTGACACATTAGAGACCATTTTTTTCAAGGAATTTTAAATATCTTTTTATCACTCCATAAATACAGAAAATGCTGTCAACAGTTATCATAAAAACCTTTTTTCTTGTGTTTTTAGGAAGAAAATGGCATATAAATCTGTTTATGAGCGATGAATAAGCTTGCAGAGTTTGATGTAAGTAAGTGCGACGGAAGTTGAGATTTTTTTGCTCAGAGTAGGCCTATAAGAAAAAATAATTTTAAGAAAACCACCTTTACAGAAAGCCTTTGTTTTGTAAAATTCTGTACATTTTTAGACCAAAAATAAAAACTGTTACCTTTATTTTAGATAATTTAAAGATAATTTTTGTTTTTGTAA
This sequence comes from Plectropomus leopardus, assembly GCF_026936395.1. Taxonomy (NCBI): domain Eukaryota; kingdom Metazoa; phylum Chordata; class Actinopteri; order Perciformes; family Serranidae; genus Plectropomus; species Plectropomus leopardus. The sequence goes on from NC_142179.1 coordinate 7,168,158, forward strand.
AATTCCAGATGTTCTAAATACCAAATACTTGATTCTGACATACACTAAGGATCATTTCATTTGTTCATGGCCTAATTTTCCACCACCTGATTAAATTTAAGTATTATTATGTGTTATTATTATGCACAGATCTGAAAACAAGTTTAGGCTCACTATCTGCTATATCAGCTAGATAGCCTTTTTTGTCCACTCTTTCATTTGCATTCTTTCTTTTTTCTTTAATTAAACAGCCACTACTCAACATGATTCAAGCATCCATCTTTTTCAAAATTCGTGTGTGATGACACTAACAAGGAATCGGATCTTTAAATAGGTCATTTAGAGCAAACACAAGTCAGCTGGTGCCTCCAGCCACTCTGACATTTGTACATTAGATACAGACACAGAGTACATTCATGTGTGCATTAATATTTGATTTGCATCAAGGACTTTTACATACTTGTCACTGTTGAGTTGTTATTTTGTTGTCAATAAGATCATATTATAAACATAAAAAATCTGTATACAATGGGTTTAAAATAGAGTCTATTATCTGGGATTTATACTTTGTTAATTATTGTTAATTTTGGAGTTTGGCATACATCCGAGTCACAGGGATCAAAATAACAGTCCACTAATGAACACAGTTTTAATGTCAAACTGTCAAGAATAAGACTCATATCTCTGCGTATTAAACTGCCCGTTCTATTAAGAGTAAGACCTGAGCAGAGTTTAGTTTTATATTTTGAGTATCAAAGTATTTTTTTTCCCACTAAGTGTATCAGTTAGAATAAAAAAGCCAGTTGGCCTTTTTTACATTGTCATAACAGTCACGCTTTCCTGTCACATAATATAATTTTTAAACCTGAAATCCATCGACTCATAATGTGAAAAAAAACAGGTGTGAAATTATAGTGCTTTAATGGTTGGCCCCAAAGTTCAATTATCAATGCACCAATTTACAACAAACTGTTGTGTTTTTTCCCCATCATTTTCAAAGTAAAACACATAAACTTGTGACGTGACTCAGCTCAGTCATGATTTACTCAATGACGCATCTGGAATCCAACATTAACAAAAAATAAAGTTTACTAAAGACTAAAGGTGTAACACAGAATTGATTGACAATTTATACAATATGCTTTAAATAACAGTCAAACCAGGCGGGGTCAGAATGACCCCACAGGACAAAAGGTGTATGGAAATCGGTAGGACATGACTCACTTTGGCGAGAGGCATCCATGTCTGTTTAATGTCCAGGCAGATGTATCGAAGCTTTCAGAAATCTGTTTTACTTGCTTTTAAACTGATGATGCACTTTTCAGAGCATTACTTTGCTTGAACATCGCATTAATACACTGTACATCATTGTTTATTATTTTACACCCTGCCAAGCCTCTCTCATTCCTCAAAATTTCTAGAAAACAAGGTCTGGATATCCCCTTGTTTGGTTGTACCTTAACCGTCACCGTGACATTTCTGTGGCCCGGCGCCTATTGAATTGGCAGAGGCAGTTTATTGTTGCTCCAGTGTAAATCCCAGATAATGGAAAATGAGCATTTCCCAGTTTGCTTAGCAAGGCTCCTCTCTGTAATGTGTTTGAGGAAGCAGGGACGGCAGGTGGCAAGTGAATCTGAAGCCTGATAATTGAACATCTTTTGAACCGCACTGTTGCTGGTTCGACTTCTCTTTAATTTTAACATCCCACCAGCACCACATTCTCTGTAGTTCATTATCCCCTCTTGGTGACCTGCCATTACTGACAGCTTTAAATTCAACACCACTTGTTTTCTTTCATATCTGCGCTCCATGGCTTTAACACTTTTTTCCTTACATTTCCATATAAACAAATATCTGTTTTGTAGCTGTTGCTGACTGATAAAACGCAGTGATGACTCAGCCCTGAAATGGTTTGTGAAAGGTTTTACTTTCGATCTTATAAACAGAAGAATCCTCTGGTGTGTTGTTTGCATAACCAGATGAAGTTAGTACGGGCAGTAATAGCCACGGCAGAAAAGAGCATCATTTACACAAACATGATCCAGTAAGAATTAAGTAGGTGACGTGCGATCAAGTATTTTCAAAATCCCCCCTCAAAGGAAGCCAGCGAACTGAAATAAAAACACAAACATCACCCTTTTTAAAGTCAGACAGAGATTAGGCAAATGTTTGCATCCACGATATTACGGTCCACCTCCCCCACTGCTACCTTTGCCAGCGGTATGCATCACATTTGTGTCCCACATTATACAAACCCACCTTTTAATATTCACAAGGAATCCTCACAGTAGCTGCTTGGAAACAACTTTATTCAGACTCCAACTGCTGTATTATTCTGAATCTCAAAATGCAATTAACACAGGGGCCAGCGCTATTATTTCTTGGCAGTGGTAGAGTATTTCTCTGAAATGAGAAGATCAGCTGATATGAGGAGCTGTAAGATATCCGGTGTATATTAGGTGCAGTATTTACAGCATGCACCTGTAATTGTGACTGTGAAGGGAGGGGACTGCTGCGTTCCTGTTGCAATCTGGCGGATGATTCATCTACTTTCCTAAAAGGTCATTTGGATGTCACTGAAGAGAAAATTATTATTGAGTTGCTGAAAGGATTATTAAGTCTTAATTTAATGGTATTTTATGGGTGATAAGAGCCAGAGAAGCATATGTTGGTTCTGGGCAGATTATGCATTTAATTTTTTTACAAGTTATGGTAAAGCCAATTTGATTATTTTTCATGTTAAAAGTGTTATTCTTATTCTTAATATGTTATGTTTGCATGTTTCATATCCACATTTCAAAAGTGACATAAGCTGACTTTTGTCATCAGGAGGTGGCGTGTCACCTGGGTGAGACATCTGCCAAGGTGCAGACCACTGTTCAAGACAAAAAACTTTTTTGTTTCAAACCATAAATGGCATTTCCACTGATGTTTGTGGCATCAAACCTGGGTGTTTTCCAAAGACACACATGGTTGGTTACTGAACAGGTCTAGAGGACACAGGCCTCAGGGCCAAAAGTGTATGGGGGCCCCTGTCCAAATGTCAAATGAACATGGACCGACCAGAAAGAGACCACAAAGAGACACAGAATGTACATATGGTGTAACAAAATGACCAGAGGGAGATGCAAAACAACCACAAGGACCCACAAAATGACTGCAAATAGAAAAAAAAATGAACACAAAGACACAAAAGGATCACATAATGGCTGCAAAGAGATACAAAACAACCATAATGAGACACAAAATGACCACAAGGGGAGCCAAAAAGATCACAATGAGAACCAAAATGACCCCAACGAGACACAAAATGACCACAAAGGGACACAAAACAACCACAAGGCTACAAAAAATGACCACAAGGCGACACAAAACCACTACAAAGAGACATAGATCAATGACAAGGAGACACAAAATGGCCTAAAATAGACACAAAACAACCATGAGGAGGTACAAAATGTACAAAAAACATATAAATGAAACGGATCTGTTGTTTGTAAAAATGTACAATACGAACATTGTCCCTAGTGATTGGTTTGTCTTGCCCACCTAATAGATTAAAACTTCTGCTGCAACTGAGAAAAAACGTTCCATCATCACTAAATGAAATCTGGTTAATTCTGCTTTTGTACTTAAATGAAATTGTCGTGTTTTGTGTTCACAGCTCTCCAGAGGGACTCTCACAAAAAAAATACTGTCTCCAACATCCACGATGAAGGGACGCTCAGAGAAAGCTGGACTCACCTCGCTCACAACGCCTTTATGTCAAAAATGTAATCTGTTTAGTGGACCACTTTTATGGTCCCAGAATTTTGTTCCATTTTTTTGTAAACTGTTTGTTTTGTTTTTGGGTAAAGAAAAGCCTCTTTCTGAATATACACCTGTGGCTCCTCATGCCTGCCAGCTCGGTCCCTCACAGAGATAATTATCTTATCGCAACAACAAAATCATTTTCTCATGATGGCAGATTAATTGTCTTGTAAACACAGCAAAGTTCCTGTCAAGATGACAAATTAACAGAATAATTATCTAATTACCTCAAGAAAAGGTATTTTGTTATCTGAAGTGGAATCATTCATTAAAACAAACGTTAAATGAAAAATAAACATAGCCACATCCTTCCTGTCTGGTGTTTTGCCTGATTTGAGCTGAAAATATCAGATCTATTGTTGAGAGCTCAGAGCATTAAAATGTACCCACAAACAGAAATAATGTCTTTTTCTGCTAAGAAACCTCTGTTTTTCTGACGTGCCTCCGGTGATGCAAGATTTTAAAAAGCTGATACAATTTAGAGAGTGTATGTAAAAGTATATATATATATATAAAAAAAAGAATTCTTAAAGTGGTTTTGTAACATTTCGGGAAAGAAACTCTAATATATTCCCCATCGGTATCTGATGCAGGGAAAACGTTCAGCACAAACAGCCACAGGGTTCGAGGGGAAAGTAGAAGATAAGTGGACTGGAGGGAAGAGTAGTCTATTTTCTTATTTCAACACACAAGCACATACCACATTCACATACACACACATATGCACATGATTTTCATTCAGCGGTGCAGAAACTGTGTTCTTTCCTATTAATTACTGCAGAGATAAGATGTCTCTCTGCCCTTAATTAAAATAGCAGGATGGTGAATTTCAAATACTTGAGTGAGTTTTAACCCTCATGAATACGCTCAGCTCTCTGCTAACTTTTAAAGCAAATAACCTTAAACTGACAATGGAAGTGCTGGTCGTTCGGTTATGAATTCAATCTTAGAAAGCTGTTGGAATCAGATGAAAAGTCGTGAAACAGGTTATGACTTCTTAAAACAGACCAGATCTGCTGCATGACATTAACATTCGGAATTCAAGCCTGAAAATACTTATGTTGAGCTTGCCAGCTAGGAATTTCAAAGTCATACATTTTTATTACTGAAGATACCCAAGCCAACGAAATTGAAACATGATTCAGCAATTCTCCTTTCAAATGAAAAAGAGAGCTTGTGCTTCCACGTCTAAGAGTTTTTCCTCTGGTGCAAAACATGAGTAGATATGCTCAAAACAGAGAGCACTCGTCAGTGTTTATGCTTTGTTCGGTGGCACTGGGGTGAAAAGTAAGCACCAGTAAATAATCATGCTATTTCTTAAGGGTCTGAACTTTCAGATGGACTTAAGTCTCTGGGGGTTGTTCGCAATTCAGCCTCCTTTGAGACAAATAGAGGTTGAAACGACAAAGAAGAGAGCAATTGTGTAAAGTGAAAAGTTTGGCTGTTTTTCAGAAATATTCTTTTGTGTTGGGTGTATATCACTTTTCAAACCACATGTTCAGGCAATGTAAAAACAAACTCATGTAGGCCTAAAGTGTTAAAAACAGCTCAATAATGTTTGTCATTTCTGTCTTTGTATTTTTGTATTATTTAGTTATGGCAAATAAAACAACCTAGGATATATATCAATATGCAATTTGTTACAGAGGGGAAGAAAAAACATTTAGGCTTTGGCCTGAAAACCAACAGGTTCTTTTTATAACAGCGTCAGACAAAATACACTTTTTAAGGTGAAGAACTCGATCTTGCTATTGTTACGTTGTCACTTACATTGTTTTCTTCACCATCACTTAAAATAAAATTCACAGGTGAATAAGTAAGATTCATGATGCAGCAATAAATAAATAGCAATAAAAGTGTGGGCCTTACCTTTAAAAGGAACATTAGTCCTCAATAAGACAGACTACAGCAAGCAGGTCTGTAAGGTGATTTCAGCTAAATGTTAACACCAGCGTGCTCACAATGGCAGTGCTAATGTGTAGCAGGTATCTTTACACTGTTTACCATTGTAGTTCAGTGTGTTAGCACGCTAACATTTGGAACCCAGCTGCCAAAATAAAATGTTGGCATTGTACATTTACAATGCCGACAAAATATTTCATATGTAGCCTGTACGCAGTTCAGATTACATAATTGAGCTGAGTCATTTCATAGGGCGGATGGTGGATAGCATGACACCTCAGTGAAAATGCAGCAGTGTTCAAGACCAAAAGATGTGCGTATATTTTATAACAGGTCACAAAATTTCCAGCCTTGGTTGTTGTGACAAAAGTGAATAGAAATTAACGAGAGTTCAGGACATTTCCAGCTGTCTGAGCAACTAAGTCAGGTATTTTAAGCACAAAACATTATGTTTTTCTAGTGCTAATCCTAAAAAAAAGACCGCCAAGCAGCAGACAGCAACAAATGACTGCTCAAAGACAACAACTGTAGGTATTTTTGTTGGGAGTGATGAAGATGTATAGCATGTAAATATGTTATCAAACAATAAAACATACAATAATAAAGGCAAATCAATAAAAATTTGCTTTAAAAATCTATTTTTTCTTTTTTTTTTTTAGTCTAATGGTTTCAATCAGCTAGAGCATATTGTGTTTAATTCACTGGTGTCATGTAGAATAATTCCTATGATAAAGGAAGGTTTCAACAATAGTTTTCTCTTGTGTTTTGCTATTAAACAATTTAAATTATGTCATGACATTTTCTTTTCTAAATTGTTCCCAGGATGTTAGACTCTGTGTGTTTACACCACTGATGGCAGATGCTTTTATAATTAATCATGAGGAGTAAACAAGAGCTGGCTTCCTTCACACTCAGTTAGTTGTAGTGAAGGGCAAAGTTGACAGCGGGGGGTCAACATTAAAACCAATCACAGGGCAGAAACTCATCGATCCGGCCCCCTCCCACCTCCAAGAACACAATAACTCACACAACAGTATGGATCAGCTGTCATCGGTGGGATTTGTGGCCTTCTCTTTCTGTCTGTCTCGCAGCTATAATCAGTGAAAGCATGAAGGCAGTATATTTTTCATGAGAAGAGCCAGATGGCGACCGGCTTTCATCCATATCCATCCTAATAAGTATTGACTTTGCTGCGTGTCTCAGTTCATTTTTTCTTGTTTTGCAGTTTAACCAATAAAGCTCATAAATTTGCAGGATATGAAGAGATAAAAGCCTACTGCCTGAAAGTGCACAACAGATAGGAATATTAACATGTATCTATATTAATTCACAAGCAGCAGACAGTCTTCTTGTAGCAAATGGTGTTTGGGAATTTCCTTTTTTCCTACTGTGTATCTATAATGCACTTTCTAGCAGCAAGCAAAATAAAGTCAGTCAGCCTGCTCAGATATGGATCAGTTGGTACTGATTAGCTTAACAAAAATGATAGTTTTCTGATCTTCCACCAATTGAGCATAGCATTAGTTCATGCAGGCCATGGAGTCAAGTGCTGCAATTATTATTATTAGCTGATATCATGCAAGCCTTCATCAGATGATGGCCAGCTGATTCGCCTCTAAGCATTTGATTCGCAAAAATGCACTTGCGCCGCCTTATTTAAGCTGCTCTAGCCTGCCTACTCTTCGCTGCTCCCTCTACAAGCTGCTTTTGCAGGCCTCCTCCACCCCGATCCTCCTTTATGCTGTTCTGACTTTGTCAAAGTGGTTGTTGTCATTGATGCCTGCTCTGTTCGGTTTTGCTGCTTCTCTCCCTGCATGAGATTTTCCTCATATGCAGAGGAAGGAAAGTGTGCTGTTCCTGCTTAACGCTTTCCACGTAAGCATGTGGAAAGGCAGGGGGACCCCAGAAAAGAGCCATACCGCCAAATATCAATAACTGCATGAAGTATAAATATTCTTAACTGCAAATAAAGCTGATTATAAAAGCTGCCAAGAAGTGTTTTTTCTTGACAAAGTGGTCCTGACTGAACTGTGATTAAGGTTTGGTTTGGTTCAGGCTCGGCAGGAAACAAACAGAGGTCTCAGTTTCATGCTTTGTTGACACAGCCATCCATCCCATCCTCCTTAAAAGGACCTTTTGCAGTCACACTGTACAGTTTATCTTCCATTACCCTACAGACACAAGGGGTCCTTGTCAAGAAAACGTAAGTCATTTTGGCATTTGAACAAATGACTGATTAAGTCTACTTTTCTGTGTGGACAGTTTCAAGTGATTGTCAGTCAGAGTAAGTGTAACTGTGTGTTTTCTTTTTTATTTGGAATTTGAAAGTTGTTTTTGAGTCATAACATTCAAACATGTGCAGACTTAATATCATTAAATGTATGTAAATCCACCTTATTTATGGATGAATTGATGATGTGCACAATTTTAACATTAAATAAATTGGGTTCAGGTGAAGTTAGGACAGAAAGTTTTGACCAGGTTAGGTCACACTAATTATGGCACAATCAAAGTGTTAAAAAATTAGATCAATATGCTTTTGTAGTACGTTGTATATAATGTAATGTATAATGTAACAATATTAAAGAGAATATGAATCAGATATTATCTGAAATAAATACTGGTTCCTGGTACTTCTGTTCAGATAAAACCAGCCTGGTTATAAGGAGGAAATGTTGGTATTGTACATATCTACAAGTCACAGTTATGTTACATTTGTATGTTTCATATCAACATTTGTTAAGTTAAGTAATATATATGCTGACTTTATGACCTGAAGGTATTGTGGTAGGTATTTGTGCACCGAAACATGGGTATAATTTAACGACCTATGGCTGCATTTACAGCGGCTATTGTGCCACCAAATGTGGGCGTTTTTTTACAACCCTACATTTACAGCGGCTTTTTTGGTACTAAACCTAAATGCTTTAAGTCAAAATATGATCTTTTTTCTACCACATGGTTTTTGTGCCTGAACATAACCATACATTAACCACAGTGTTTTTGAAATGTAAAGAACAGTAACAAACAAATGTAATATACCTGTGATTTGCAGGATGCACAATGCAAACGTCCATTTTGTTTAAAAAAAAAAAAAAACCCACACTATTTGTTACAAGTATTCTTGTAAGACATTAGCACTTTCTTCTCAAAACTAAATATTGAAGAAATAAATGAACAAATAAATATCTCCTTTACATATCAAAGCACTAGTGGCAGGGTAATAAATATTTGCTGCTGAAACTCCAAATGCCTCAAGATGTCGATATCCTGTGTCTTTAAGTATTTTAACAAACATTTGATGTTAATTCTGAAGTTGTAACATACATCATTTCCTGTTTACCTGACAGTTTTCCTCGGAAATATCTCACAAATTAAATTTAACTTGCATACTTTACACCAGATGCCAGAGTCAGTATAAAAGCTGCTCATTAAAAAAATATCAGTCATAAAGCTCGAGCTTTGATTCAGACACATTGTCATGAAATAAGTGAAATGATTTGTTCACAAGCTCTGCTTCAAAACATTTACTCCATTCTCCACCCTCAGATTAGTTTCTGTGATCTTCTACCAACCACTGTGAGCTCAATGGGGCTTTACAATGTCTGTCATGCTTAAGAAGATATTGCAAACAGTGAAGAAAAAAAAAGATTTTTGTTACAACGGAATTGATATTTTTTTTTCCTGGCACTTCAGGAGTGAAAAAGCCAAAGAATACTCTCAAAGTGACTCGGTGCCCTTGTGTGGGAGCGAGTTAGTCGTATCTTCACCGTGAGTTCTTCGGGAGGAGATAAGGCGTCCTGCTCTTCCTACCACCTCGTCTCCGACCGGACCTCCGTATAACTGGAGTCAAATCTCAATCAGCCCTGCTGGCTGCCTGGAAATACCTGGGGAGAGAAAGAAAATCAATGCCTGGCCCGGTTCCCTGAACACCTTGGAGGTTTTTCATTTGATCTCTATCGCTTCTTATTAACTTCAAAATATGTTTCAGAGACTTAATGTCACAGAGGCACCATCCCCTGGTGTCTCCTTTTTGAAAGTGTCTGAAGGTGTCGGGCTGAATTCAAAGAAGGTTTAAAATGTCCTCAGTCGTGCTGCGTCTATAGCTCTGCCTTGTCTCCCTCTTTGCTTCATCAGAGTTAATCAAAATTCTCTACATGGCATCGTTGATCCATAATCTAAAAATACTGCTGTTAAAAAGTCAGGCGTGACTCCACCATCAGTCAGTTTTGCTCCACAAGCATATCATCAATATTACAGAGATACACAAGTGTGACATGAATCCTGCTGAGAAAAGGAAGTGACGCCGCTGAACAGGAACACAGATGTTCCACGAGTGCAATCCAGCTGTGACAAGAAGATAAACAGCTGGTAGTCAGAGTCTGTTTTTTGTGATTTCCGACTTATTAGAATGTAGAGATTTTTAGTGACAGGAATTTGAGTTAGCAGGATGATTTTTCTTAAAGTAAATAATTTAGTAATTAATTTTATCTTTTTCATTACTTTTTTTTATTGTAAGTCTCTATTCTTTTATATGCTTTATATTTTATTGCTCTGTAAAGCACTTTGAATTGCCCTCTGTTGTATTAAAGGTGCTGTACAAATAAAGTTGCCTTGCCTATGCAGGAGGTTATGTGTGCTCAGTGAGGAACACAGAGAGACATATTCATTAAAACATTAAAAATGACAATTTAATACATATCAGTACAAACAGTCTCCTGCACAGTCTGGGCATGAGTGGGCCTTTGAAATCTGCTGAAGTGTTTTATTTGTTGCATTTTAAAGAGAAAATGTGTTTGGGAAGTACTGAGCACACGACTGGACAGATGAGACTTGGATTACACTGCACAGGTTGTGTGAGTGCTTGTAAATTGATGTTTTGATACAGATTTCAGGTTGTTAATCTTAATCTTTCATGCTTTTTGTGTATTGTCCGTTCACCGAGGCATGTGAGAAAAAAAAGTTTTCTTCACAAATGCAAGATAAAAAACGGTTAGTGATATACAAATGGTCATTTGGGGATTGAAGTTTTCTTTTAAGTTTGGTGCTAGAGTCGGGGGGCAGTTAGCCAAGCTTAGCATAAAGACTGGAAGCAGAGGGAAACACCCTAAGAAATTGTAAAATCTTCCTTCCAACATCTCTAAAATGGTCTGATTAACTTGATGTATTTAGTTTGTTTAATCTGAACACAAAGACAAAAATAAAACTGACAGGTTGTGGTTTTAGAGGGTTACATGGTTTAACTACTTCTTTTAGAAGAGCAGCTGAGAGCCGAGAAAGGCTGCAGGCTGGTGGTTTCCCACGGCTGTCTTCTGTCAGGCTTACAGGGAATAAAACCCTCTTGTATGACTTGGAGGCTGATCAGGTAAGTGATCATCAAGGTCTTTTGCCATCAAGGAGACTTGCAAATTCAAAAAGGGAAAGACAAATGGCAGAGTCAAAAGACAAGTCAAATAATAACAGGCAAACGACAGGTAATAAGAGGAAATACTGCTGCAACGCTTTCTACAAGAGACAAAGATGGACTGGCACAGAAGAAGGGAACGCAAAGCTTATATACACAAAGCGAGGGTAAGATAACAAGAAACAGGTGTGGCAGTCAGATGCAGGTGAAACAGAGCAGGTAATCACAAGGAGGGACACATGACAGGCTGTGTCTCACACATGATATGAGGAAAAATTAACAAAATAAACAAACAGGAAATGGACAAAATAAGGAAATTAACAAAACATGATTTGACAAATAAAAATTACAGCTTCAAACAACACTTTGTCATAATGAAAAAACAGAGGTTGGTGTCCATTAAATTCCACAACGTGATGACACTACCATGATGTCAACAAATGCACATGGTGGGATTATGCTTTAAAAGCATGTGATTATGTTTAGACAACAACAGCACATGACAACCAACACTGGGATGTCAACGAAAGCACACGCTGACACAGGCGGTTAGAGTTTAGATCAACACTGCGCATGTGGTGGAGTGAAGATGCACAGATCCTATGTTTACACAGATGCACAGACGATGGTTGGGATTAGGCACCAAAGTCATGGCTGGTTGGGTTAAGGCAAAAGAGACGCACGGTAAGGTGTAGAAAACAAATACACCAATTCAAACAGGATGCAAACTCCAAACTCCTGCACGAAAGTTGTTTGTTTGTTTGGACCCATCCACCTCGCCACCCGCCCGCCCTATAAGCTCGCTCATGTTTTTTATATTTCATGGTTACCAGCAGCGTAAATACCAGATGCTGTCCTTCTGTGTTTCAGATGCACGTGACCGGTTTCGTCCGGCCGTGTTGTCGAGTGACGCCACCCATGCACATTGCATGTGGACGTAGCCGCTGCCATCAGGCTGTCCACCAGGGTATGGTTAAAAACGCCACCAGTTCTGTCTGACCGCGTCATCATCTGATGTGTCGGTGCGTGTTGCATGTGGACGCCAAAGGTGGCTTTTGGCCGTCACACTCTTGCGCTGACAGCACTTACAGAGCAGCACTATTTGATGAGTTTAGAACAAGAACGGTTTGCACCAACTTAGTAAGAAAGAAAATAAGCTTATTTCCAAAAATGTTAAACTGTTCTTCTGTTCCACAAAAATAACCAAGGAGAGCCAATACTGGAAATAGATTGCATTATAAAACAAAGGTAGACAGGTAAAGATGCTTTCTAAAGTTTTATTACGGTGGCATCAAGTCTTACCCTGACTCTTTATCCAAACCAAAAGCGATGCTTTCTCGAATTAAAAACCTGTCTTAATAATTCTTTCACTGTGTATGAGCAACCACACACACATTAACCACAGTGCCAGTGTGAAACTGGTGACTTTCTTAAGAATTGGAAATTGCCTAAATGTCATTTATGAGTCTAGTTTTCTTCCAGGTATGTTATGATTAATTCTGAGAATTTTCTAATCTGCTCTGACGCTGTAGATGTATTTAGCTCTTTGCCACCGGTCAGGATCGTTCCCAGCAGAGCCAGAGGAGGAAACAGTCAAATCCACACGTTGCAGGGAATGATAATGTGGCATTTACTCAAATAACATTTTTTTCTTTTTTCTCTCTCTCTCTCCCTAAAAATTCCACCAGCACACTTTATGAAAATGGCTTGTAAAAGCACACTTTAAAGTCAAATAAAAAATGACTGAAGTAAATCCTTAAATAAGCGAATAAAGTCTTTTGTGAAGTGAGGGGAACAAAGCTGCATCGAGTGTGTGTGTTTGTGTAAGTATGTGTGTTAGGGGCGCTTGCGTCCTCACACACTCACAGCAACACACTCTGCAACACACACAGTGCTGCATTAGACTCTGTGGTGAAACTAATCCTGTTACAGTGTCTGGAAATGTGTCTGCTTTCGCACACTGTAACCTTGATTTTGCTGAGCAGGGTCGCCCTGGTTACAAAATCAGTGGTTTTTATTTTTAGCCTTTTTGCTCTCTTTCTTTGTCCTTTTATTTTATCTACAAGTGGCATGTGGTTCCCGAAACTGGGCATCCTTATCAATAGCTGTCCAGAGCCCCACCCCTCCCCAAAACACCCATGGCCCTGGGAGCAAGAGCACCGGATGACTGCACACACACATCATACAGTATAAACACACAAAAGCAAACTCAGCTTCCATGGTTTTATGCATATGAGAGGGTTGAAATAAGGTGCTGGGAAGACTTTGTCCCAATTCTCACCTCAACCCTTTGCCTCATTTCATTAGCTGCACAAAAGTACAAAAAAAAAAAAAAACCCCAACAGAGTCACAAAAGGTCAAGATGAAAAATCTCCACCCACCCACAGACTGTGCACATCATCCAAGTCCACCTCTGGAAAAGCAAAACTTTTCGGTGGCTGAGAGAGTTTAACAATCTGCAACTAAAGAAAACACATGCAAATAGACAAACCACCTGTGAATTAAGAACTTTCTTTACCTTACTGTTAACACAAATGTTGTATTTTGCACAAATAAATCCCAGAAAACACAAAGTTACTTGAAAAGTGCACTCTGTAAAGTGCAGATCCACACCAGGTGGCAAAGCAGCCACACAAACTCATTGCTGCTACTCTTGACATTTCTTGTAATTATATCATGTATAATATATGTAATTCTATACTATATAAAAACCTTTTCACATGCTTTTTCAAATTGGTTTATGGGCTTTTTCATCTGAGAAATGGCCAGAAATACTAAGTTGCAGCAGTGTGTTTATGGTGTCTGTGCATGAATAGATTTGTGATACGAGGAAAATGGAGCATAGTTTGATGCAAAGTGTAGGCTTTTTGTGTTTGTCCAATTCCTTTAACTGTACAAGAAGAAGAGGCATAAAAGATGTTTTAAATTGGGAAACCCACTTCAGTATTAAACACAGCGTTTTTTTTATTTGTGCAGCCTGTTCTTTATATAAATAGTTACATGTAGAGTCAAAGTGCGTACAGCTGTGTCAGCATGTCTATTCATATTTCAGCAGGGAAAAACTTTGACATGTGTCAGTCTGCTCTGTCACCTCTGGCAAAGGCCTCTTGATCCTGTTCACCCTACTGACAGCTTCAATCTGTGCTCAGAGACAGAGGGTAATGTATGCAGAACACAATACAGTACACATATATATATATATATATACACACAATATATATTTATATAGATACTCATGATATTATTGTAATAATATGTTGGATTGCTTATGCCTCATTTTCATGATAGTTTGTCAACCACAGATCTTTTTAAATCCAGCATCTCTTTTTGTAATGATAAAAATTGGCAGCTTTCCTGCTGAGCTCTGTCATTTTACCTTGTAATATTTGTCTCTATATGTTCTTGTCTGGTCTTTTTTTTTTTTTTACATTCTGTTTTTATTATAGTTTTTATATTCCTCTTTGTTTGCCTCTATGTTTTTTTAAATTTTTTTTTACTTTTCTAGGTATCTATATTATTGCTGTAACAACTGAACTTCCCCTCGAGAGAAAAATAAATATTATTGTCTCAAATCATATTGTACTGTTCCTTATCATATTGTATCACATCGTATCGCATTGCATCACATCGTATCACATCAATTGTATCATACGTATTGCATCATTATTATTATTATCATAATCTATCATATCATATCATATCGTATTTTACAGTATTGTACCGTATCCTATTGTCTCATATCATACTCTCATCATTTTTAAGCTTATCTTATGTAGACTGTGAGGAATAATTACAGAATTTAAGAAATTAATTAACTGAGTCCAGCAACAAGTGTCTGACCATCTGACAATTACTTTGAGCTTAATCAAAAAATAAAAAACTGAAAAAAAGAAGAGAAAAGAGAGAGCCCTGTCGGAATCAGTTAGTAGTAAAAGTTCTGCTTCAGTCGAATCTATTATAAGTTTTAAAATATGATCCTAAAGCAATTTGATACTTCAGCAACCAAAGCTTCGGTTTTCAGCTCCTTTGCAAAATAATATTTAGGTCTCAATTTCACAGAACTTGCAGCCGCCATCTGAGGATATTATCCATCCTATTATCCATTTTAATTTTGAAGCAATACTTCAGTGATTGATTCGTACAGATCATCAAATCAGCATCTGTTTGTTGTGGAAATGACCTTCTCAATGACAAAAACGCATAAAAACTCATGCAAAAAAATTATGCTTTTCAAGTAACCGTAAATTAACATGCAGGTATTTATCATGGTTAAAGAGCTTGTGTTGTTGTGGGTTAATTGCATTCATCCCCCTTTACATTATTACGGAAGTTAACTCAATCTAAAGCAACTTAATCAATCATAAAATAAATCAGTCGTAAAATCCAATAAATATTATAGTAGTTTTGAGTGGAGAATAACGAATAGATGAGACTTAATCAAATCATCAGACCGGCTGATAAAGTTTGAGAATCCCCATTTTAGAGATGACTGAGTAAAAATCTGATTTTTTTTTCACTGTATGATTTTAATCAGATTTGACAGCTGCATGAATGAGGAAAAATGACTTTGTTCTGCGAGAAACTTTTATCAAATGTGGACCATTTAAAGGTCCAGTATGTAGGATTTAGGGGCAGGTATGGCCAGAGATGGAGTGTAAAATTTGTAACTATGTTTTCTTTAGTTTATAATCACCTGAAAATGACAATCATTTTGTTTTCTTTATCTTAGAATGAGATATATATCTACACAGGGGATGGCACCTTGTCCTCGGAGTCCACTATGTTTCTACAGTAGCCCAGAATTGACAAACCAAACACTGACTCTCGATAGGGCCATTCAATTTTTGACATGGCATACCATAGTTCTCCTACATGCATCACTGCTGATGCCGCACTAAACCAAGGCCTCAGATTTGGAGGCACTGACTTTAATCTCGCCCGCTTCGCACTTGGCTGAAAAGCACCCCAGTGCGTGCTTGAGATCACAGTGTGACGCAGCCAACAGAACCACATCGTCTGCAAAGAGCAGAGATGCAGATCTGAAGTCCTCAAACAGGACACTTTCCTAACCCTGGCTGTGCCCTGGGTTTGGGTTGGAATATCACAAACAGAATCAGTGACAAGGGACAACCCTAACAGAGGCCAACACCCACTGGAAACGTGTTTGAAGGGACCGGGGTGCTCTGATGGCTGTATCAAATATAACCGCTTTGACAGTACGTTTGGTGTAAAATCTTGAAACCACATGTGATGCTACTGGATGCTGTAGGTTAAGAATGAGGCAGACAGAATCGGTTGCCGTGTTATTATATGCTGCTGGATGGCACCTGCCACATCACATAATTGGCAGAAAGCTGCCCACAACACTGCCAGATGGAACCTGTCGCAACTGCATGATATGTCGCTGAACAGCATCAGGTTGAAATGCTTTCAAGCGGGAGTCCAGAGTTCGTTTCCCATCTGAATGTGATGTTTTTTTGTACACCTCACCATATACATCATCCTTTCCCTAATCCTAACCATACGTACCAGCATGTGCCTTAGTTGACAACACAGCATTGGTTGCCATGTGCAGCATAATACCACGTGTTTGTGTTGACATCATGGTAGCAGCATCCTGGAACATCAATAGCAGATGCAGAGGAATACTTAAAGCATAGTATGTAGACACGCAAGTCTACCGCAAAGGGGCAATATGTGATGACTCGGGATGAGACTGTGTTGCATACTCCAACAGTATCCCACACAGGAGTCCGAGTCCTTAGATGCCACTAAATCATACACAATGGACCTTTAAGTTTCTATGTTCTATGCAACATTTCACAATAACAATCTTCGAAGAGTCATGAAAACAGTTCAGCATCTCTGTTTGCGTAACCACTGCTGAGCAGTGAAGTGAAGGTGTGAGCAGAGTTCGTGCTGCATATCCTTGGTGGATGTTACATAACAGGAAGTCAGCCTTCTGCTCCTGCTTGTATTCTGGCTGCAGGAAATGACCTTTATGTGACACCCTTGTAAGAAACACCAGTTACCGAAAGATCAACTGGAAGTTGACCGGCACGTATTTCTAAGCACCCTGTCACCCTGATGTCAAGGAGACTTTAATGAGAGTTTAACTCCTTGTACCTGCCAGCAGCACTCATGTCTAGCTGAACTACTCACAAAAGTAAGGTCAAGAGATAGTTGATCCTCAACACAAAGGATTAGAAATTAATGGATTTAAAACTGAAAACGAATAGCAGTAATCTGAATTTTCAATTGTCCCGGGTGTCATATATCAACTGAAGATGTGTGAAAGCCCACGTGAGTGGAAAGTTTCTCCAGGGCATCTCAGGAAATCAGAAAACAACAGTCTGTGGCCTTTATCCAAAGAAAAGATTGGTACCACACAACCAGCACTTAAAGAAAATGTCAAACCCTCTGAGAGGCAGCAGCGGAAGAATCCTCAGTGTATTTCCTGCAGTGGAGGAACAGCATGGGATATGTAGGCTAATACATCCAATCTCTAACTGATAGAGGACATTTAAAGATTCAGTGAAGGATTTAGTGGGATATATTGGCAGAACTTGGATATAATCGCCTATAATAAGTATGTTTTTATTATTTCTACAGAAGCTCGGTATGGAAAAACAAAAATGTCTCTTCGTGTCTTCTCATCAACCAATGTAGTTCTCCTTCACGCTTGGCAAATGGTAGTTTCTGTTGGTTGCAATCTGCAACTTCACCACCAGATGCTGATGCTAAATCATACACAATAGACATTTTAAAGAGTTGGGGGGGGGGGCTCTTTTTGTCGCTTTTCCAAAAATAAAACCGCAAAAGCAAAAGTGAAAGGCATTGAAAACAATACTACCTACAGTCAGAACTGAGCGAAACAGTCATGGCAAAGGAGCACATCACTAAGGGAGCTGTATGTCACATTCCCCCCTTACCTTTTCAAAATGCAGCACAATGACATGCAATCAGAGTACACTTTAACATATTTTTTACTTTTACAGAAGTACATTTTAAACATTGCTTCTACTTTTACTTGAGGAAAAATTCTACATCAGCGGTACTTTACTTGAGTGCAACATTCAAGTACTCTTTCAACCTCTGCCTGCAGTGTAATACAGTGCCGAGCACAGATATGCTTCAACGCAGGAATGTCAAAGTTCTAAGTCTGAAAAATGTAGCGCCAAACAAAAGGGCTGTCTGACGGTAAGGTAAGTGTTGAATGCTTTCTCAATATAGCGCACACTTAGCCCTATTTGCATGGGATTAATATTATCTGGTGACCTCACATCTTTGCTTTGTGCAGCGCATTTGCACAAAAGAGTCTCCATGCTGTGTTAGGTAATGCGGCCTCTGTAAATCTCAACTAGGATGAGACAGAAATAGGCACAGAGAGAAAAAAAAACAACTACAGATTCTCATGGGACTAATATCATTGCTGCGTTCTTGTGATGTCAGAAGGTCAGAGTTTCCGAGTTGGGAGGTTGTTCTTCTGATTTCATTGTGTTCATGTGCTTTGAGGTGGTACAGTGGGAACAACATGGAGGCTACAAAGACGATGGGTTCATGTAATGTTAAGAACATTTAAACAAGAGGTTGATAGCTGGTTCCAGTTTATTTATATACATATATATATATATATATATATATATATATATACATATGTATTTTTATATATTTTACATATCATAAACTATATTTTATACTTAATCTAGGTCACTTTATATGGACATTAATACCATATTACACTTAACATGTGATAAAAAAAAATTGTATTTAATATGTGAATTAACAAAAAAGGTTTCTTACCATTGACAACATTGAGAGTCAGCAACAGAAATTATCTCAGTGTTGCTGAATTGTTTTTCAAACATGAGAGGCCTTTCGTGTGAATTATCCCAATGGGAAAGTCGTCAGATGTTCTGACATAACATAAACGTAGCATATCACATGACCTATGTTTTTGGCGAAAGATCACGGATGACCCATTTATTACAAATTACGAGATGTCCCCAGGTTATAATACTAGCGAATGAGGCTTCAGACTGATTTTTTATATAGGCGTGCCTTTTATTGAAGTGGCTTAAATATGTTTTGCTGCTGCAATCCGTCCACAACAGCACATAGCTAAACTTCTGGTGTGGTACTCTGGCGTGTTTCTCCAAACAGGCAACATGCCAACGGATGTCTTCTTAAAGTACTTAACACAGCCCAACTTTAAAAAAAAAAAAAAAATCAAGCTATCGATTTGAAGAAAAGTTAACATCCTCCTGCCTCACTTTAATGCTGTGAATAACATTTTTCACTTCAGCAGTACAGTAGGCAGCGAAGGCCACTGAGGGGGCGGGTTTGTCTCCACTTTAAAAACACTGCAGATTCACTTAAGGTTAAAATCCAGTTAAGAGAGATTTTTAGTCATATCTTTAGCAAGTGTCTTGCGAAAAACCTTGACATCCTCCTCCTGTTTAATAAAATCACATGCTTTTTGCCACTGAGTGCTGATGAAGAGCACGGCGCCTTCGTCTGTTCGAGATATCAGCAAAGTGCACACGCCATTATCACAACCCCGGTGCCTGTTTCCAATGGATACCAAATTGAAATCAAGTGAAGCAGACAGGGGGGGGATGTTTGATTCGTCTTATGCCCTCAACCTTCCCACACCTTATCTTCCTATCCCAGCGTGACATTGTCAGAGAAAAGCCGAGCAGGTGGAAACAAAAACTCAGCCCGCTTAAACATGTGACGGCCGAAAGGGGTCAAGAATCGGTGTGAAAACAATTTCGTTCCTGCTGAGATTAGAGGGAGACATTTGCATTTGCATTTGCTCCGACAACGCAGAGACACCTTTTTCTTTTCAGTGTTATCATGTGGAGGTCCTTGAAAGTGATGGGGGAAAAGTTTGCCATCCAACCAAAGAGATTTTCATATGGACAGAAGTGCCACTGGAGGACTACATATATGATGAATGCACAGATATTTAGAAACAATTTAGAAGAGATAATGCTGCATGTGTATTTATATAATCATCAATAGCATTTTATTAAATTTATCAAATCAAAGTTATCTTCAAACTTCCTTGAATCTAATGAAATGTTTCTATCTGTATGTTTTAAACAACAAACAACAACTAATTTTAAGTATAAATTGAGGTCTATAACTGGTAGAAAGAAGCACTACGCGTTTTCAGAATTAGACTAATTTTTAGTCACAGATATTAAAAACAAATGCAAGTTACATATTTGCAATATGAATAACAGATTAAGCCTTCTAACGTTTTTGCACTGTAACATGACAACATTAAATGTATGCATTTAAGCGTAAGTGGGAGACCACAGCTACTGAAACTGATGTAAAGTAAACAAGTTTAACCCTCTGATCCAAAAATTCCATGACATCACTTCTCCTGTGCTGCAATCAGACATCTTTCTCCAGTGTTGAAACCTTTTAATCCTGATTTCTACTTTTTACTAATTTCTTGTTAATTTTTGTGTCATTTCTTCTGAAGTTGCTTGTTGCCTTTTCTTCCTTTTTTTATTTTTTTAATTTAATTTAATTTTACATAAATCAAGCCAATTTGCCAAGCTTTCAGAGGATTAAAGGGTTAATCACTGCATTTTTCTCTGAGGTTGAGGACATGGTTTAAGAGCGATAATGCACTTTGAGATGTCCTGATACAGAAAATAACAAATTCTGTTGAGAAAACATCACCTTGTCACTGTTGTCAGTGTTGAAAAGTTTATTCTTCTTGAGTAAATGACCATCAGAAAATGAAAACCTAAAACTCCCCCTCATGAGTGACAGCTCTTTTATTAAAAGTCTGTTTTATCCCTTCCACTGTAATCCAGCTCACTCAGAAAGCTTCAGTCAGCCTCTTTGTTTATCACTTAAATATCTGAATACATCACATCAGCTTCTTCTCCATGGACAAGTGATTGATGCTTTGCACATTCCAGTCCGCTATCATTTCTTTTGCGTGCGTTTGCTTCAGATGAATCTCACTCTGGGCAGTGGTGAATTTTGATGAATGGTGGAGGTAATGGCGGATGACAGCCGGAGTGGCCCTCGCACAAGATGAGTCAGGGAACCCGCCAGTCTCTTCCCAAATGATGACATTTGATTTTGTCTGGTGCTTTTTCTTTCGCTATGGCAGGTGCAGAGACGACAATCAATAGCTCCCTCTTGTTCTCACTTTCTCCATTCGCTGTCCCTTCATACCTTTTCTTCTCCCTGTGTGTGCATTTTCCTTTCAGTCTTAGTGACTCTATTGAGCTCCCTTTCCCGTCTCCTACTCTCTCTCCCTCTGTCTCCTTCCTCCTTGCTATCTCCTCGCTCTGTCATCCTTGACTCTCAGCGGCACATATCTGTGGATAACTAATGATAATGGACTTTGCTCCCTGATGTGGGAATTCTGCAATCAGCCACTCTGCATGACATATGCGTTGATGGCCTTAATTTTCTCAGACTTGAATGCCCCTAAAGATCATCAACAGTGAGGAGACAGAGCACACAAACACTGCTCGCAAAGAAGGAGTGATTAATTCTGCCTGTGATAGTGTGCTTAGATGACGTCCTGGTGATTCAGTCAGCTACTGCACAAAAATTGTAAAATGACAACATAGAGCGCAAAAAGACAGCAAAGAAACAGAAACAACCAGAAATAGATGCAAAACAACTACAGTACAATGAATACAAACACATGCAAGCTGACCATAGAGAGACACAAAATGACATCAAGAAACAAAAAATCAACCAGAAAAACATACAAAAAGTCTCCAAAAACAAAAACAAATAGATCCAAAACAACTGCAAAAAGACACAAAAGGAATACAAACCAGTACAGAAACTGACCATAAAGAGACATAAAATAACATTAAGAAACACAAAATTACAGTAAGAGCAAAAAATACACACAAAACATCATGAAAATACAACAAATAATGCATGTGATGCAAATCACAAAAACACACAAAATGAATACAGACTAACACAAAATGACATAAAAAATCCTGCAACAAATCCACACAAAATGTCAAAAAATGCATACATACAACACATAGATGAAAACAGCAGTAAAGAGACACAAACAAACAAAGGAACAAATGGTGACCACAAATACATACAGCATGTAAACTAACAATCACAAATAGCTGTAAAATAACCACAAAGAGACAAAGATGCTATAGAGATTCAAATGAATATAAAAAGACAACAACAACAACAAAAAAACAGCATCCAACCATAAAATCCAGCTCATGTCCATCACACTATGTCTTTATTTCGCTCTCCTGTCTGCTGATATCACTGAGGTACAGATATCTGGGGAAAATACTTGACTTTGTCACTAATGCATGACTATATCATGACACATTTCAGTGTGATTTTCTCCTGAAAGCACCATTCATTAATGTGTCTAGTCAAGATAACTTGTGGTGACTCATGCAGTCCCACAGGGACAGCGTAGAAATTTATCAGGCACTGATATTTTAGATCTTTGGCACTTGTGTGGAGGCATTCAGTCATCGAGAGAAGCTCATCATGTGCTCAATAAATAACAGAGTAAACAAAGTGATGTAGTGACCAAACATGGAGAAATATCCCTCACCCACTCCTGTGATAGATTTTTTAAATTTTTGAACTGACAGAAAATCTTCTGACTGTCACACTCTGGTGTATTGTGAAACATTTTCCTTAAGGGGTAGTAAAGAGAGACATCTCAGAAATCTGTCAGCACCGTGCAACTGTAATCACATGCAAATGAGATGTCATGCCTCTCTAATTTGTCTCAAGCACTTCTTAGTCAATACAGACTTACAGTATTTTCTCATGCATACTCTTATGGCTCTGAAGGGGCAACAAAGAGTTAATTTATCAGTGACCTTAAAGGTGCCCTGGGGGGCTTTCTTATATACAAAGTGTCTGTGTTTACATCCATCGTGTGCTAGCAGTCTTCTCCTTCCTTGTCTTTGCTGGCATATGGTCAGCTTTTTTGGCACATACCGTCAAATGAGGATCAGTTTGTTTGATTTATTTAATGTTTATTTGAAAGGGACACAGAATATTAATGAACAGCAGTATAAAATACAAATTACATTAAGTAAATATGCTTGAATTAGAAGGACTGCTAATTTACATCTGTAGTCCCTTGGCAGGCAACAGATAATAGAAACAAAGAAAGAAAAATAAACAGACAAACAAACAAAACAACGATACAAGAGTTTATACAGCGAACAAAGGCACAGTAGGAATGTAAACTGTCTTGCATTTCATGGTGCAAAGTGCCTTATTTATGTGCAAGGTGCAAAATCCAACACACATGCACGCCTGAATAATGGATCACTGGATAAAAGGACAAGGAGCTGTATTGCAGATCCGGTGTATAAGAAGAATCCGAATAAATTGATCCTCTCCTGCCTCCTGGAGTTTATCTAGATATTGGAGACTTCGCCAAAACAGCAGGTGATTCATGTACGCCCAACACATGCACACAACAATCATAGCATCGCCCATCCGTTCAACAATCAATCAACAACATGTAGATGCACAGCAGACCGGTAAAATGCATTAATACATACATATATGTGAGAGTGCGCTGCACTGCAGCAGTGAGATAATACATAAAAAAACAACAAAACCAAAGGTTGCATGGGCACAGCACACAGGTACATACGTATGTCAGCACTGCGAAATGAAACCTTCTGATACTCAAGTCCTTCACAATGTTTAAAAGCAGGTTTTTTCTTCTTTCCATCAGTATTCATTCCTGTCCGCCAATCATCTCTGCAATGCATGCACCAAAATTTTTCGACTTTAGTCAAGAGTAAATATACCCCTGACACCTTTTCAGAGTTTTTTTTTCTTTTTTTACTTTTTATGTTCGAAAAATATGATAAACAAGATATTAGTCATAGCAGAATACATTTACATACTTTGAAATTATTCTAAATGGGGACATTTTTAAGCACCAGGTGTTTCATGGGGGGAAGCAAGCCTGCAAAACATCCAGACAGGAGTTAAATTTAATGTCACAAAGTTTTGCAATTGGAAAATCTTACTAAAAGTAATTTTCGGGCAGACACTGGAAAGGCGCAGCAATCACTGAACACACTACAATCCATGTAGTGCGTTCAGTGTTTTATCCTATATATCGGTTTCTCATACAGTTTGGGGTTTTTTTATTTTAATTCTATAGATTACAGTCTTTTGGAAGACACTTTGTCTGAAGTAGCACTTTTCATGACATCTGGGAATATCAAAGAGAAATTTGAGCTTTGTAGTTTTGCTCAAGGACACATGATTAAACCACCAACCCAGGAATGACTGCGTTTGAAAGCATTTTTATGCCCTGAGTAAAGAATCTTGCTTTATTGTGTAAAAGGTGATACACACACAAAAAAAAAGCATAATCATATCAATATCAGCATTTTATGTTTTCGTTTTGAGATTTTGGGCTTCATGTGACAGTTGCTTTTGTTTGGCCTGTCTCTAGACTCTTATTAGGAACACAAGTGTAAGATGAGTGTTGGTTCTGTGTCCAAGTCATGGAAGAGCTGCTGTTTCTGCAGCCAGGGAAAGAGAAGCTCGAGCACTGGGCAAAACAACAATCCAGCCTCTTCATCCCGCTCCACTCCAGCCACCGCAGAGCAGCGCCAGCATCAAAGCCAGCTGTCCTGCTTTAATCTTCTGAACCGGTCTTGCGAGGATTGTCCGCGCGACCGGCCTAACGGTGTCATCCAACCTGAATTTGTGTCCCAGCGGACAGAGAGGAAGAGTCAGAGCTGTGATACCTCTCCACCCCTCTCCTCACACACACTTCTTTCTCTCTCTCTCTCTCTCTCTCTCTGTCATGCATCCTCAATCTCATTGTCCCATTTTGTCTTTAATCTCCTTGTTTATCAACACACACACACACACACACACACACACACACACACACACACACACATGCACATAGCTGGCATAAGATAACATTGGATGTCCAATCGCCCATGGGAGGAAGCAGGAATATGTTTGTGTGACGCCACAGAGAACTAATGGCAGCTAATCAGAGGCATCTGCTCCTTCATGGTGCCAACACCATCGCAACACAACACGAGCCAAACTGGTGAAAGTGTGAAAATAAATCTTTATTTTTTAACTCCAAGAAAATAGAACCGGAACACGGTCATTTCTAGCTTTTCCATTGCTGTATTTTCTGTCTATTTTTTCCATCAACAAGGGCTTGAATCCCCAATGCCAGCCATCAAATCTTAAAACACCACCAGAAGCCTCGGGCAGGATGTTATTTCTCTCCATGACACTGAAAACACATGTCCAGCCGCTAACAACTTATGTTTTGTGAATGCTGTTGTCACTGTGGTGTTTGTGATTTAGCTTTCTTTTGTGACAGGTACAATCCTCCCCCTCGGTCCTCTACGGCAGAAGAAAAACACCCTGCCTGTGATCAAGGTTGAGGAGTGGAAATGTGGGATGAAGGAAAGGGGCATTGGGAAAACAAGAAGTAATTTGCTCGCCTCCCCGTGTCAGATAAGCAAAAGTGAGATAAACCTTCCAGGACTCTTAGGTGTTGCTGTTAATAATTTAGTCAAAGACACTTAAGTCAAGGAGTTGAGCAGTTTCTGCAAATGGTTGTGCAGTTAGATTTAGTTGAAGCTCCGCAGTTTAGGAGATTCTGCTGGAGGACTAATCTCTCTGACACGAGATCGGAACATAAATCACGTAAGGAGGCTTGTATACCTGGTACATGTGATTGGATGTTTCTGGATAGTTGGTGGCCAAACAGATGATGCATCAATGAGCCGATGATGCCAAACATGAATGAGATGCCGATCAGCTGATGTGAGTGTGGCTTTGTTTCTCTGCCTGATCTAAGCTGTATTTGATAATCTGTGTTGCAAAATGGAGTTTCAAACAAACTTTATTCTTGACTCCAAAAATAATCCTCTTGGTTAAGTTTGTTCTCATTTGGCAAAAGCAAAGGTTTTGTTATAATTAGGCAGATTAGTTTCTCCAAACTGAACGTAACCAAAATGGAAAGAAAAGGAAAAAAAAGAAAGAAAATGGAACAGTGCTTCAATTATTAGTTAGGTTATCATTTAGTGAGTCTATAGACAGAAAATTAACATTTTGATAATTTAAGTTTTGAGTATTGAGCAGAAATATCAAACACTGGTTGGTTAAAGCGTCTTTGATTTGAGGATTTGTGTTTTTCACAGTTTTAAGTCATTAAAACAATCAACCCTCATGGATTCTGAACTATCTCTATGGTTAGTTAAAAACTAGATAGTGTGAAGAGCTGAAACATTCAGAGGAAGTTAGAAATCGAGTCGCTGCTCCTTCATACCCAAAGGGGCTAGTTGAGGTGGTTCGGGCATCTGATCACGATGCCTCCTGATTGCCTCCTGGTGGGAGGCCCCAGGACACGACGGAGGAATTATATTTCCTGGTCTTGTCTGGGAACGCCTCAGGATCCCCCAGGAGGAGCATGAAAGAAGGTATTATTGATCATTTAAAAAAGTGCACTCATTATAGTGCAGATCTTCACCAGGCTGCCACACTGCACCAGGTGAAATTATCCTCCTCACTCCCTTACATTCAAGATGGTGCCAAATATAACAAAAAAAATGTTTTAAAATCTCCCAACGTGCCTAACTGTAGTGATCATTACAAATCAGGTTATCTGCAGATGCTTCAGACCAAAATTCTGCAACTGATGGTTATGACTAATTTGATTTCCATCCCTGTCTTCTATGGTTACATACATTCATTTGCAATAGTCATATTAATTTTGTAGGGAACATAATGTTGCTCAAAAATTTCCTCATTACAATGAGGTTTTTGGGAAACGGTTCACTGCAATGCTAAATGTTCATACTGGACAAATCAGGAAACATTCACCAAAGTATTTCTTTTGTTTTCCACAACATCCACTCCCTGTAATTTCAGCATGATCAAGTGTTGATTATGTTTAAGTGACTCGGGTTAAGAGAAGATCATGCTGTTGGATGAATAGTGCAAAAGTCAAGGTTGACTTGAAGCACAAGATGTTTCATGCCTTTATCAAGTGTTCTAGCTGCAAAAAACAAGATGTGGGATGCATGAAGCAAACCGTGGTCTAAAAGGTCCAAATCCTGCACTTTATACACCCCATCAAATACCCTGACCTATAGCTAATAACATCTAATAATGACAAACTTGTCAGATTGAAAAAAGGACTAGTGAGCATAATCCATCATGTATTTGCAGCATTAAAACCACATTTTGCAGGTGACAGGGTTGGAATTTAAAATTTTTATAGCTAATAGTTTGCATGTGTTATGATGATTCAGATCACTACTAAAATGTCAGCCGATCCTTGGCCAAAGTCCACTTTATTGCAAATAACTATGTACAACTTTTCTTTAAAACATGTTGCAAACCGTCAAATATAACTAAATACAATACCTCCTTCCAATCTCTCTGGCAGAGGTGAAACATGGCTTCAAGCTCAGATCATCAGCACATATGCAGGGGAGCTGTGTCTCTACAACCCGAACAGTGTTTGAAGTGTGCTTTGTGACTTCTGCCAGGCTTTGGTTGTAACTAGAAAACACAGCTGTCCTGTGGCTGATAGCTCCTGAGGAACACTTTGCAGCAACTGGACGACCGTGTGTTTCTTTAATCTCTAGCAAGAAGGTGCAGGCAGGGTGCCAGTGGGTGTCACAGGTGAATTAGGGTGCAGAATAAGAGCCAAAAGAGGGAGGACACTGAAGACACCACAAGTTAAAGGCGTTAGATAGAGCTTGGACTGTAAACACATTTGATTTAATGACCTAATAATTCATTAAGTCTTGCTGCAGTGTCAAATCGCAGAGCACAGATGGTGGTGAGCTGGGGACAGTGTCTTCCCTGCAGTTTTATGTTTTTTATCTGGTAGGAAACCAATTATGCCTGACAGATTTAATATTACGAGTTTGAGTCGGGGTGAGGTACAATATAGCTGCTCTCTGTGCATTTTGACATGCAATATTTGTCACTGCATCCAAACTGTTCCCTGCACAACAGTCAACATTTTCCGAGTTCAGGATATTGGATGGAACATGTTTGTTAGAATTATCTTTCTGCTGAGAAATGCAATAAAGTGTTTGCATAGGAGAATAAAGGAAGAGTGAGATATCTCCCGTCCATGATATATTGGTTGTTGTTGAACTGAAAGGTTGAATTTCTATATTTACTCAGAGAGGAACTGCTATGTATCTGCTGTATGCATTAAATTCAGCTTAATAAAAGTTTGTACTGTGTTCTGCAGGGACATATTTAATACACTTTGGCATAGTGGATTTAAATTATGAAAACAATGGTTACTAGGGTTTTTGGTTTATGTTTATTTGTATATATTTAAAATTTTTAAAAAAAACAAATAGGATGGTTACATATATATTTGGGGAACACAACCCAATTGCTGGAATAAATGTTGCATTGTACATTTCTGCATTTGTACGTTATTATGTTTCAATGTGTAGAAACTTTGCATTTCAACAATACTGTGGTTAACTTGTGGTTATGGCAGAAAAAGAACTTGGTTATGGTTAAGATTACGATTTGGCTTAAAATACCTGCACAATTGCAGCTGGAAATGCCGCTGTGTTGCAAAAAAACTCCTATTTTTTGGCAGTGCAAACACTGCTGGAAATGCAGTGATGTGTCACTAAAAACCAACCAGTTTTGGTGGTACAAATGCAGGAGGAAATGCTGCAATGTATCGCAAAAAAACACTCAGGTTTGCTAGATCAAACATCGGAGACTCTATGACTTGTCACAAAAAAACCCAACCCACATTAGTCACAAAAGGCCACTGGAAATGCTGCAATGTGTTGCTAAAAACCAGACAGTTTCAGTGATTCAAATGTTGCTGGGAATTATGCGGTGTGTCACTAATGAACACCCAGGTTGGTGGCAAAAATCCACTGGAAATGCCACGTGTTGCTAAAAGACATCAAGGTTTGGTGGCACAGATGTTGCCAGGAACGCCACAATATGTCACTGAAAAACACTCAAGTTTGGTGGCAACAATGCAGCTGTAAAAGCTATTATGTGTCACTGTCTGACAGGGCTGGCGTTTTTTTTTTATAAATGAGACTTGGATTGTACTGCACGAGTTATGTGAGAGTTTGCAGTCTTGTTGCTGTTAAACAAGGACCCCTTTGACTTTAATTCATCTCAAATTTTCTCATTTGTTGGATTCTTCATGTACCAGAGGCATGCAAGAAAAATATTTTTTTTCCTCACAAAGTCGATCTAACATAAAGTGAGTAACTGAAATATAAGTCATTTGAGGGGTGAAGTATCCCTTTAACCATAGTATATTTGCAGGAACTCAAATCTTTTGAGGTAGTTGTCCAGTGAAAATACTGTAGACAAAATTTTTATCCGTATTGGCACTGGATGTATTTTGGGTTGTAAAAGAATCGTCCTCGATAGCTGTCCTTGGCTGACAATGCTGGTAATCGAGGTGTCAGTCTTGCATTCAGAAAATATAAAAACCCACCATCAGTTAGACTGAGGTGTGGTAACCTTTGAGACATTTTGCTATTTGTCCTTTAAAAGTCTTTGTTTCATCTTTGTATTAAAATGGCTTTCAGTCCTGCTCACTGTTCAGCCAAAAAAGGTGTGACCACCCTCAAACACACTGACTACAAAGCGGTAAAGTCAGCACTTTAACCTGCAGTTATTATTTCATTTCAAATCCAATGTGCGGGTGTAAGGAGCCAAAGCAAAATGTACAAACTCCACTGCTGAGTGTCTGCAAAGGAACAAAGAGAGACTATAATAAACCCTCATAATAAGAATCCTGGACAGGAACTAAAGCTGAGTGCTTCGTCTCAGCCAGTGGTCCTGAATGGCTGATGGCTACTATACTTTAATTTAGAAACCATCAGCTGCTTGCACAGTGAATTGTTTCAGGGGCTTTCAGATATCTTATAATGGTAAAAGCTCATATACTTCAGTGTTTGACTACTCAAGTAATGTGTGTAATATTGCATTGTGTTAAGACATCTTGGCATTGGAAAAATGCAAAGCAAAGAGCTTGGCGGTCACCGTTCAGCAGCGTGTGAAGATGTGATAGATAAAAACATTTATAAAGAGTAGTTTCTCAAACAGCTAATGGCTAGGTGCTGCTAAAAGAAGATGTCACAGGAAAAGCATCAGACAGGCAACACTGATAGCACAAGAGCAAACATTCAGCTCTTTTTCACTTAACCATGTAATTTTAGGTGCAATGTAGATTGGTTAAATGGTGCATTTCATTCACACAGTTAAACGTTTTGGTTTTCAGCTAAATTTCTCTGCTGCTTAGATCTTCTGTCCTGCTGGAAACTGACTCAGCTGGGAAATAACTTTATTTTCTATTGTGTTTTATCTGTAGAAATCATAGTGAGGCTGAAGGATGGGACATTTTCCTTTTCCCGCTAATTCAGACCCTCACCATTTGCCTATTACTTGCATATATATTAAAGAGTTGGGTATAATGGTGAAATACGCCATGCCCAAACTTAAACAGCTGTAAGTTTGACCTGTGTTTGGTTAAAACATGTTGGCTTTTTAAACATTTAGCCACTATAATAAAGGCTTTTAATGAAATTCCTCCTTGTTTTTCACGTTCTCATACTCTTGGAGTGCCTGGATTTCCCTCTCGTTTTATCCAGCTGTAAGTTTGTGTTCAGCTCCGAGAAATCCACCAACTTTGAACCTTTTGTTCATTCTGCTCTGACTGTCAAAATATGGACTGATAAGCTTCTCTGAGATGGTTTCTGACAGTTTGGGCAGAAATTTTTCAGTCGTATAAATCAAGTGCTGCATCAGTTGTTCAGGCTGCTCTCAGACGATGTTGCAGGCGAAGACGCTGGATGTAAAGGTCCTGGGCTGGTGTGGTCACATGTGGTCTGTTGTTATCTAAATTTGATTAAATTATATTCATGCACTTTTTAATTGTTCCCCAAATGTAAAACTTACTTTTCCTTGCACTGTGCAACAATATGTGGCTTGTGAAAACTAGATGTTTTTTCGTATGTTGGTAAGAGTTCTCTCCACCACTCATAAAATTTTCTCTTCCTTAAGAGAAGAATAAAAATAAGAAAACATTGGTAAATTCCTAAATCAATGCGTAATAACATATTGAGAAGAAATTGTGGATATGGGCAAAAATAAGCCTTGGATTAGAGTGCTGAGAAGTCTTGAAGTGATGTGTTTATAGGGAGTTTCAAATTGAATTGGAACCAGGGAGCAGCAATGGCTGAATTTCCTTAATTTCCATCTGAAAACTGTTTTGATGTATATTTTTGAGACAGGGGTTGGAAGAAATAAGTGTGTACTTCCTGTTACTTCTTTTTGAACATGTGGTATTTAACTTGAACTTTGGCTTGAATATTTGTTTATTCAGATTGATTGATTGTTTTTTTTTTTTTTCTTAGGCCTTCTTTTATTATTTTTCTGTTTATGTTGACTGCACTTGGCCGTAAGGCTTGTTTGCTTTTATTTGTGTTTCTTTTTACATGTTTGAAATAAAGATTCATTCACTCAGTCTAGCATTTTTCTTTTTTTGTATTAAGTGTTTTTTATGTTATTTAGTGATGTTTGAAGGTTTTTGCGTAGAGATGCGACACAACTATATAAATTATTGCTTTAAGTTGACATAAATGCTTATAAGCATCACTCTCCTTTAACCTGAAGGTCCGACACATCTGTCACACATTGATTTATAATTTAAATGAAGTCAAATGGCTCCATCCGAGCCATCAAACTCATCAGTGTGGTCACCATCAAGGACGAGAGGGTGGTTATGATCTCCCTGCCCCTTCACCTCCTCCTCCTCCTCCTCCTCCTCCTCCTCCGTCTCTTTTATCATTTATTTGAGCATGTGCGCTTTTGACTGAGCTGCAAATAGGCCCTAACTGCCTCCCTGCAGTTCCTGCCACAGATGATTATCATTGCGACGATTAAAGCACTGAGTAATGCGTCCCTCAGGGGCCGCCGCTGCCCAGCTCCTCCATCATTGCCACTGACCCTCTTGTTAGCCCAGTCCTGCCCAGTGGACGGAGCAAACAGAAGCGCCGCCAGTGCTCTCCTTGCCAAGAGGTGATTGACTCGTATGCGATGTGAGTATAGTAACAAGCTTTTGGAAGTTGTTTGTCAGAGTCCAGTTTCACTTGATGTTTTACTCCAAAAGTTTGATTCAGTAGTCTAAAATGTTAAGTTACACCTTGATATGCGTATTTTTTTATGCATAGTTTAAGTCTCAGTATCCCTTTTCCCCCTTCTCAGAGCCTCACACAAAATGGTTTGACGAGCGTCGCCCGCTGACTAACTTTTCAAACCGCCCAATTAACGGGATACTCGAGAAGTTATCATTACTCAGCAGCACGCTTAATCATTTTTCCCTCCAAATCTGAGTGTGTTTTTTGGAGTGTGAAATCGCTCAAATGAATTGACTCTCATTTTTTATTTCTGCAACGTAATCGCTGGATAATGGGCTCAGAGCTGAAGGCGTGGATGCTAATTTCACATCAGTTAATGCTATTCAGGGAGAACCCAATAATTGATTGCTGCTACACTAACACAACCCGACCATATTGCTTTCATTTTCAGTGTAATTAAGGGCTTGTGATTGTAGATCTCATCATAAATCTTAATCAGGAATCCTTGCATTTATAAATGGAAAATGAACTCCTGTATGTAGTATTTATACACCACTTTAATTTTGCTTCGTGGAAATGGGGAATGACAACAGAGTCGTGCTCGACAGTGAAAATGGATGGAGCTACGCTTGAGTCCA
The DNA here is from genome assembly GCF_026936395.1 of Plectropomus leopardus. NCBI lineage: Eukaryota > Metazoa > Chordata > Actinopteri > Perciformes > Serranidae > Plectropomus > Plectropomus leopardus. Next base: position 7,201,055 of record NC_142179.1, read on the forward strand.
GACTGAGGGGAACTTCAGCTTAACCCTTTGAAACCTTAACTTAAGAAGACGTAGCCCAAAAATCAGTTGATACAAGAAAATTACCTGAAAATAAGTAAATAAACATGAAAAGAAAACAAAATAAGACTATGATGCAAAAAAGTGCTAAATTCAAAAAGTATCTATGTATACATTTTTTTTCCTTTAACATAATTTTACATGTAAAATTAAAATATATGAAAATAAAGTTTCCTGGAATTTTTTTCTGTCTATTTGTTTTGATACCTTTCTAATTTTTAGGTCATTTTCTTGTCATGGCTTTCCTGCAATTTGTGTGACATTTTTGGCTAAATTGGTCATTGCCTTTTTTTCTTATGTTGTTTGACCAAAATAAATCAAACAAATCAAAGAAATGTGTCCAGGTTTCAAAGCTTAAAAAAGCTTAAATAGCTCGTGAAAGAATACAGCACAAAAAACTGATGTCAATCCAGGTTTCAATGGGTTAAAATCTTTAATGTTGCAGAACAAGTGGAGTAAAAGTGACATTCACACATTTTGAACAATACTATTGAGCAGACCTTCATGAATATATTTTTGTGATGAGTTTTTATTACTGTGACTTTAACCCTATTTACACAGGTCTAGTATTAACAGGGAACCTCATGGGATATAAAAAATATGTTTCTTGTGGCATATTCACACAGGATAAGCAAAGTTTGTCTTTATCAAACATTAACTGGAGATGGACTCCCAAAACAAACTCACAGACTCAGACAAAGGTAAGGCTCTTAAATAAGGCTCAGGTTGGTACATGAGGCAAAATGGCAGTCAAAAGGCAAAAACTGAACAAACAAGGAGTTAAATACTTTAAGGCCAAAACGAGACACAGGTGAAGCACATTGGGGCGGGGCGAGTAAATCCCAAAGGAGGGAAACTTGACAGGATGTGGGATCTGAAAGGAGACAATGGTTGCCAAAATAAAAGAGGAAAGACAGGGGTGAGAAATGAACATAAACACAGAGAGCTCGACATTATCGCCTGGACATGATGCACACAGTCATTTGTAATTCAACTCCATACCACTATCAGTGATGTACAGTGTTTGTTTGTACAGTGAGATTTTGCTTTTCTAATGAATTTGATTCTGTGAATGTGTTTCCATTCTTTAATTTATTATGAACATGTAAAAAGAAAATAAAGAAATTATTTCCAACAGAGAGACAAATAAAGTAATATTTACAGACAATGAAAAACATACAGCAAAAAAAAGAAAAAAAATCATCAAACATGCATAAAATGTAGTTTTAGTTTTAGTTTTAGTACACTGAGATACTAAATAATTTGAGTACATAATTAATAATAATAATACAATTATTAGTACTTAAGTACTTCTACCACCACAAACCTCCAAACACTTAACACAATGTTCACACTGCCGGTCCAAGTGGCCCGAATCAGAACCGCTCCCCCTCCTATGTGACGCAGATGTGATTGTCTAATGCGACAACACAAATTACAAGAAATCTGATCTTTTCGAATCAGATTTGCGACAATTTCACATGTGGTTCTAAATCAGATGCAGATCAGATTTTCAGCCATGCAACCCGTATCGTTATTCATTGCGACTTTTTTTTTTGTCACCCAGGTTGAAATCCTTCTATAAAATGACTCTGACTGTCTGTCTGTCTGCATCCATTTTTCTCCTATATGGGTCGCCCAATTAATCTGAAATTGCACATGGATTTTGAGAACTGCCAGACTGACTAAGCCCTTTTTCTCATTCACCTCCTGCCCGTGCCCGTTTTGTGACGTCTTGTTGTTCTTCTAGGAATGCGGGCCCCCTCGGGGCCGTGACCAGTTCACATTGAAGTCTGGTATTTGCCACATTTTAAACTATAATATGAACAAAAAATCGAATCTAGAAAAAAAAATCACACTAAAGCTTGCAGTGTGAATGTAGAAAAAGAGTCCAGGTTGGTGTGATTGGACATTAGTTGTTCAGACGAGGTGGTGAACGTTTTCTTTTTTTGTTTTTGTTTTTTTACACCATTTGCTCGAGTTCTTCACAGTTTCAACGTGAGCATGTCCAGATCGCCACCTCCATGAATAAATGACACAATCTCAAACACTGCTCCCCAGCGGACTGCAGTCATCCACCCTGACTGTCATCACTGCGCCGCTTTCATCACTGTGGTCATTTGTGAGCGCCGCACCAATAAAACAGCGACAGCGAAAATGACAGAAGTCCTTTTTCATTGTCGTTTGTGAAGTGAAAATTGGCCTTGAATGTGAAAGTGCGCAGAATGTGAAATCAATACAGTCTGAAATGAATCGGTTAAATTTTCCACACCAAATGTCTCGGACACGCCGATGAAAGAGAGCGAGCTGGTGTTGAGCTGAAATAGCTCTGGGAAGAGTTAAATTGGACACGTGGTCGAGCTGACGGTTACATTCATCATCGGATGTTTAATATGTTTCAGAGAACTTTGGCTTTTTCTCTACGTTTTTGAGTCAGTTTGTTAAAAGGCAAAACTCTTGAGTGTCTGTTCAATATTCCCCAAGAAGAGAGAAAAAATTTAACAATATCATTTCCTTGATGTCTAAAAGGTGACGGATTCAACGGATGGAGATATAGGATTTATGACGGATGGTCGAACTGTAATGATTCCTGCTCGGATAGTTTCCACCTGCTTTCATTTGTGGCTCGCCTCGCTCACCGCTCGCACTTTTCCTCACAGCGATCTGATGTGTTTTTCATAGCTGACTCACTTTTGTTTGTAATTTAAAGCCGCTCTCACCCGTGTTTCCTGTATGACAGGGATTAACTAAGTGAAGGGTCAATGTAAGAAGCTTTTTTTCCCTCAATTCCATTGTTGATTTACGACAGCAATAAGCTCACTCCCTCCGCCCCGTCTCAGATCGATACCCAGCATTGACCCTGAATGCAGTGTTTGGTCTTTACAAATTGGCATCATAATACATGCACACGCTGCGGAGAGCGCCGGCTGCAAATCCTGCAAACTAAAAACATCTGAGTAATAAAAGAAAATTATCGGTGTCTTTTCTTCCTGCTTATTGCAAGCTTTCATCAGATCAAATGTGGCGGCAGAGCTGTGTGGGATACAACGCCTGCACACGGCGGCGGCTTGATTTGTTGAGGAAACCTTGTTCAGCAGACTGTTTCAAAGTCATGAGCAGAGACCCTGAAGGACAGATTTAACACCTAGGAAGAAGAATGGGCATCTCTGGTGCATTCACTAACTGGGTGATGAATGAATTACAGCTCCTAAATTTAGCCGGGCAGTCTACCTTGAAATCGGGCTAGACTTCCATCTTCGGAGCACAGACAGGCTGCATCTTACGTCACAAGCCACGACCTCTATTTCTGCATTAAGGAAAAAGAAAGATTGATGTCTGAGCAAACATTTCATGGTTGCCAGAATAATATGTTGGGGGATGGCGTGTTGCTCGCACATCCGTCTGACTGGTCAGGGTGTCCTGGCAGCATCATTTTGTCTGAGGGGAGATCAAGCATCAGATGCCAATAATGTGTGCAAATAGAGTTTTAGGCACGCAAGCATTTCTTACAGGCGGTGCTGCTCTGGGAATAATTGTGTAACTGACCTCATTTACTTATTTTCATTCATTTATGGCAGCCGCATTCACAATTTGATGAGGTCATCAGGTTCACTAACTAGCTAATGATGGATAGTTTGGAGACAGTAAGTGAGCATTTCCTGCCAGCACTATGTTTTAGTTAGCTAAGATTAGGGAAAGGTTGTTGGTTAAATATTTAAGACAGTAAGCACTGACATGACGCATGAGAGGGGATACAAACCCCAGGCTCCAGTGTCTAAGGCTCTGTCTGCATGTACACGGATATTTTTTACACTGGATGTTTTTAACTTGTTCTCATTTCCAGTTCAAAACATACAGATGCTTCGTCACACCCCTCAGTGTCCCATAGCGACGCACAGGGCGCCCTTTACCATCTCAGCGTAGCGCACAATTAAAACACAATGTAACACATGGTTAATGTTGTAAAATGGTTAGTTAGTTGTAACAAAATTACTTGGTAAGGTTATTTAAAAAGATCATGTTTTGATTTCTAATAAGTACATTTGTCACGTACCGTAATGTGACATGAACATGATTTCGTTATGACATGAACATGTCACGTCAGTGTGTGTGACACGACTTGTGATCTCCAGGATAAAAGTCCTGTATCTTTGACTTATCTGCCTCTGCTCACTCTTCATACTGTATTTCATCAGTTGCTCTCGGAGTCAAATATTGCCGTGGAGGGGGTCTATATTGGAGTTAGTTGAAAGCCCGGTGCGTCTCATAATGACGCCAAAGGTTTTGGTGACAGTATTAAAAGTCGAGGGGCGTCTGTATTTAAAGCCTTGGAAATGAGAACGTGATGATATTTTCCCTCTCCATTTTATAAAAAAGGTCTTTTCGACATGTACAAAATATCTTGCAAAAAAGACTTCAAATGCTCGCTGCTGTCTTCAACAGTCTCCCCTTACTGCAAACTGTACAGCCTAACTTTACCTTTTTTAAAAACACCTTCTGGAGTTCTCACTGCTGCCGATTCTCCTGTAAGGACGAAGGCAATCGCTAAAAGGTGTTTAGTGAGCTCTTCTGACCTGATCCAAAACTGTTCTTTCTGGAAGAACTTAAACCAAAGACGCTGAGGTTGATGGGGTGCAGCAGACGCCTCCTTTCTTTCATGAAGTTGTGCAGCAATACTAAATTTAAGTGTAAAGTACTCATTAGACCAATCTACAGGTCCACCCGGATACAAAGTAAAGTAGAGTAATGAAAACTCTGCGCCTGCAGCAGAGTTTTCTACATTGAACTGACGTTGTACCTACGGTTTTGGCTCTGCCTAGACGTGTAGCCAACACTGCAGCCTACATGCCACAGTTAGTTGAATCAATCAAACTTTACTGCATTTCACAGAAAATCTATATTTTAGAGAGAGCCCAAAATGCTGCTGGAAATCCCAGTTTTCAAAAATATCTGTATAAGTGCAGACAGGGTCTTAGTCATAAGCTTGTGCTCCCATCCAGCAACCACCTCTGTATTCTTTTTCAATGATTTATGATTTTATCAGTATCTCTTTTAGCTGATGCAGAACAGCAGCTCCTCTTTCTGGAATCAACACAAAACATAAAAACATGACAACAGATCAGACACTTACAGACAAAACAACACAACAACCAATGAGCTGCAATGTCACTTTGGATCAAAATGTTCCCGGTCAGCGTAACCCAGCAGTCTGCAAAATGTATTAGCAAGAGCAAATTAGTTGCATATGAACATAGTTTGAAGAAAACTGTGTTGTACTGAGTTTTCACATAAGAGTACAATTTAGGGAATTTGTACTTTTTAGAAGCCGACACTGAAACTGGGAGATCTAAGAAGGAAACAGTCCAGAGGGAGTCAAAGGAAGAGGCGTCCACATGAATGTCTCATATTGTAGATTAAAGTAGTAGTGATGTGGTACACCAGGTCAGTGGAGGGTTTTGGTTTCAATCTCTAGTTCTTAAACTTTTTAAAGCTCTTTTTTTTCAAAGCTGTTGCCCAAAGAAAATTTCAATGTTCTCACAGAAAATATATCTGTTGCAAGTGTCTTGAGGAAAAAAAATCACAGCAATGAAAGCTGAGCCCACTGACAAAGACAACAGATGCCTTATATTTTTTATTTAAAATATTTATAAAGAAGGACAACACACACTCAACATAACTTTAAATGTGCCGTGTTAGCCAGCTGGCGAATTTTCAACAACAGTCCTCTGGCAAGATGTTTTGAAAACAAAAATCTTTCTTAACCAACTGTCAAGATGACAGAAAACTGTAAAGATTAAGACTTAGACTATTAAGACTATTAGACTGCAACATATTATATCTATAACTTAATATCACACTATAAAAACAGTTGCATGCTCCAATAATAAAACTCAGAGGATACAGAATACAAAGCTGAAGAATTTGCATTTTGTTTTACATGCTTTGTTCTGCACGGTGATACAGATGGTGGGTATTGTTTGGTGGAAACAAAATAGTTCCTACATGAAACTGCTAACAACAAGGTTTGCGTATTATCTCCAGTAACTGGCTCATGATTTCTCAAAAATATGTATTTTTGACCTTAAGGTGAACTTTCACTTCAACCCTTTGAAACAAATGTTCTGCATAAATTCATAGATTTGGAAAAACAGATATTTTCAAAAAATGCTAAGGGAAAAAAAACTCTTTAATTATCATATTTTTTATATTTAAACTTAATTATTGTTATTTTTTAACACTTTTTTTGCCAGGTAATTTCCTCTTTTGTTTGTTGTTGTTTTAACTTTCTCACTACCTTTTACCCGTGTTTTTGAAATAAATCAAGCAAATTTGCTCAGGTTTCAAAGGGTTAATTTATCAGTTTGGATGATTGACAACAGAGAAGCAGCGACGATGGGTCATCTCTAAGGGAGGATTCAATTATTGTGATAAAACTGCAGTGGCGAGAGAAGCTGGTTCAGATGATCCACTGCTTGTATTCGAAGGAGAGGCGACATGGAATAAATGTAATTTTCACTGCTGATTGGCAATAAAAGACACCAACACACAAAAAATCAATCTCACATAGATGGACTGCAATAACTAACATGCCAGAGAGGAGACATCAGCCATAAATGTTTCCTTCTAATTAAATCAAAACTTGAAATGTAATTGTTGTGTGTGTAACACGGTTTCTTGTTATGTTCATGTGGAGTTTTGCTTTAGGATTGTCTTTCCTCATACACACTTAACATGCTGTGTTTACCCATAATAATTAGAAATTATTATTATTGAATAATACATACATGACACACCAGTTGTTACCATGTTTTTACAAATCCCCCTCAGACTATCTGGCATCTGATGGTTTATATGTAGCTCTACATTCAAATGCCGACCCATTCATCAGGAAAAAAAATGTTGGAATTGTATATTTCTGCAAACAACTTTACATTTATATTGTTATTTATTCAGTTATGTTAAAACTTTAAAACTTTGTTCCAACAATCCTGTTATCAAGGGTTCCCACTTGGTTATGGTTTGGAAAAGATCATGTTTGGGCTTGAAAAACAGGTTTTGGTGGCAAACTCAGCTGGAAATGCAGCAATGTCTCAGTAAAAGAACAACCACTTTTCTTGAACTATCCCTGGAGAAAAAACAGCGTCAAGGTGCTACAAAACATCCACATTGGTGGCGTAAAAAGCCACTCGAAAAACAGCAATCACTCCCATAATTAACTACCAATTTTTTTTGTTTGTTGGTCTCAAACAGTGGTCTGCATCTTGGCCCCCAAGGTGCAACACTGTCCACCATCCCCTCCAGCTCCTGATGTCAACGTCAGCTCCTATACTACTTTACTTTAGAAATGCTGATATGATGCTTATAAAACATACACATGTAACATTTTCTTCTGGTGACTGGGCTGCAAATGCAAATACATGTAATGCTGGATTTGAGGCACAACTACACTTGATTTTAAGGGAATTTTAGTTTTATGATTGTTGATAAAAGGCTACAGAAGCAATGGAACGACCACAGAGTGTCTAAATTAGAAAACTTAATGCTCTGAACTTCTGCTTATCTTTCCATTTCTTAAAGCTAAAACACAAAGAGCTCCAGCCAATAAATTACTTCTGTAAGTGGCCACTTCAATCAGGCTGGTGAGGATTAAGCAAAAACATTTAGAGCAGATTACTGACAGAGGTCTTCATCTGGATCCTTTTTTTTCACAAGTCAATAATTGTTTGTCTTTGAAGCCAGAGCCGCGGTGACAGCATGTGACACTGAAACGCTTCTGAATTGGTCAAATCAGAAAATTTGAGAGGAAATGTCTTCTGTTAATTTTTGGTTTCTTTGCAAAGGCAGAAAACTGATTTCTTATGTTGACATCAGCTGGGACAGACTCATGTTCAGAATGTCTTTACATGTCATTCAGTTTAATCTTCAGTCGAAAGCCAACAGTCAGTTCAGTTTTGTCAGTTTTGTGACATGTTGAGCATTGCTGTGGTAATCCTTTAAAAGCGTAAATTGTAAATAAGATCGTTTGGACCCCTGAAAAACAAACAGAGGGTGACGAATGTGCACTTAATCGTTTCACAAGATAAAGTGACAGAAAGAGTCTGCAGCCGGTGGCTCCAAGAAGCTGTACTTTCTTTAGACACAGTGGTGATTTAAGATAATGCTAACATGCTGATGTTTAGCAGGTAGAATAGAAACCATGTTCACCATTCTCATTTAGCATTTTAGCATGCAGACATTTGCTAATTAGCACTGAACACCAACTACAACACAGACTGATGTGAATGTCATTGGTTTTGCATAAACCAAATGTAATTTAACACACTAGGTAAAGAGTTCAAGAGACACTTTATAACAGTCCCTCTGGTAGATGTTAAAATATTCCACTCAAAACAACACAAATATAAGTATAATGATACATAAAAATGGTGGCATGAGGGGGAAAGTCAGGGGATCACTACTATGATTACGATTTATCCTCTGGAGAACATGATTGACTATGTTGAAATGCACATTAATATTCCAATACTATTTGTCTATAATTTGTCTATAATTTGTATTAATACATTATCAAATATGTTTTGAATTTGATTCAGGTCATGTATCATGTAACAGTGTATTCCCTTTGGATAATGTGAATTAATACTTATTCTGAATGTAGCATTATCTGCACGAAATATAAATAATCAAACATTGCTTCCTAACTTACTCAGTGTATGTGTGTATATATATATATATATATATATATATATATATATATATATATATATATATGTATGTATGTATGTAAATGTAACTCCCCTCAATGACTCTACCGCTCATGACATCACATATCGCTAACACCGACAAACATAGCTGAGCATTATATATCATTTTGCATGGCTCAATGTCAACAGGACTGTGAGTGTAATAATCCAGCCCACTCTACCTCTGACCTCATAAATTACCCTGACAGCACTTTTGACGTAAGGTCACGATGCCAAAAGCCACCTTTTGCATTTGCATGAAACACAGCTGGACTGCATCAGGTGAGCACATGGAAGGACAGAACCGATCGCAGCATTATTATAAGCAGGCAGACAATATATGATTGTGGAGGCACCTAGAGGCAGGCAGGAGGGATGGTGGATGGATCACACACAAATTAAACAGACTTTAATGTGTTTTTTTTTTAACACCTTACCATGTGCCTCCTTCCCCTAATCCTTACCATCTGTGCCAGCATGTATGTTTGTTGACAACCCGGTTTGTTGCCATGTGCTTATGTACATAACCACATATGACTTCATCCCGCCATGTGCTTGTGTTGACATCATGGCGGTGCCATCCTGGAACGAGAATAGCAGACGCAGAAGGATACATAGAAAGGAGTATATAGACGCGGAGGTCCACTGACAAAGCAGCAATATATGATGACTTGAGATTGGAATATTTAGTGCAGGTAAAAACTACCTGCACAAAATTTCATGCCAAGGTTGTTGAGATAAACCAATCAGCTACATTAACACCATAGACAGTTGAAATGACTAACATTGACCATATTGTTTTAATACTCAGCACACAGCACCGACTAAATCATCTTTGCAAACCAAGTAAGTTCTTAAGCGTTTAAGAAAAACTGTTTATTTCAGTCAGAATGACTCTGGCAGCATGCTTAAGAAGTCAGAAAAATATCGTCATATTTTCCAGTTGAGCCATAAATTTGTTGTGCGCAGTTTAAGCAGCTCTTTTGGGGAGTTTTGGTTGTTTACCAGTACTTGTTTAACCACATTTTGCATAGTTTCACTATCAGAAACAGACAGACAGAAAGACTCAACTTCACCTCCCCCAGAATCCAATTTACTGTTTCTCTCGGTATGAATGTGTTTTCCTAAAAAAAAAAAAAAAGAGAGAGAGAAAAGTCAAACCATAAAAGAGAATCTCAGTCTTTGGATCACTCCGGGAAGCAGAAATGGACCGGACCAGCACCTGCAGAAGAACAACTCTACTTTCACAATCTGTTTTATCTCTTTTCTTTCTTCTCGTCCTTGTCATGAAAAAAAAGGCCTTTTCTATCTTTCCACTGCTCGTTGGTGTGTCAAGCATCAAACCTGGAGATAAAAAGAAAAAAAACACGACTGTTTATGAATCAGCAATGTGTCAGTATGTGAGTGGACAAGACAGCCTCTTCATGCTTGGTTAGCTTTTCACTCTCATACTCAGTAGGGCAGAAGGTTATGCCCACAGGCTTCAAATCACATTGGAAGGGTCCTTCATCCCCAGCAAGGTATTGTCTTTGGATAGGAAAGTTTTTTTTTATCCTTGAAAAAGAAAATATTAAACAATATGTCACAGTCAAATTAAACAAAAATGACAAAAGGAAGTGCAACTGAGGGCTGTTAATCCTGGTTGTGGGCACATCAGCGGCGACAAACAAATGTATAATGATGAAGAGATGAGCTGGTAGTCCTTGTTCCTTTTGGTGCTTTGGGAAGTGCCATACTCGATTAGGCCCTACATGTCTGCCCGGGTATTACGGCTGACATTAAGAAAGCTGTTCACCGTCTCTATCACCGCTTCCACACAGCCGTGACTCACCAGCACCCCCACAATGCATTGTGGCCGAGCCCCGAACACTCCCCCAAGAAAATCCCTCCACTGGCCCGGAGCGACAGCGAGTACAGAGACAGGATTTATCCAGTTTGTGCCCTCAAAGCTCCACTCACAGCGTTTAGAGGATGTGCACTGTCAGTCTCAACTGAGGCCAAGAGGACGGTTCCTCTTGTGTCTGGCAGCCGTTCTGAGGGGGGAATGTGCTTTGCTATGACACATTTACGCTTGATTAGGTTACTGTGTTCTCCACAGATGTGTGTCCTTACTCCTGATTTAGTGTTGAAGCCTCCACAGGGTGCCTCTCTTAAGCTCTTTATATGTTGCCAAGAAGATGTTAAGACACTGAAGTGTAAAACATACTTTGGCAGAGGAAACCCTTCCTATTGCTGAACAGGAGCTCAAAGTGAATACATGCACACGGTAGAAGTGTTTAGTACTTTTGATGAAGTGATGGGATTATCTTCTCAGAGGACTTGTTTGAAATGAACAAACCAGAGGCAGAGAAACTGTCTTCATGTGAAAAACACTGAATCTGAAATTGTAAATCGAAGTGATGCAGAAATTCACGAGGAAATGATGTTCATGAGAAGTGAAACCATCGCTTAGCGCTCACAGAAGAGGCTAAGAGGAGTATCCCTGCTTCTCATATTGATCCCACGCAGTGCCGTTCTCTGTGCTAATTTCAGCATTATACAGACAGTTCACCCTGAAATCAAAAATGCATATTTTTCCTCTTACCTGTAGTGCTTTTTATCAATCTAGATTGTTTTGGTGCGAGTTACAGAGTGTTGGAGATATCTACCTTCTCTCTGATATAATGGAACTAGATGACACTCGGCTTGTGGTACTTCAAGTGCCAAAAAATATATTTGAAGAACTCAACAGCAATGTCTCTTTCCTCTCCATGACATGGTTGCTCAAGATAATCCACACATCTTATTCTAAGCAGTTTCATGTAGAAATTATTTTCTTTCTACAAAACTACCAACTCTGTCTGGCTTTGAAGTTGTCAACTATGGATCTTTCGGTGCCCTTGACCATCAGATACTGATGCCCCGAGGCAACCTTTAGTTGCCAAGCAATGGACATCGTAAAGAGCGAGTAAGTTCACACACGGCGGGTTGGTTGAGAGGTAAGTAGGTCCAACAAACCCTGAACTTTAAACACGGGAGATTGCTGTTTGTTTTGCATGTGCAAAAGTCAAGTTATTATGATAAAAATACAGTGCAAAATCCAAAAAGCATTGCACCACCTCTTGGCTCCACAAAACATGCACAAAGGGTGGAATGCACGCAAACTGCATATAAACTTCACTACCAAGCAGACAGTATCCTGGGTGTGTCTGTCTCATTTGCATGCATGCACATTAGATAATATGCAAAAATGTGGCGCAAAATTGCCCCCTTCCTATGCAAAAAAGCCTTGTTGCAAACACCATCTAATTCACTGATGTGTAGTGTTACTGCCCCAGTGTCACTATTTGATGAGCTGGGAGTGACAATGTGTTGGAACTACACCCACCAACCGCATCACCGAGCAGAAGAAAACGTGAATCTACGAATGGTCAAGAGGCTCATGCTTCTGATAGAGTGAGAGATGTAAAAAATATTGGTGTTCTTCTCAGTTTGGCTGTTCTTATAGCTGGCTCGGTGGTGTCTGTAAATGCATGCTTCCTTCTGGGCAGTGATATGGTTGATTATTCTCCCATCGAGGTCTTTGGATTATCTCAAGTAAACGGTTTATGATTTCTTCAGCACCATAAACTGAGTGCCATTGAGTTCGTTTAAATTCGAGAGAAGGCAGATATCTCAGCGGCTGATATCTTCAACACTCAACTGTGAAGCAAGTAGAAAACAAAATAAATATATAGAGAAATATCACAAACTGAAATGCTTCCTTCAGGTCATGAGGGGTGTCATGATCGTTAACTCAACACAAACTGAAACTTGCAGTTATCTCTAAATCAGTTCCAGACCCAACTTGACCCGTTTATGAGACTTGACCTGAAACATGATTAAATCAGCTCAGAGCTGTTTCTGAGGAGTGGAGGAGCAGGATACTGTCAGTGTGCACAATGGAAAGAAATTCTAAATACATTTTTAAAAAAACGTTTTGTGCAGATTACGGAGGCAGAAACACGATTTATGTGTTTTCAGTGGATCATGTTCACTTGAGTTCCCTTCAGCTCAGAACCAACTCATTGGCAGAGACTCGCATACAAACCTAAAGCATACTTTATGCACCGCACCGATACCTTCATTAATTATTTCAATTGTCAAACACAACAGGGGAATTAACGTAACTAGCCTCTCTAAGCCTCCACACTCTAAGTAGCAAATCTCCAAACTCCTATTTTGCATTTGTTTGTTTAAAGATGTGAGGACTGTTTCATTTTCTTTTCTTTGTTAAATTAAGACTGACATTTTGCAAATACACTTGTTTATTTTTTTGGACTTTGAAGACATGAATGAGGCTTTTCAAATATGCAGGAGAGGACCAGGACTTTAAATACTTTAAATGTAAACTTTTAATCAGCCAATTAATTTTTTGAACTATAACCAGCCACACTGATTTCCCAGCAGCTGCAGCACCAACACACATAAGCAGCTTATTGATCCTAATAATGACAATGTATTTAGAGTCATGTACATTAATATTTGGGATCTTGGGACTTTGAATACTTCTCGCTTACAAAGCTCAGTTTGGCTCAGTTGTTTCTATTGCGTCATGTCATCGGGGTGCAAAACATACACAGCAAAATCTTTGTATTTCATACAAAAGACAAAGATATGAGGAGAGCACATAGTGTCATTAAATTATTCTGCAAGTTCTTGGGGTGTCAATGGCCTAATTTATGGGTGAGAATTACAATTTCGCACTGATTGAGAACATATTTAACAAAGGACCTCAAACAAATACTTTCTAGATGAAAACATTCGATTGTATATGGGTCGCCATACATCCGAACATACCCAAAAAGTTCTGTCAAACAGAGCGTATCCAAGTAGCACCATCCTCTTAGTTCTAGCGCTGTTTGCTGACCCTCAAACTTTGCAGCTCCAGTCACATTGTACATGACACACACATGGCATCAGAGACCATGTCCCAGCCCTCATATACTATCCTTGATATAAACTGGGAAAAATATCGTCTCTTAAAATTTAGAGATGTGAGCAGTGATTCAGAGATGTGGAACCAAGTACCATCAAATGTATTTAAACAGCTGAATTACTGATAAGACAGATAGAAAAGGAGGTAGAGACGAGTAAAAACTCTCTGGGTGTATAATCCAAACTAAAAGGACAAACACGGGTGTGGTGTGTTGTCTGCATTCATGGATTAAAGTTGTATGAACCTTCCCAGTAAATGAAAGGAAAGCCATTGATTTTTTTTCTACCCAATTACCCAGACAAACAAAACCAACTGGCACACAATTAACTTTTTCCTCTCCCACGATCAATTTTGGATTGGACACCCATGCATGCTGTCTTTTCACTTTTCACAGATGTGTGTGTGTGTGTGTGTGTGTGTGTATAAATTACTGCAAAGATTTTGAAAACAACATCTCCCTGTTTACCTGAGCTCCTTGATATTTTGATACCTTTTGTTGTCTTTTTAAAAAAAAATCGTGTCTGTATTGTTTTCCAAGAGGTTTGCAGGCGTTAGAAGCACCTGCTCGAAATGCACACTGTGTCTGATTCATTGGAAAAACAGATGCTCTGTGTAATTCAACAAGTGATCAACAAATCAGCTGAGCGGTGCGACTTGGCTGTGAATTAGGTGTGTAACAGTACACAGAAGTCACGGTTCGTCTTATTCCCTGGTTTGGGAGTGAGGGTTCAGTATAAATTAGGTACAGTGGGGGAAAATACAATTGCACAGGGATACATTTCTTTTCAATTATTTTGAACAGAAAGTAGAACAAGTGTCAAAGAAAAGTTCTCATTATAAAACCAAAGACAATTTGTACAAACGCTGAACATTTTCCCAAAAAGCAACATGCTATAAAACTGGGAGGCATCTCTTATGCTATGAAATTGAGAATTCTCATTCCCGTGGTGTCAATTAACAATACTTTGTCACATCCATCAGCATCTGATAGCACAGAGAAATCTCACAGAGAAATCGGACTTTGGAGCAATAGGCATTTGTTTTGGGGATAATGGGCTTTCAGAAAAATGGGTTTTCAGTTCAATGGAACATATTGCAGACTATCAGGACTCTGACATTTTGGGCTGTTGGAACAATGGCATGGCACTTAGAAATGTACACAGGCCTACCATGTATTCGATGTGCTGCTGCGTGCCCCGCTCCCTGACCACAGTACTATGAAGGCTCAGTACGAATACACCAACAATAACAGCCCTACCGTGAATTCCTGAAATTGTTGAAGGAGAAAAAAACACAAATTATCTTTGAAAAAATCTGAGGAAGCTCTGTTATGACAGCCTTAAAGGGTATTTATTTATTCTAAAATATGTAAGATTTGGATGGCAGTAAGTAATGGGAAATAAATTTTGACAATTTCTTTTAAATTTCTGACGCTGTAATGGTTGACATCAGAAGAAACAACACTTGTTGTTTGTTCGTGTGAATTGTTTTTGATGAATGGCTGCAGGAGGAATCTTAAAAGCCTCCATGTTGCGCTATTAGTCATAAAACCACTGAATGTGTGGCATTTAGCCCATCAAGGCTGCACGTGCTCCACAGCCCCTTTATTGGTTTGACATCCTTTCAAATCGCCATTTTCAACTTTTCAAACTTGCAGTCATTATTTCCAGCAGCCCTTTTTGCCGCAGATGCCCAGAAAGACATGACAAGAAAAATACACAGAGTGCATGACCCCCCCCCCCCTTTAAAAGATCGACTGTCTGTCACTTTCTAATGTTTATTCATCCAGCCGAATGAAAACAGGGGAAGAAAGTGAACGCAAAACATGCTGAGAGCATGTCACTTTGTGAAACAACTTCAGTAATAACAGGCTTTACAAAATGTATGTCTCCTGCTAGATTTGACGTATATTGTTTCATTGTGATGATTACTTTAGATCCAAGCAGGTCCCATCTTGCATCTGTTTCAGCAGCAGTTAAGTTTTTCTCTTTGCTGCAAGAGTTCAATTAATCCCAGCGCAGCTTCTGAAGACACTGTACTATAAAGAAACTGTATCACCTGTTTGGGAGAGGATGGGAGAGTTAATAAGAGGCGATATCAGAGGAGTGAGAATGAGTCTCTTCAGGCTCCATGATTTAGATTTATTAGGGAGAGGCACGTGTTCATTTAAAAGCCAGACTGGAGCTGAATAGAGAGCTGCAATCTTCTCAAATGAGAGCAGACATAAAGCATTTCTTGGCTGGCTTTCTCCCTGGTTTTCTGCATTAGAGATGAAAAACCTAACAAGAATACAGCTTTACAGCCATGCTACTGAGGCCTTGGTAAGACTCAGAGGTGCTTTGAGGAAAGTGACAATGTCAGCATGCTAACATGCTGTACCGGACTCCCAGAGCGTGTGCTGGGCTTCTAAGTCAATTATTTTAGTGGCTGACACATGGAATTACAACTTACAACAAGTCTGTCACTTGATGCGTGTGACCCAAAATGACTTTTTCCCATAGAATTACAATGTGAAAGAAATGTCAGTAAATCAGTTCTTTTTTTTAGTGCCACAACTCCCACAAAATGACTCATTTCTTTATCAGAATTCAATCAGTTCAGTCCGATAACATTTAGAAAGTCTAGAAGCGCCACTCGATTGAATCATTTTATCCCTGTTCAAGTTAGCAGAGTGCTAAACTGCACATGGAGCACCATTTCTGACACAGCACATGTCAACCAACGCCAACTGTCACAATTATTAGGATTAAGCAACAAAGTTACGAATGGTTAAATTCAGGCAAAAAAAGTACTGATAGAACGGACGGATTTGACAAGGTTGGCTGGACTGACTCACCCTTGGAGTCAGACTCAAGTGGTCAATTCAGGAACTGCACTGTACTTTTTGGTACATCCACATTGGCGTCATTTTTCAGCCTTTGAGGTTGCCGCTTGGATGCACCAGCTTTTCTCTAAGCAGCTGCATAAACTCTCTTCTCTTTGGGAACAACCAAAAAAAGACAAAAAATGCTATGTGGACACTTAGCCTTAGTCATTAGGTATTCCAGTATTTGATCATGCACAGAAGTGTTGGACAAAACTTTTACCTGATGATGGTGCTGGAGGTGTGGTCACTTCATATCATGTTGCACAAATGCACCAGAAGGTCCAACAGCAACATGAAAAGAATAAGTATTTATTCAGGAAACAGTCGCTTTAAGATTTTTTATACCACAGACCAGTTTTCATAAGTTAAAGAAAAGCCAATGAATTGTTCACAGTGGAACGAGCAGAGGCAAATGGCATTCTTAATAATTTAGTGTATCGTCCATCTGCTTTGAAACGGTCTCCCTCTGGTGCTGCTGAACATTTGGCACCAGAACACTGAATTCATTGTTTTCTCTGGTTTCCCTTCAGATTTATGGATCAAACCGTTATTTTTGTTTGCATGTTTAATCAAATTGGCAACATTTAGTTAAAAACTCTCGAAACTTAACTTCACACAATCCTTATCAGGATGTCGTTAGTGTAGCTTAGACTTATATTTCATCTATTCAAGCTTCACAACAACAACACACACACATTTAGTTTTTTTCTGACCATATATTTTTTGTATAAGATAATCATGAGTAATGGTGCTTCATCTCAAGTATGACGTTCCTGGTTCAGACCTGACATTATGTATTGTACTGGAACTTTACACACAGATCTGAAACTTTTCCCCTAAATTATCAATCTCAAACGGTCACCTGTTATTCTGCTGCAAAAGGTTTTGTTTTTCGAGTTCTTGGCAATTATTTCTGGTTTTTGCGTTCTCACCTTTTGTCTTGTTTCAGAAAACTTCACTTCCTGTCCTTCTGTGTTTCTGTGTGATTGCATACCCTGCCTTGATTATTTTCACCTGTCCCTCATTACCCGTCCCTCTCGTGTGTTTGAGCTCCCCTCGTCTTAGTACCTCTGTGTCTAGCTTTTCCAGCGCTTAGTCTATTTCTGATGGTAATGAGACGTTTCTGACTTTGACTCAGCCTTGTGTTTTTCAGATACCTCAGCTTGTTTCTCAAACTGATTACTTGCTTACTGAACCCTGTATTTAAAGTAAAACTCTTTTTGACTTTACCACTTTGAGTTTTACATTTGAGCCCTCTGATTGTTGGAGCCAGTGTCTCACAAACATTTTTCTCCATTGTGTCAAAATAAGTATTTATAGGACAAAAATATACTGATTATGATATTTATATGAGTTTAAAATGACATTATGTATGCAAACTGTTCAGTGTAATGTGATAAATTGATAGAAACTCAATGGTGATGTCATCTTAGTGACTTTAAGCATCATATTTTGGAGTGTCTGCGCTAAAAAGCACCAGCTGCACATTTGCTAGAAAAGTAAACATCCAAGCAACTTATGCACCAATGTGTAGGATTTACAGGTATATATTGGCAGAAAATAATATAATATTCAAAGCTATGTTTTCATTACTGTATAATCACCAGAAACTAACAATTTATGTGTTTCCGTATATATATATATATATTTACATATAGACAGATTCATAGATGATATAACTGATCATGTTTATCAAACCAAAACCATCAGACATATTTTTCTGATTACCCAAATGATTCTGCAAACTCAGAATCACAAATTTAAAACAAAAATAATCACACTGCAGCTGTGATTTTGGATGCAAAACTTAAAATCTTTGCATTTGGCTTTGCATTTGCAACTAAATATCATATTTTCTAATAATAATCTCTGGATGCAGTCACTGTTGGTTGGTTGCAGTGCCACATTTCACTTTAATTAACAGACAAATTGCTGTGTTGGTGTTGATAAAAGATTATTCAAAGAGAAACTGTAACAGAAACGGCTTATTACCCACAGCCAGGAGTGACTGGAGAACACCACCCATTACAAAGTCAGCAACAACATCGATCATTAAATTACAGAGCTTGTGGCTGCTGCTGATAGCTCATAATTATTGTGAAATAAAACTCTAAAAGAGTCCAAGTATGTTGTCGACATATGCTTTAATAAAACTCTGAAGTTTGTGGTCTTTGTTTCAACCATTTACTTAAATACTTTACTCTTCAAATACAAAATAAAAAATGGTTACAAAATACTAAAAACATACCAAAAAGCAGTCAAGAACTAATGTGCTCTCAAGCCTCCATAGCTTTGACTACATTATCTAACAAGTACAGGCAGCATGTTTTACCTTTCAGCCAATCAGAATCCAGGGCTGACTGCAGCCATAATTGCTCCTAATTAAGCATAATGCAATGAAACTATAAAGCTGCTTATAGCAAATGAAATACAGAAAAATGTAGATTATTTACAGCGGTTTTCTATTGTATAAGTGGCTCTAACAACTAATTTGCAAGTACTTAAAGTGTGTAAAACATGCAATAAGGAGCATGTGCTGTGTTCTTGTGTACAGCTGAACACATTGCATGAGACATTTTAAAGAAGAGAAAAAAGAGTCAGAGAGCAGACTCAGCTCCTTTTTTCGGGTTTTCATTAATCCGTCATCAGACGGGTACACGGTCATTTAGCATGAGAGGAAACTGCCAGTCAAAAGGAGGGTCATGGCCAAGTATGTCCTCCGCTCTCCTCCTCTATCCATCCTGCATTTAGCAGAGAGTCTAACCTTCACTCAGCCGCTGTGCGTCGGCTGCCAGGATTCACTGTGAAAAAAAACAACAAAAAAACATTTCAAGGACTGATGTCAACAAGCTTTTCTTCAGAATGTGTTTGAATGCTACAACCAAGGTCATGTGGCAGCTTTCTATACGAAACACACAGGAGAAGACATGCCACACGCCGCCTCTTGTATGAGTCACTGGACATGAACATGTGTGGTAAGATTTTCACCTCAGAGGAGCATTTTGATCTTTATCAGTCACAGGGAGAGTCGACACTTAATTGTTTATGGCAGAAAAGCATTTGTCACACTGATGTGATGGAGTTAGAGAGAGCAGCTATAAAAACTAAACCAGGAAAAAAATCCCTGTGGACGGAGGCGATCATAAAGCCACAGGATTTGGTGTCAAAATACAATTTCTGCTGCTTCCTCTTTTTAACTGGCTAGCTGACTGATAAAAAGTAGTCGCTTTAATTGCTAATGCTCTTGTTAGCTTGTGTGTGTTTATATTGTACTGGGTTGTACATAAAAGAGAGGCGACAGAGCCGCCCCCACCCTCTGAAACTCTCTCCAAACACATCCGAGGCTGCACCCACCTCTCCCAGTTAAAATCACTCATCAAAACCCGCCTGTTTAAAACGGCATTTAACGCTGATTAACGTCATGTGAATTGTAATGTTGTGTATATTTTATTATGTATTTTAATGTATTCTATTTATTGATCTTTTTTTTTGACTTCTGTAAAGTGTCTTCTTGAAAGGTGCTCTACAAATAAAATGTATTGTGTATGTATGTATGTATGTATGTATGTATTATTATTATTATTATTATCATTATTATTATTATTATTATTATTATTATTGTATATAAAATTTGGGAAGTAATTTATGTAGGATGTTTCTTCCTATTTCTTTTTCAACATGTGATATTTAAGTTTAAGTCGCTTTAGTGTTGGTTTATTGAGATTGATGTTTTTCATTGTTTGTAATTATTACTTTGCTTTTTGTTGGTCTGTTTTTGTGCAATATTTCTTTAATTCCCTTGTAACATGTTTGAAATAAATTTAAATAAATCAAATTAAATAAAATGTAAAGGTTTTGTAAAGACCTTCTTTTTATCTTTTTCTTTTTGTTCATTGCACTTGGCATGTTTGAAATAAAGATTGGTTCATCCAGTCATTCAAAACTTAACTTCTGACTTAATGTATATCATCGTGGTTGCTAAGTTGATAAAAACAATACTGACAGACATCTCATCAACATTCAGTCAGTGGCCTCAAAACCTCACACAGATTTCATGTCCTGCTGAAGGCTGAAAGGTGGTGATAATGGATTGGTTACTTCTCGTACTGATGACCTACTTTACTTTAAAATTTGTATTTTCTTGTTGCATGAGAGGGAATAATCCGTAAACATGCAATAAGGTTTATTTCTTGTTCTGTTCTTCTGACGAAGTTCCCCAAGACTAATTATTTTGTTGAGTACAAGGTCATCATAACGTTTAATTGAGGGTATGCGGGTGCTTTCTATTTTCCAAACTCTTGTGACATCATTCAAAATCCAAAAGGTTGAACAATAACAGATTTTGAAGCAATCTCTGCAAGTTTACACAGGGCACGGCCTCGTCTGAACAGTTTGTACTGCCTGTCCTGCTGTAAACAAAATGCTCTGCAGAGGAAAAGGCAGGATTTTTTAAAAAATCCTATTACTTCAGTGACGACTACGAACACCCAGAGCAGCTAAAACCAGCCATCCACAGGTCGCGACCTCGAGCAGAAGTAAGTTTTAAACTCCTCCAAAGTGCAATATTCTCCTCAGTGTTTTGTGGAGTCCTTGTTTTTCTTTCTGTCTCTGTTGGTCACACAGTTTGAGCTGAAATGAGGAATTAGCTGAGTGTCTATCACAGGTTCACAGCCGCGCCGGTAATGTGTTCATTCTAACAGGTTCACAGCTGGGTGCAGGTCTGCAGGTCTGGAGGGGAAAGGTTTGTTTGTCAAAGGATGTTCGGGAATCCTTTTCGCGCTCCACTTTCGAACCTCTGCTCTGCCTCCGAGACTCAGAGTGTGACCAAAGAAGTGCGCTTACGCGGAGAGGTGGGGAGGGAAGTGCTGCCTCAGCGACTGTGCTGCAGCTCGAAGGATAAAAGATTCATCATTTACACTCCAAACTTTTAACTTGTGGAATTTGTTAACATTAAGAAAAGCCCAAAAAAAGAGAGTACAGCTTAGTGCACATATTGCTGAGTGAAATCATATGAGAAAATATAAAGCAGGTATTCAACCACACACTAGGTGAATTGTATGAATAGGCTTCATGCAAACACATTTCTTTAACCCTTTAGAGCCTGGATTGACATCAGTTTTGTTGTGCTGCATTCAGATGCCTTTTGCAAGCATTCAGATGTCTTTGGTTTGATATATTTTGAATACATGGAGAAAAGACAATGAGCAAGTGTCCAGCACACAAAAAAATGCAAAAAAAGTAGTGAAAATGACTTGTAAATTAGCAGGTTTTTTTTTTTTGTTTTTTTTTAATAAGGTAAATGTTCAGAAAACATTATTTTTTGGTTGTTTTTTTTTGTTTTTTTACTGTTTTCCTTCTTATTTTCAGACCATTTCTTGCTAGGTTGCTCATTCCTTTCTCTTCATGGTTCTTTTTTTTTTTTTAGAGAGAAATCAAGCTTATATGCTCAGGTTTCAAAGGGTTAGCTTGTAATGAGGCACCTTTTTGGAATAAAAATAAAAGGATGCACTGATGTTATTCATCTTTTTTTGTTGTCTGACATCCAAATCATTCAATAATGAATATTTTCCATTTGATAAACAGCTTCATCATACATGCTCTCTCTGATCAGTTTAAAGGTACGCTGTGAAATTTTCTCGTAAACAAACACAAATTATGTTTACATTCAGTGTATGTCACCAGAATGCATTATGTGTTTCTTTGAGGCCTAACAAGCATGCTGAAAGCATTTCCTGTCTCTTAAAAAATTACCAAAGAATGTTTTTTTTCCCTAAAAAAATCCTTTTAAACCAGCAGTGTTTACATCAGCTGGCAGTCTTCTTCCTTTGCCTTTTGCTAGATGTTTCTAGGCCAATGCTGCCATCCACCCACAACAGTATTGTTTGTCGTTGCTTTGTAAAACCGTGACATATGACCGTGTCAAAATAGCTGTACAGTATGGTTGTTTTCTTCAGGTTTGCTTCTTTTTAGGCACTAAAAGCACTTGTTTAAGGTTTGGTTCATGGTGAAAAAACTTTTCTATCTTTCTTGTTTTTTGCAGCATTATAATAATGTCTTCTGCCTTTGCTTCTGAAAAGCAAGAATCATTGTTCATTTGGTCACTATATGACCTTGTGAAGTCAATATAATTGATTATTTGAACAAAGCCGCTCTGTTGACGCAGGGGATGCCAGCACAGAGGGCTTATAAAATGTAAAGGAGAGCTATAAAGCTCATTTTCAGGCTCATACTTGTATTTTGGGTTTCTACTAGAACATGTTTACAGGATTTAAAGTTCAAAAATGGCGGCACTTTCTACCATGAAAAAAACTTCTAAACACAACTGGACATGTTCCAGCAGGAACATGATCTGAATTGCGGAGAAAATCGGCAACCAAGATTACATGGTCCCCTGAAGTTAGCATGTAGCTGCAGGTAGCAGTGTAGGCCATATAATGTAAACAGTTGCAGTAACTTGCCTGGAGCAGACGACCACATGAAGAATCTGTCATGATCTGATGTAATCTTGTTGCCAAAGTAGAAAAAACGTACGAAACAGAACATATTCAAAGGTTTTTGCTGACAGGGATTACTTTTTGCCTTATTATTTGAAACTTTTGCTGTTTTTAATATGAAAATCCAACATTGGAACACTTTATATATGACAAACCAAAAAAAAGGCAAAAGCTTTTTCTGCATTGTAACTCAATGTCATTTGGCAAGGTGCTGCATTGTCCAATTAAATATGTGCAAGCATACATTCCTGATATATTATTTAGTAACAAATGCTGTATTTCTACTGATTTCCTTTCAATCATTGCAATAAACAATGAACTTATTGACACTGTGATAATTTTACAGGGGTCATGGCAGCTGATAAGCCTTTGAATACATGGATCTGTCACTAAAATTGGACTTTCTGCATCACCTCAGTGGTACCTGAGGTAACATGGCCCAATCAGTGCAGTCTATTGCAATTATTTATATTCGATGGTTTCATTTCCCTTGTGAGTAATATTTTTATGTGTGCATTTTTGCATACATAGACATACACATTACACATAACAAAGTCTCACAGAAATACGTAAAATGGACACAACCTCTTAATAGATTATTTGGTGGTGAGCATGAAAACGTATTCATGTAAAATACTTTGAGATATAAAAACTCTGTCAAGAAACTACTTTGACTTACTTTTGGTTTCACATGGGACACAAACACTGGTTTCCTGTTTGAAAGTCCGTGTTGGTTTGATCCAGCCACCACCCTTCTCGCTCTGAGAAAACTTTCTCGCTCTTTAAAGCCGACTTAAATTGTGTCCACCAGAACAAAAAGATCCTCATTTACTTTGCATTTGGTATTGTTTTGTCAGCATGCTATTTTAACATATTTTGCACCTACCACTATGTAATGCATTATTAGAGTTTCTGTGCATTTCATGTATTTCTACAATGCCTGGATGGCAAAATCTCCAAAGACTACCTCTAATAATCACTTTATACCTTAAGAATATACAGCAATATTGCATTTCTTTGATTCTGTAATTGTCTCAACAGCTATGAGCTTTTTTTTTTAACTGAAATCCTATCATTGATATCAGCTGTAGATATTCTTTCACTGAATGTGTAGCCAACTTGATGACTCATGTGGAGGACGGGGGGACTGAAATTTTCTCCTCTTTTCTTTCCTCCACATAAATCAGAGATGGAATTCATTCTTTTCCATTTGTGTCGCGGCACCCTGTCATTTTCTTGTTACAGCTAATTTGATTGGCTTGTTGCACCTATTCCTGTGCGATGACTCAAGTAGCTATAAGCATAATGTGACCTTATTGTATTCGACACACATCTGACATCATCTCCTTCCTTCACTTGTTTTTTCATTAGAATTTCATGCTGTTTTTTTCCCCCCTTTTGTCCTTTGCAATTGTCTTACCATCATACAGAACATGCCGCGCACCGCTGCCCGCTGGTTATGATGACAACCCAACCTGTGCTGACATTTCCTCTTTCCTCAGAAACAGAGAGTGTTGAGTGCTAACTTTATTTCCTCTAACAAACAGGATTTTATTGACAGGATGCGAGATGGAAAAGTATGTCCAACAACCACAGAGAATTGTTTTTCTGCAGGACGGAGATGGATATTTTCTTTTCAGCTCAATCAAGGATCTGTTTTTATAGTCTCGCTTGTGATCAGTGCTGAAATTCCCATCTGTCTGGTGCAATATATTAAGAGATCCCATCTTCAAACACCTCCACAGGACTCATGGTGACACAGAAATACACAGAAAACTCCCTCAGCTGAAGCCATTTCCTCTGAAGCGTCTTTCTTTTCATCTGTGGAAATTAGGAGTGTTTTGTGTGAAAATGAGTAGTCAAAGTGTGTATAAAAAGAGAACATTTTTCTGTTTCTTTAGGGTGAATTTAAGGGCAAGAGCTCAGTGGGCTCAATCAACATGAGCGCCTACGCAAAGGTACCAGGGGGTGTTTAAACTGTGCGGTGAGGGAAATGAACTGCTTAGCTGTGTTTAATGGTTTTTGTCCTTAAGATATGTATTAATAGTAAGGAAAAAAATCATAAAAGAGAATATGATTGCTCATGGCTTTCATAAGAACTCACTTTGGGGAGAAAACTCAAAAGGACTCTGTCTGTCTTGTCTGTGAGCGACAAAGTGAGCTGCTTTTTAGAGAGAAAATGATAAAAATGAAAGTCGTCGCAGGCGCTGTTTTTAATGAGCATGTTCTATCAAAAGAAAACCATTACAAGGTCTTCCACTGACACAAATATCACACAATAAAAGGCCAAAAGTCATGACTAAAAAAGAAAAAAAAAGTTGACGGCTGTTTCATTTCCTGCAGACGTTTTCCGAGTCTTCGGGGGACAAAGTGCCTCAAACCGCCCTGAGTGATGGGCCGGAAACTGAGCTCCATTAAAAATAAAACACATAAATAATGTTTTCTTGTTCTCGCAGAGTTAAATAAATAAAATGATGAAGGGAGAAGAAGTTGAACCTGCCTTTTTTCTCTGGCAGTTTTATTATTTTTTAGCAACAAACAGCTCAATTTTTTGGACAGCGTGAGTTTCATTTTGAGGTGAAGTTGACATTTGGAATCCTACGGTTTGATTGAATACTGAGCGCCCGTGGGACGGCTGCCGTACTCTTTAATGACAAACAAAACAAAGGACGGAGGTTTCGGTGATCAATTTTGCAGGCGACAGATTTTATTAAACCACGTCAGTTGCTCATGAGTGTTTTGGTGTGTGTGCTGAATAACAAAGCCAGTCTGAGAGACTGAGCTGCAGCTTAGATTTATTGTCTCCAGTGTTATCTTTTCCATCATGCATCTGTGCCTGTTTAAAGCAAGAAAATGAACTCGTTCATTTCATCTCTCTTTATTATGTTTAGTGTTTAGGTGTTGTTGAGGTTGAAGACAACTAAATATATATATATATATATATATATATATATATATATATATATATATATATATATATATATATATATTTACATTATATAAAAAAAACACCCATAACACATAAAATCATTTAATCTGAAACACAATTTCCTTTTAAGCACAAAAAATAGTGCCATAAACTTTATAAAATTGAGTCTATGTGGGTATTTTGGTCTCTGCCAAATAACAAAGTCAGTTCAATACATGTCACTTTAGAAACATTGATATAATATGTATGAAACTTATCTGTGGTTTGCAGGGACCTAGCAACTGGACTGGAGTCAAATCTACCTGTAAATGCTGAATGTCGAATATTTCAAGTTCACATTTGAAAAAATAAATAATTTTTTGTAGATTTTATTACATTTGGCAATACGAACAAAAGAAAAAGCAAAGAAAATGTGTAATGCTGTGTCGAAGACAGTCAAAATAGTTTTGATCAACTTTTTAATTGCCCCTCCGGGGATAATCTAAGTTATTTATTTTAATTTAATTGCAATAAGCATCCATGTATTTTTCCAAGCGAGTAATTTGTTGTCCTTTTAATTATGATTCTTTTAAACTGTCTTTTGTGCTTCTGAATGTTGTACTCTGAAAACCTTTGGGTGTTTTGCTTTTCAGAAAACAGGTAAACAGTAATGAATAGCGCCATTAATGTTTTGAAGTTGATACACAGTTGCTGTAATGAGAAGTTCTTAAAGGATAAAGCTGCTGTTAATCTTAATTTTAATTTTCAAAATAGGCAAGTAATTTATAAAAATAAAAATAAAAAATAGCAAGACAATGTATAGTTTTTAATAAATGTTACTCAAACGGTGAATTGAGGATTTTTGTGGACTATTTTCCACTTATGCACATTTGTGCTCTAGTGATTAGAGCAGCAGGACAGTGTGCGTGGGATTGAATAAAGATAAATTACAGTATGTGTGTAATGAAGGGACAAGTCACCCGATGCAATTATGTGGTTCACTGACGTGTGTTTAATCGTTTTTGGACAGCAGTGGATCTCTATGGCACAGAGGAATAATAAATCAGGCTTCAGTTACACAGGAACTACTTATTGTAGGATCACTTGTTAATGTTGATGTTTTCATTTGATTTGTTACAATTAGAAAAATATAAACTAGTACCTGCTTTATCCTCGAAAAAGACTCAGTCATGCCACATTGTAAACTGTTAATTTACCAGTTCTCTTGACTTCTTTTTTGACACAGTTAATGTATTTGTCATACAGTGAGCTATTGTGCAGACTGATGCACTGCATTATGGAGGTTGGGCTGTAAATCGTACACACTGAATGTGGATGAATACATAACCAGACGGTAATCAAGTCAATTCGTGTTGGATCTTAAACAGCAGTGGTTTGAAAGGTCATTCAAATCACTATACAGTACACTTCAGTCTCACACTCAAATCAGCTTTAAGTGTTTCTTTCGACATCAGCTAAAGCGGCGAACAGCATGAGGTTAAAGACGTTTTGTGATTAATGAGTGCATCATGAGTATACTGTTATATTTACTTTGATGTATATGTTACTTCCTGCTAACAATAAGGGCAGAATATCAGTTCTTGCCAAACAGAAAAACACCTGCTGTAACATAAACACAACGTCACAGCTTTTACACAAATAACCTGTATTAGACAATTTGCAATATGTTGCATGGATATATTATATGTGTCAAATTTGTTTCAGTTTTTTCAATTAAATAATAAAATGTTTTAACAAGAACTTATGAAGTTATGAATATGTGTAAATAAAGTTATAATAATGAGTTTTTGGAAGCTGCAGAACACCAAAAGGCCCGGGCCAACAATTAAAATGTCCGTTTGATTGTGATAAGTGACATTGCTTGCAAGGACAAAATGTGCATGCCAACTTCAAATTCTAATTTTATTTATAAAGCCTATTATCACAAATTACAATTGGCCTCAGAGGGCTTTAAAAGCATACAGCATCCGTCTGTCCCGAGACGCTGACATCGACTAAGGAAAAACTTGGGGATTTATCAGCTCGTTATGAACTCCTGAAGCTGCTTGATGACAGGCTGATTATTTTATTCAGCTGTGTTGCAGCAGGGAGAGATCTAAAACTTGCAGGACAAGGGCTGCTCAAGGGGAGGTTTGGGAAATGCTGGACTACAGTATAATTCAAGTTGCATTAGTTAGTCTTTCTTTGTTGTCACTCCATCATTTTATAATTAAAAGAATCGTGTTTTCTGGGTTTGTGGGGTTTGTTTACTGTGCTCCTCCTCTCCTGTGTTCCTGTGCTGCTTCTCCCTCATTCATCCTCCTACACACCTGCCCTGCATCAGCCTCGTTAGTCCCTCCCTGCTCCTCAGTTTCTCCCAGTCAGTCAGCTCCCTGCTTCTTCTGCCTAATCACCTGATTCCCTTCACCTGACCTTCTCTGCCCCTTTTTTCTCCCCTTGCACCTCATCCCCTCAACAAACAAAAAAGGTTGAGCCAAGTGCTTTGATCAAACAAGTATCTGTAAGGATTTTTTTATTCCTTACAAGTGTCATCCGAGTAAAATGTGTCATTGTCTTTATCTGTGATGAATCCAGATTTTTGCAGCTGTGTTCAGTCTCTTTATGTTGACAGTTGATCTGAGGCTCAATCCTGTCATTGTTCTCTCAATAGTTTTCTGATAAGCAAACATACTTCTGACAATAAATATACCTCTGATCAGCATATGCCAATATCAGGCTTAAAATGACTTCTATTTACAGTAACTTGCATATATTCACTATGTGATGTTTATTTGCATGTGAAATGCAGTATAATTCCTTCAAAACACAGGGCTACCATAATATAACCACTTTAAAGCTCATGCTTAGAAACTGTACTATTATGAACTATACTTGCAGTTTTTTCCAAATCCAAGTCTTCAAAAACTGCCACTTTTGCAGTTTTTTTATCATAAGATCCTGACGCAAAAAGCCACCTTTCACACTGTGCCACTGGACGGCGTCAGCTGAGAATGTGGCCAGGCAGAACCGGTCACGGTGTTATTACATGCAGGCAGATGGTCAGACAGCACCTGTTTTTGGTTTGTTGACGTACTGGTGTTGGTTGCCATATGCTTTTGTTGCCTAAACATAACCACACGCAGCATTATCCCATCTTATGCAGTAACCCGCAACGTAACTAGGAGGCACAGAAAGATGCCTAGAAAGTAATATGTAGTCATAGAAGTCTACAGCAGAGCGACAATATGCGATGATTTGGGATGAGAATGTGTTGATATTAGCTGCCCCACAAAAGAGCAGACAAACAAAATGGTTTGCATACAGTTATGAGACTTGGATTAATGTTACAAATAAGTCTTTTGAATAAACTGTATGAACTTTTGTTCCTTTAGTGACTGAGCGAACATGTTTGTGCCACTTTCCAGGTTGTAAAAATTCAGATAATAAACAAGAAAAATACACACTGTATCAGCAAACAAACCAAAAAAAATAAAAATTTACAAGACAACACACATCAGACGGATTAAGCAAAATATTAACATACACAGTGACACAACTGCCCTGCTGCACAGTTTGCTGACAACAGCAGCGACGGCAACCATAAATGATTCGTAGGCTTTAAAATATTAATAACCACAAAGTGACAAAATGAAAAAACAGTTCACAGTTTCCAAAGGGAAACAGGT
This sequence comes from Plectropomus leopardus, assembly GCF_026936395.1. NCBI lineage: Eukaryota > Metazoa > Chordata > Actinopteri > Perciformes > Serranidae > Plectropomus > Plectropomus leopardus. Next base: position 7,230,767 of record NC_142179.1, read on the forward strand.
CTCCTCTTCCTAATCGCCGGCAATAGCTTTTCACACAAAGTAAGTGCTCTGTTTTGACTCATACGCAGCAACTCACTCACTTTACCACATTAGAGCTCCATTTACACCCGCTGCTGCTCCTCACCTGCTTCCAGCCTCCCCAAACCACCATGACGTGATGCAGCCATTAGAGATGTGAGAGAACAGGGTGATAAAAAAGTGTCTGACATTTCAGACGCTGCCGCATGTTCATTTTGTTGTATTTTACTCACCGGTTTACATAATGTTCCTGCCATCAAATGCAGAGAGACAGAGAGACACAGAGAGGGAGATGGAAATGTGGTGCGCTGTGTTTATTACAGCTGCATGTGGACCTGTGTCACGGAGAGAGTGCTCAAAGGCCAGCTATAAATACAAGAAATAATCGTCTTAGTGGCAGCAGAAGAGAAAATTGCCCCTTATGTATCTACCACTGTATTTCTTAATTTGATGTCAATTTAACAAAAAATTCTAATAATTTGTGGGTACTCAAATACAGTTTACTATAGGTCATTTACTACCATTGAGTGACACATGACACAAATTTAATTTCCATCAATTTTGTCACAACTGTAAATAGACTATATGAAAGAGTAGATTCTAAATAAATAAATACACTCAGATGCTGCAAAATTTAACTGAATATGAAAGAAGATAAAGTAATAATTCATTTCTTTGGCTACGTGGGGACAGCAGAAGAAGTATAAAGATGGTAATGATGTTTTGCAACATTATTCTTCATTTGAGGCTGTGTTTTTATGAATCTGGTGAACATAAGTCCTGCATTCACTTGTCTTTAAGTTCTGTTTTGGTCTCCACCAGTTGTGAAAAATATGTGGCTGGTCAGCTGCTAAATGTTTCAAGACATCCACCAGCTAGTTGCTAACATAAGGCGAGTTTTCATTAACCCTCAAATTGCACAAATTAAAATTACAAATATAAAATATGTCTATTTGAAACATGTCAAACCTCAAAAAACCCATTTACCCATTTACAACAGAAGAGTTTTTATGTTCTCATGAGGTGGTATTTCAGGCGCTTCGGATAAAGCCATACTTCGCAAAACTGCAATGGTAACACTTTTCTTGCTTTTATAGGTCACATGATGTTATGGCTTTGCGCTTGTCGGGATGCAACAGACGCTACAAGAGATGCTATTGCATCACATAACTATAACACTTTTCTACCATCAAAAAAGTGGTGTTGTTTTGCATTAACATAAAGGCTGAGAATAAACACAGTCTTAGAGAAAAAGGTGGGTGATAAACTATTTGTAGGCAGCCTGGACATAACATTAGCTGCACAGAAAAAGAACGTTTTCTTCTTTCATTCAACTGGAGTTTCACAGCTGCTGTGTATTTCTTTCTTTTAGTACATTTCTAGTAAGCAGCTATTCTTACATCATGACACAGCAGACTGTATTATGCAGAGTTGTCTCTAAATGTTTTTTAGGCCTTTGCTTTTTGATGATGCATTTGAGGCAGCAAGATTAAAAGCCACTTTCATTCACACACAAAACAAAAGAAACTTCTATGTCATGTTGCAATAAGAAAACAAATCAAATCACAGACAACTGATACTTCATCAAGCATTTCGTTTCTTTTATCAGCGGCTGATCAGAAGTCATGTCGAGAAGCGTGCAAACACGTTGCTGCTGCTGATAAAGTTTGTGGAAAGAACTAAGAAAACTGTAATTACAATCTTGAGATGCATGTTTTTTTTCCCTGAAGGTAAATGAAACAGTGATTATGTCTGTACATGGCTGTTGTTTCCTAATTTAGCAAAGAAAATGACAGAGTGGGAGAGGAAATAGAGCTTTATCCCGTGTGAATCTTTCCACCTGTTTGGGGAGCTCAGAACCTAAAAACCAGAGCAGTCAGCAGCTGTAACAGGATATATACTCAGTGGCTTCACAATGTCAGTTTTTAAGACTTTATCAGAGGACACTTCTGGGTCTCTGCAAGGCCAGCAGCTGTTTAATCCCTGCAAGGTGAAAGCTACTCTGAGTGGTTCTTTCAGAGGTTTGAAGAAACTCTGAAGAAACTCTTGATGGAGCCGATTGAGTTTTCATTTGCAGGTTTTGCACTCCAAATTGTTCACTTTTAAGTTCCAGAGACAATATTTTGCCACACCAAATATCAGCATGAAAAGTGACTGGAAGACACGTAATTACTGTAATAATGTCATTTTCAGAATTGGACTGCAAAAGGTCTGTCACCACTGCAGGCCAAAACAAAGGATAAGGATGGTGTTACAGTTCTCCTATTGGCAAAATACCATGAAACAGCCCAGCTGCCAGAAGAAAATGTCAGCATTATGCATTTCTGCTAACCATGAATACTTTACATTTGCAGGTTTCACATTAATGTTTCAAAGACGAAGTCATATATAAGCTGACTTTGTCATCGGGACTTGATGGGACTTGGAAAGGTGGATGTCGTGACACCTGTCAAGCTGCAGACTGCTGAAATCTACCAACAAACAAAAAGACTGGTTGTGATTTAATGAATCATTGCTGTGTTTCTATTGACTTTAAGTCTCCAATCATGGGTGTTTTGTACGATTTGGACGATAACTGAACACAGCTGAAAATCATCAGGCTAGAAACACAATCATGGTGGCGGGAAACACACATGGGCAGGAAGTGGGAATCTGAAACAATGACTGAGTAACAAAATAAAACAGGAAATAAATCTAAAAAATGAAAACAAGGAAAAAACATGAACTAGGGAGCTTGACAGAGACGTTACAGAGAGGAATACCATATCAGGCTTTAGATATTCACACAGCACTCTTCATGGTTTTTGTTAACAATAAGAAAAATACAGAATGTGACCGGTCTTCTCCTGTTAACTGTCCCTGGATGAGATGAGAGGGCGAGTGCATCATCTGCGGAGGATGACATCCTTCCTCGTCTTGCCCCTGCATTATAAAATAGCTAAGAAGAAGAAATAAATGCAGTGCGGTGCAAGCAGTATGCCACCGGATAAATGATGAGCCCTGCTGATCCCAGTCAGTGATCAGAGGCTGCGGGTCAGTGTCAGCCTGCTGCACGAGCAAATCAATGATCCTTTCAGACGCCAGCTCAAGTAATGAAGCTTCAGGTGGATACTTTACTCACTAAATCCTGCCCGAGTCCCCTACTTTAAGAAAAAAAAATCCTCTGTAAGCCCGTCTGTGTTATAATTGACAACAGCAATAGCAGCATTAGCCTCGGTGAGCTCATTTTTTTCCCTACTATGTCACAGTGTTTTTTCATTAATGTATCAGCACTTTTGCTCAAGTAAAGGATCCCAATATCTCCTTCACCACTGGACTTGATTAAAAAGAAACAAGAGAAAGAGAACAGATAGAACTGTCACTAAAATATCACTCAAGCTGCCGAGCTTCAGAAATAAAAAATGTCAGCAGACAGAAACGTCAGCTCTTAACAAAATTAAGTAAATCTAACAACAGTAAACAGCAACAGTAAATTATTATTATTCTATATTTGTATATATTTTATATATGTATATATACAGTCATGAACTTGAATTTGTGACTTTGTTGGTCTGTTGACAATGTTTTAGAGATACAAGATCTGACTATTATCTACAGAATTGAAGGTATATTGTTACGTAGCAAAAGTTCATCACTTAAATGCATGTACTTACTTCCCACCTCCATAATAAATGACTGTACCGCAGCTTCCACGAGTACCTGAACGTGCTGTACATTTCTGTGAGCGTTCTGACTGGAGGCAGAGGAGAGCTGCTCCCCTCTTGAGCTGAAACTCTCAAAGTAATTGCAGCACCTTGGACAGTGACAAGGGTTTGCTCTCAGGAGACTCTTGTGTAATGCATTTCTGTTTTGTGTTTTCATCCTGCTTTCATAAGTGCCTGGCTGCCTCCATTTCTCCAGCTCCTCCACACAACAGCGGATCAACTTCACAGCACCAGATGTTGTGCCAGAGCCTTGAAACATGTTTGAGGTGCAAATCAGCGCTCATCAATAGCTACAGCATCACCTTTTCTTTTAAATGATCTCTGCACATAAAGGCCTCTTCTGCCTTCACTAAGTCGCTCTCTCTCTTCTATTCATTTATCTCAGACTTTTTTTTTATTATTTTATCATCACAGCTTTGAAGCAGAGCTTGAAGATAAAGTTGTTTGTCTGCATCTAAATTTAATGATTTAGAGGTTAAGGCCTCCTTTTCTGTTTTATTAGCGCTTTGACTTTTTTTTTTACATAAATGCAACAGTTGGCTTATTAATAAACATATGTTGACAATGACTCATTCCACCATCTTCGCTCACACGCAGTTTGCATACATTTGAACCTACTTGTTACACAAATATGTTAAACATATTGCCGTAATGATGACACAGTGCTTCGCTGTGCACTGCAGATATGTTCCTACATAATAATATCATCATCATCAGCCATTGCTTTGGGCTAATTCCTCTTCCGTTATCATCATTATACTCAGGTTATCCATCAGATGATTTGTATTCATAATGAGTTTGCAGTGAATTAACACATGTAGTTATTATTGCATGGTACACTTAATGAGCATAGCGCCAACACTGTGTCAAATATTGCTTTTTTTCTCTACACGTAACTGTTCCTACTCAACCAAGCATACAAACATAATAAAGATATTTATTTGCACATTGGCATTACTTAAAAAGTTCTAAAAAACTGTCTTTCCAAGAACAATTAGTCCTTGAATTTTTCTGAAAGCAGCTAAGGTGATATAAAAGATTTCTCACCCAGCAGCTTTTCATTGACTTTTTGGGTACTTCCATTATTTTGTAACCTCTACTTTTGGGCATTTTCATTAATTTTGCACTCTGACAGCAACTATTGTTCACAAGGAGTACTTTTTATTTGGAGACGTAAATCAGGACTCAACTTTAGGAGCCCAAATCTTTGATTTGGCTCAAGTGGTTCTTGTAAAACACTTCCAAGAGATCTTATGTAATACTGCAGTGTGAGTGCTGTTGGGTGCATCTTTCTCCTTGTGATGTCATTTGCATATGCAAGTGGTGGTTATTCACCACTTGCGTGGTTATTCAAGTGCAAAATATACCATTTTCTATGCCAAAAGCTATATTGCACTGGGGAACCTACGTACACTGTGCATTGAATCATTGTTCAGAAATACTGTACAGCAAGTAACAGTAGTAGTTCTCTGTCTGAAAATGACAGATTTTCACTTCAGGAATCTTCAAGAGGTTCAAGGGTGAAAGCACGATGGAAATATGGTAAAAGTCGCATTATTCACTGCTAGTTATAGAGTCGTGGCCGGCATGCCCAGCACATAGCCTTGTATATATGACTCATTCCTACTTGAGTCTGACTTATACTGACACATTTGAGACCAAAAAGTGACACAAAGGCAACCTGACCTCATATTTTATTCAGTCAGAGCTGTTGCACAGGGGCAATCTCAGGTTAGAAGGTTAGAACATGACAATGAAAGAGGGAGAGAGCAGTTTCTTTATAATTTACATTTGAAAACAACCAAACCTGAACCTCTCTGTTGCCTGAAGCTACAGGCAGAAAAAAAAAAGATTCAATGGCTTATTCTTTTGGATCAAGGAAAGGCATTGCATTGCGCAGTTTATAAGAAGCATGAAAAAAGATTGGGTCATATTTCTTCCGGACAAATTCAAGCTGCAGATTTCCATAAAGATCAGTTTCAGCACACCCAGAGACAAGAAAAGGGACTAATCTGATTTAGCACATAATGTATTCCTAAAGTATTCATTCCCTCTGGGCTGCATAGTAGGTGGGCTCCAGAGTGCTAATTGTCCTTATCAAACATGAAAAGTTATTTGCTCTAATCATGTAACTCCTAATGGCATAATTTCACTAGAATTACCATATGCAAAATGAATGTCAAGATTGGCTTGTAGATATTTTTGTCTGTGTGTCCGCAAAAGCAAATTTTAAACGTGGATAATGTATGCAGATAAGTCTGGAGTTCATTATAAATTAATATGTTTTAAATATCTGATAAATGAACTCATGTTTTCATCAACACTAGCCTGCCTTTCATGATACAAATGTGTTTGATTTAACCGAGATGTTTTCACAAAGCTACTTTTTCAAGCATTTGTTTTTAAAAACTCCACAAAAGCTCTCAGTGTGCAGGAAACTTTGTTCTTCTGCAGGCTGATCAAGGTGAAGTTTCGGCAGCCTCAGTCTCGTCTTCTTTCTCTCTCTGCTTCAAAGAGTTCATCGGAGCTGCAGACAGTCCAGTGAATAAAGACGCTGACCGCCAACAAAGAGAGGCAGCTTCAGTGCGTGTTTGATCCCTACCTGAGGCATGCCACACAGGAGTGTTTGTGATAAGTGAATATGTGAGTCAAATTACAAACCTTGCATTTTTTTTTTGCATCAATTTCACCTTGCAAATTTGCAAATTTCCCAATTTCCACCAAGGACCACCATGGAAGGTACAGAGAACACATAAGTAACTGTGAGCTAAAGGGGTCGAGAGAGCTAAGTTAGCTAGCTCAACATGCAAGCGTTTTTACTTTAAAGAGAATCTCTTAAACTGTGCAACATAACATTAGAGGTAAACTTTGATCTTTGTATTAAGGTTTTCAGTTCAGATGCAGTTAATGCAATTAATTTATTATTGCATATAAGAGGGATTTGATCAAATCTTCAGTTTTGTCCTCATAGACCCTCATTAGATTAGTACATTGTGCTGCTCGTCTTACCAGATCTCAGTGTCATGTTGTTTCAGATGTCCTGGTAGTCAGGTTTCCTGGTTTATACCCACCTGGTCTGGGTTCAGCACCAGCTTTGGGATTTATTTTTTTAAATCAAACTGCAGCAGAAAATGTGCTCAAAGTATTTGATGTTTACCTCAGGTTGTCACTTTTTGAGATTCTTTCTTTTCAGTCTCTGAAGTGAATCAGAGTGATGAGTGGTGATTTTCCTTAATGAAGAAGTCTAGGTGGAAACCAGCAGTCTTAACCACTGATCCGTAGAAGACTGCATGTTTGACTTCTTCATGAGGAACATCTGCAAGTCACTTCATTATCTTCACACCACTCAGACATGAAGTCCATCTGGACTGATTCACTTCAGAGGCTGAAATAACTAGAAATTCTCAAAAAGTGACAATATAAGGTGAATAACAAATACCTAAGCACACTTTCTGCTGGAGTTTGATTTTTAAAAAGTTGCAAAATTGGAACTGAATCCAGACCAGCTGGATAAAAAACAGAAATACAGAATATAGTGTATTTTGAAAAATACTGTGGCCTATGCATGTAACAAGCAGTGACTGTGCATTTCCTCTGAAGACAGAAGAGTATTTTGAAAAGACACAATGCATGTAACAAACATAAATTGACACGTCGTCCCAGAAAATCAACAACAGACGCAGGAGGTTGCCTAGCGCATCGTATTTAGACATGAAATTCCACCGACAAACCGCAAATATTGACATGTGATGACAACGTATTGTCCAATCACTTGTCAAGTCCAAATCATATATTGTGTCTCCATCTTAAAGCGTAAAACACCATAAGACTATTTGTAGTTTTTGTATTCATGCCTCCACAGTCCAGAGTTGTTTGTTAAGTTGGAAAGTAGTGCTGCTTATTGTGAAAACACACGAAAGTCACAGTTAACTTCTGCCCTGACAAAAATGACAGTAGTAATACAGCACGGTTATTCTGCTTTACAGCAAAATCAAGTCCTTTTGAAGAGGAAGAAAAAAGAACTTCACTCTTGGAGCCATCTTAATCTGTAAGCCTGAGAAAAAGGGACAAAAAAGGGGTTATGGTGCTGACGAAGGATTTTCTTTTCACACATAGGTGAGTAATGTTCCAATAATGCTGCAGCTGTGATTAGCAAGACCTTTGTAGAGTCTCTGCGATGCTATCAGTCCTGCTAAGGCTGAGACAAAGATCCAATACTGTACTCACATGGGACACACAACAAACGCTGTGAGGTTTTATAAGGTTGGAGAGAGTGTGTGAATGTGTATGTGTGTGTATGCATGCATTTAAGTGTGAATGTGTTTGTTGTAAAGTTGTTTATGGAGAATGGGGTTATATCTTGCAGTCCAATTACATTCAATTTTCATAGAGTCTGCACTCACTATGACTTTTCTGGAGTTTGTGCTTCTATTTTTTCACAGTTGTTTGCTTTTTAAAAGGTATCTGAGACCATGTGACCTTCAACATCAAAACACAAATGGCATACAAATTCTGCCTTTTAGAAAGTGCACACATGCAGGTAGGTTTTTCACATAAAAAATTGCATTTTTTGCAATTTGAGTGCATTTTTCTTTTTTGCAGTGTTCATTCTTCAAGAGGTTTTTACCAAATTGAGAGACAAATTGTCTGCAGATGTCTCTTCCTCCCTAAAACAAATTGACCAGGTAAGTTTAACCAATTAAAACACTGAATAAAAGTTACACTTTACAAATCAGTGTTTTTCTAATGCCCTTCAGATTGTCACAAATGGGCCACTAACCCAACACCCGCTAATCTGTGCTCACCTGACAACTTCATGTGCTTTACCTTTTTTTCTGATAACTTAAAGGACCAGTGCGTTGGATTTAGGGGAATATTTGGGCAGAAACATATCTTTTCTTTATTAAATAATCACATGGAAACAGGAATCTTGTGTTTTCGTTACCTTAGAATTAGCCTTTGTCATTATCATTGTTTATGGAAATCGCCATGTTGCACCTCTATGTAACTACAGTAGCCCAGAACAGACAAACCAAACACAGCTTTCTGCTTTTGTGTCAGCCACCATAGTGAGAAGCCCATCTGCAATGAGCAGTGTCCAAGTTACACAAATTTTTTAACATGAAAATGCTTTTCCCAGTGTTTTTACAGATTTAATTCTGTGGGTCCATATGAGAGGAGGAGAAGAGACCTCTGTGAAGAATTTGTCTTCCTGAGAAATGAAAACTGAAGGAATTTTAACCGGGAGAATTTTTAGCCTGTTGCAATTTGCAATTCACTGCTTGATGCCACCAAATACCAAATCTTACACACGTCACCTTTAAAATCCAGACATCAATTAAGTTTTTACCAGGAGCCAGATAATCCACAGAGGTCTCTTCCTTTCCAAAACAAACATTCATGATGATTTTAAACAGTAAAATATACAGTATAGCCGATCATATGAAAAATATGTGTTTTCTGGCGCTGTTCGGCTTGTTGCGGAGGGGCTGTTAACTACAGTATCTGATATTCAAACACATAACTGGTTCTGCCTTATAGAGCTAGTGTTTGGTTTGTCCACTTTGGGCTAATGTAGAAACATGATGGTGCAACATGACAATCCCCATAAATGAGGCCCGACTTCCTATATGGATATAAACAACTTATTCTAAGGTAACAAAAACACCAAAATTTCTATTTTCTGCTGATTGTACACTAAGGAAAACAAACTTATATTATATTAAATTTTGGCCATATTATCCCCCTAAATCCTACACACAGGACCTTTAAATGACCGTTTATCTACAATACGAGCTGTCATCTGGCATTTCAAAACATTACTGTGATTAGCTCTATGGAGGTAATAAAATGAAACCTTTAAAAGGCCTTCACTAGTCCAGTTGGAGAGATGATGTATGTTATTAAATGGCCTCAACAACTGCTCGTATCATTCATAGGGGGATGGCATGTTTACTGTTGCATCGTTTTTATCTTTATGGCCTGTGATGAGTTTACAGTCCAGTCTATGAACCTAATTATGAGCATGGATTTTCACTGCGTTGTGTTGAAAGGAGATCTCTTTCACATATACATCTATCATCAATCACGCAGTTTTCATGAGGATGCTGGCAAAATTTGAATATCTTGTTGTCGTATTGAAAAATAACTACTTTTTTTTACAATATGATCATTTCAGGTGAGGTACAGACAATGCATCGCAAACAGACTTGGTCTTGATTTGTATCCTTTCTTCCATCACTGATGAAATCCTTCCCATCAGGCAGCTTTTCAACCTTTGAATTAATACATCCTCTGCAATGGCTCCTTGTCAGCAGGTTCAGATCATCTGACTCAGGGGTAGTGGCGGTGCAGTCTGCCAATCGGCCGCACTGTAATCATCATTCTGCCAGTAAAAACTCTTATTTAGGACCTTAGCTTATTAGTCTAATAAACAGCATTTGCTGTCTGAGCAAGAACACAAGACAGGAAGTTTAGGGAGCCCAAAAGTTATTATAATTTATCCTAAAGGTGAACATGAATATGTTTACCAAATCATCATATCCTCATACAGTGGTTTGGATATTATCTATTCTCACATGATTTCACATGATTCCAAAATACTGGTCTCCTGCAGGAAAGTCCCATCCAAAAGCCCAACCAACTTCCTAAAAAGGCCTTTCTGTCTTTATATTAGTTCTTTCTTTACTCATTGAGCAGTGGTCACGTAATCCTTTGCAATTACGTGGAATATACACAAATTGCTGCTATTAGCTACTTAATACATATGAGCATGGCAGTCCACCCAATAGTACGAGACATTTCTCTAATAAAAACCCCACCAACAGACAGACCCACACTGTCACTCTTTGAGCCATGTAAAAAATAAAAGTGGATCATCAGCTGACATAGCAATAAATACCAACACATTCCCATCCCAATTTGTCACATGGTGCCACTTGCCACGTTGCCACGTTTTAGGTGTCTTTCTGTGTCAGCTGTTTATGCTCCAGGATGGGCTACCACGATGTCAACAAATGCACTTGTTGGGATGGCACAGCACATGGTTATCTTTACGCAACATGAGCACATGGCAACCAATGCGGACTGTCAACAAACGCACATGTTGACATGATTAATTAGGTTTAGGCAAAAGAAGCACATGGTAAGGTTTATAAAAAAAATGCCATCGCATTCAGACAGGAAGTGAACATCGGACTTCCGCATGAAAGTCAGTTGTATGTGATCAACCTGACACTGTACTTCCGTGTCAAGAAAAAGTGGCAAGTTGCAGTGTATAGCAAATATTTATCAATGTCCTGTAACAATGATGGAAAAAAACCGATTCTAATGGCAATTATTTCTTTAATAAAATATTTTTGCCTATATTTATAGACCTAGATTTGCATTTAAAGCCACTGATTGAGCGATGAACTCAGCTACTATCAATATTTCTGAACCTGTTATCTGTGAGAGTGTTACATTCTCAATTAATAACTTGACTGGAGTTGATCAGATCCACTATTTCACACCTTTCACTGTTTTCAGTTTATCTGAAGACAGTTTTTACCCATTTTTTGACAAGAACTTTTAAAAATACTTCTTTAGATATTAGTGGCAGTTGACTTGACCTCATTATGAGCTTATTTCTCCCACTATGTTGGAGACTGTTTGCTCTCTCTGTCTACTGGCTGCATGTCAGCTTACTTTGAAAAAGCAGGTGTTGTGCCTCTTTTGAAGAAAAGCAGAACTTTGACCAAGCTTCTTGACCAAGAATTGGTTTGTATACACTTTTTCATCCATCTGAGTAACATTTTAGTAAAAACTATAACTGTTTGGGTGTAGTTAGTTAGCTAACGTTGTTACACAGAAGCTAACAGCTAATGTTAACTGCTGATTCACGCTGAGCTAAGTGAAGCTTCAGTGTGGGCTAATGTGACGTTAAATAAAAGCACGTAAAATTCACTTTCCAGTACCAGTTAACTGATAATGTTATCAGAGCAGTTGCTAGTTTTAGAAAAGTCGGTTTGTAACGTTACCGATACCTGGTTAACATATTACGTTAGGTTGACGTAAATTCAGCTTTTTCAACTGGGATTCATTAACCCTGAAATTACAGTTATCCAACTAGCATTAGCTAACATTAACTCTGGTTAACATTTGCTAATGTTGGCTGAGGTTAGCTAATATTAATGTTATTAGGTTAGCGTTGCTAACATTTGCTAACCACCAGCCTTATCTGTCGTCGAATGATTAACCCTTTGAAAGCTGGAGCTACATCAGTTTTCTTGTGCTGTGTTCAATTGCCTTTTTACAAACCTCTGAAGCCTGAACAAAGTGGTTGGATGTTTTTAGGAAACGAGGGATAATGAGCAAGCAAGAAATGTCCATTAAGGAAAGAAGAACATTAGGAAATTCACAAAAAAACAAAGGAAATGTTGAATACACATTATATCTAAACATTTGACAGAAAATCAACACATTTATTATTTTATTTAATTTTTGTCATTTTTTCAGGTAATTTCTTCTTCTTTCGTTTGTTTTGGGATTATTGTTTTTTCCTTTTTTTTTGCTTATTTTCAGGTAATTTTCTTTCTTTTTATATATTTATTCTAAAATTTTCTGGTGATTTATTACTTAGTAAAGTTACTTCTTGTAATTTTTTACTCGGATCTTTATCGTTAACTTTGGGGCCATGTCTTTTAGTTACTCAATGCCATCTTCTTGTGTTTTTTTAAAAAATAAATAAATAAATAAAGCCAATTCACTCTGGTTTCAAAGGGTTAAGATGATGATGACAATGGCAATTATGATGATGTGACTATGCTCTAATCTTACTTTTAATCTGTTGAAAATGTAAACATACTGTAGTTGTTTGTATGTACATTATATTTTCATTACCTTACTTTGCCATAATTTAACAAAACAGACTTTGAAATTCAGTCAGCATATATGGTGGCTGTTTTTAATGGCATCAAAATTCAAGCAAATATTTCAAGATATTTTTATTAATTGTAACTTTAAAGACTCTCTATAAATGCATCTTTGTTATGTCCCTTTCTGTTGCAGCAGACTAAAAGTCGAGGAGAGAAGGATCCCGGATATTTGATGCCATAAATACAAGGTAAGTGCTTCCGCTGCATATAAATAGCATCATTTCATGCCAACCGTCATTACACACCAGCATCATTAAGCATTGCCTCAGTCAATCTACGTCCGCAGAGAGCCTCTGGACAGGGTTCGTAATGCCACAGTGGTTATACTCTCCAGCCTGCAGCTGTTTGGGGTCGGCTGTGGGATATTTTTGTCCTTGCGTGGCCGTAATGTAGCTTTATAGATAATAAAATGACAACTGAACAATGTTTATTTTGTCCTACAAAAGATCAACAGCATCATGACAGAGGTTATAGCTACAGTTTATCTTGTTATATCCAACTCATAAAATCATTCATTCTGAAATGAAATATCAACCTCTGCAAACACTCACATCTATTAGAGTATAGGCAGTTTTTCAACACATATATAAAGCGTTATGGAACTAAATATATTGTCCGTTAGCAAAGTCCTGACCCCCCTAGCCCCTGCTGCTGTTATTGTCCAGCTGTCCATTCTTACATAGTCCAGTTTAGAATAAAATAGGCGGATTCACTGTCTAGAGTTTTTTAAACAATATGTCAATGATTTCAGACAGAAGAAGGCAGAAGTAGGGTTCTTATTTCAGGCCCAACATAAGTGTACAGTCCTCAGTGAGTTTGTGGAAAATACCACCGTTGTTCTGCAAGTCCAAAGTCAGTATCAGGTCTTTGCACTCAAGTCCCGAGTCAAGTCCTGATTCCTAAACTTTGAGTTTCAAGCCCTAAACAAGTCAGAATGTACTCTTCACCAAATGTAGCAACAGAGCACTTATGTGTTTAGTTCAAAAAAGGCTTTTCAAAAATTGTATTAAATTGTTAAAACAGGTTTGCTGAAAGCTGTGTCTCTCACTGCAATTCGTTTTTTAATGGGAACAAAATAACTATTGGTTTCTTTTTTCTTTTTTTCTGGCACTCAGTGACATAGTGTTAGTTCCTCATGGTTCTGTCTTGCAACCAGGTATAATATTTGTGTATATATGGATTGGCATGTTTAGGTTTAGGCAAGTAAGGTCAGGTAGGTTAAGTCTAGGAAAAGAAACATGGTGACAACATACCTTAAAATAATTCAAAATTCACTTGTTTCAAACACCAGTTTCCTGGTGTTCAGTTCTGTGTTTTCTTATCCATCCACAAGCCCAGTCTGCCTCCTGCCGTCTTTACTCCCACCAGTGCATTGTCACATGATTGCAACCTTATTGATGACGTAGGTCGACGTATGATTACGTTGGTTATACAGATTGTGGTGCATTAATTTTTGCAGGTAGGCTGTATGTACAAACAGTGCATGAGAACAGCCTGCACGGTTACATGCATGATATTGGGCTAAAAAAAGGCTTAAACTAAAGCTGCATGTTTAAGGAAAAGTCCTTGCCATATGATGATTCATGTTCATGGAAAGAAATAAGTATTGTTCTTATAGAAGTATCTGACTGCATCCCGCGTGCAGATAAATCAAAGCCCGACAGACTTGCTGCGCCTTGGTGCGGTCGTAAATGGTCAACTGAATTTATATCAAAACACACCACTTTGTTCTTTTAATAAAACAAAATGTTGCCTGTGGAGTGTTTATGGAGCCCCAAGCTCCTAAATCCACAGTGAGATGTTGTGTAAAGCTTATCTAGACAAGTGTAAACTCCTCAAACAGAGAACTTGAGGCTGTATACAATCCTCAGAGAAATCTTAGATTAAGCGCTGCAGCTTGACGTGCTTCCACTGTGAGAGGTTACGTGATTGCATTTCACTCTCCAATGAATTGGACATTTTTCTTTTGCCATTACTCAAACTGTGGCAGATGGGAAGTGAAGTCATCAGCATGCGACGCCTCCAACGCCTCAACTCAGTTGATGTATTCTGAGGCGGGGTGTTGCTATAATTGGACCTAATGGAAACAGATGTTGTGTTCCATGGGACATGGCATCTCTTGCACAGCATGCTGGCTGCCAGGCGCTTGGTGCACGAGAGACATCTTGCAGCTTTTCATCTCCACACTCACTTCACTTCAGAAATAATCTTTAGGGAACAATGTCGTAAATAACATCTCTGCTCACTAACAGAGGCAAAGTGCAAAACAAGAAAGGATCCTCACATACATCACATCTACACAAAACCATGCAGGGATTTCATGTGCATTTTTCTGTCTCTCTGCTCGGCATGTGCAAGAACACAGAAAGGAAGAAACAAATTGCCTTTCTCAATAGCCAAGACATAGCTGCACATAAAATTACCTCTGAAAGGCCAAGGGAGAGGCAAAACAGTTTCCTGACAAGTGCAAAAACAGTGGGTGAGAATGTGGGGGTTGAGAGACAAAGAATATTATTATGCATAGCCAGTATGTTGTCTAGGAAACTCTAATTGGAAGTAATTTTGCACTCAGTTCTAATAAAGCTAATGGAAGCAGAGGTATCATATCATGGTCTAGCACATTTCTCCTTTTATTAGCTTGAATTTCAGGGAGCGGGTGTGTCTCTGTTACCTTTTCACTGGCTGTGCTGTCAGCAGCTGAGCAGCCCTTGAAAAGGCTCCTTTAGCAATGGCAGTGAGAATGGAGGAGTCACAACTGACCGGCGACGGCGCCATCAAACTGATGACATCCCGACTCTGTCACGAACCATAAAGAAGGCACGATTGGCAAGATGGAATCCATTATCCCCTCCTCTCCACTCCAAATGAGGCATCGGCAAGCACTTAGAGCTCCCCTCAATGCCTCGTGAAGACATCTCACAATCAATGGGCTTTAATCACGTCCATTTTCCCTCTTTTTTCCCCCTCAGTAAAGAGGAGAAAATGTCTCGAGCTCAATCGACGCTAATAACATTGAAAGGGAGCAAGATGTTCATGTGGGTGTGCATGCAGCTTTCGGGGAACAGTGAGAGAAGTAAAAGGTCACGAGTTCATCATACTGCAATTATCCACAATGTTGTCATTAGAGCGGGGTCTGTGAGCCATGCACAGTGTAGATTTAAGCTCGTGGCAGAAGACCTCTACAATATCAAACACCAAGAGCCCAGACATGTGTCAGCTTATATAGTTTTTACAGACAAGGAGTACCATGTGGAGCAGACATGATGAATGTATTCCACTCTTACTCTGTTTTGGTCTCCACCACAACACAACTGCCAGGAAAAAGTGTTGGCACTGAAAGTTTCTGCAAACCAAAAAAATGTTGTATGTTATTATGTTGCAGATGCTATAAAACTTTAGGTTTCATAGGTTTCAACAACAGTGTAACTAGGTTTAGGTACAAAAAACACTTGGTTGTGGATAGAAAACGATTGTGTTTAGGCTTAAAATATCCAGCAGGAAACACAGCAATGTCTCTGTAAAAAACAATGGCTTTTTCGTGGCACTATCCCTGCATCCAGCGCCTCGAAAGTTGTTGGAAAAATACAGACGGTTTGCTACAAAACACTCATGCTTGTAGCCTAAAAAGTCGATGAAAGCACGGCAGCAGGTTGCCACAAAACACCCATGATGGGAGCGTAAAGACTTCTGAGAAGTTTATCAAGATGCCAGATATTTGATTTTCTTCAATAGCTAGTTGCTAACTTGCATGTTAGCGAATTGAAAACCTGGCCAGCAGTGATATTTGAGAGTTTTAAAATATACTACTTTCACAACTACTGTATGTACTGCCAATATTCATTTTTTAGCCAACTTTGAACCACACCCAACCAGCTATTTCCCAGTAATTTCCATGTTTAGCTGCCGACTGAATCTCATCCAACTTTCAACAAGGAAGCAAGTGAGCAACCCCCCCCCCCAAAAAAACAAATAAGCTTGTTAGCAAACTATGATAGTGGCAATGCTTTTACATGCAATTACTTCAGTTTTTTAACTGTAGTTTCTCATTTACTATCTGTCTGCATAGACATTTGAATGATTTATCTCTGAAAAATTGAAATTTGGCAAAAATATCAACAGATATGTGTCATACAACTAAAATAACACGCTAAAAGGGGCTAAAAGAGCTGCAGAGTTTGGTTTGCCACTACAAGTGATTTATTGTTGATATTTTAAAAAGTATTGACTAGTGGACCTTTAAAAAAGTTTGGCATGTTCTTAAGTCACAGTCAAAGTCATTGTGTTCATTACTGTACCAGCCTCTTACTGTCCACTGAGTGACTAATTATTGATTGGAGGTCATGAATATGTAATGCAGTGTGATATTCACTTTGGGTATCTGAGGCTCACTACTGTGAGGAAACATTGATCTGTTGCAATGATACCTCTCTTCACTGGCAAATAACAGCAAGAGAGACAAACGAAAATAGACATAACAACGACCGTCTGCCTAAATGTCAGTCCAACACAATCAGGCTCATTTTTGAAATGGCGTGCTGCTGCTCAATGATGTTATTCATTAAATCAAATTCACCTTATTAATTTTTAATCTGCTCTCCTCAGTTGATGGGGCTGATCAGTATTCGCTGATGAATTTAAAAATGAAGGTGTGTTGTCCCTGTATCTCTGGCTGGTTGCATTGCACAAAGATCAGACTAGTAACCTCAATGTATCTTCTGGCTTGTTTGGAGTACATTATTTGAACTGTTGAGTTTTTACACCTTTAATTTGGAGGAAAAACACCTCAACTCAGCTGGCACCCAATAAGCAAATTTATTTTTAGATTAAGAGTGTCATCCTTTATTTATTTTTTCTCTTGTATTTGTGGAAATACTGCTATTAATGCCTCTGTTGTTATTGTTTTTGGTCTCTTTCTCTGTATTATTTTATATTGACATCTTGCATTATTTGTCCTCTGGTTTTAGTTGTATCCTTACTCTACTCTAGTGTTGTCTCGCTTGTGTTCAATAGGGCTGTCTGGCTTTCCGTTGTTGTATTGCTGTGTAAGTATCCCATTTCTGCTTTGCTTTGTTTGTCAAAGCACTTTGTGAACTCTTGTTTGTAAATGTGCTTTATATATAAGATTTATTATTATTTTTATTATTATTATTATTAGTAGTAGTAGTAGTAGTATTAGAAAGTCAAACTGCAGTCTTGACTGATGCTCTGAGTCATCAACATCATTTTGTGTCTCTGATCATCAGAGGCAGATTTTGTGTCTGAGATTTTAGAGATGATGTACACAAATCCAGTTGACACACTGTGATTAACGAGAAGGACAAAAAAAACTTTTCATGATTTAATTATGACGCTGGTTACTTTAGCTTGGCATAAATAAATACTGGAAATATCCTATCATAGCCTATCCTGGATGTTTCTAATGCTGACAAAATCTGTCTACAAGCACCTCTAAAGCTCACTGTTTAATCTGCACAACAGTGTAAAATTGCTTCAGTTTTAAATGAGGTTATGTTCTAAACTATTTCTTATCATAGCCAAAGTTATTTAAGTCTCTACTGGCAAACTTATGGTTACAAGAATCCAGAAAAGCACTAGTATTGGGAAACAGTACTGCACATTATCCCACAGAAAAACATGATGCGTCACAACTCCAGCCTTCTCCTAGTAACCGATTTTTTTCTGTTTTCCTGCTTTGCTTCCTCTGCCAAACCAAGGCCTTTTCCACATGTGCACAGGTATATTTAAAATTATAGCTTTTTCTATGTGTGTTGGCCTTTTGTCTGCATGCAAACTGTGTTTCAAGTAAGTGAGAATGAGTCTTTTGTAAAAACTGCGTCCAGGAATGAGATTCTACAGAAAGTCTGTTTTCAGTGTTGACGGGGAGAAAGGGAAAACTGAGTTTTCGTCTTGAGACGTCAAAATGATTGCAGTTATCTCTTTGCGAGGATTCACAAATGTGACAACAAATTGTGTTATGTGGGAACTTGCCAAAATAGTTCCAACCTTACTTATTGGATTTTTTTTACATGTTTACACGTAAATCTTGCTTGCATGGTTATCTGTGCTAAAATGCTATATGTTATTGCTGTGCTATTGTTTTGTATTGATGTTCTCCTGTTTTTTGTTGCTTTGCATCGCTTTTGTTCTTTCTGTGAATTTGATCATTTTATAGGTTTCAAAACACCTTGTTACTATAGTTGAAAATTAGCCAGCTGGCACATTTACAGAAATGTTTATTAATGTGCTTTGTCCTTATTTAATAAAATAAATTAAAATAAATGCACTTTATTGATTAACAGAATGCACTACAGAGGTCACTGCTGCAGGTAGCCTTATGGTAACATTTTTTTTATTCATGCTTCTGATTAGCCAACATATTTTTCTTCTTCTTCTTCTTCTTCTTCTTCTTCTTCTTCTTCTTCTTCCTGTGCTTGGTGGTTCGGTATGCTTTTGACAGCGCTTCAGTTGTGTTTTTGCATTTTCATTTGGACAGAGATTTAACATAGCTTGTTTGGATGGGATTCTTTTTCTTTTCAGAAAGAAGGATTAAAAAACCTTATTTTCAAAAATACCTGTGTCCGTGAGGACTCGGCCCCAACTCTCCCGTCATTAAAGATCCAACCAATCCCTCCTCCCTGCATTAACCTCGTTCCTTCCCTGTACATCACCCGACCTTGCTCACCTGCTTCCCGTCACCTCAATTAGCCTTGTAGTATTTAGTAGTCGTGTTTGAATAAATCCTTGCTTTCCAGACCTTGTTCCTGCATGTTTGATCCACAGTCTGATTGGCAGTTACGGTGAGTTGTTCTTAAAATCTTGTACGGATTAAACAAATGTTGTACAACATGTTAATTAGTGAGCTTTAGAGGTGCTGCCAGGTGAATTTTGTTACATTTGGGCAGACCCATGCAAGCTGTTTCTCACTGTTTTACGGCTTTGTTAGCCAAGCAGCCCGGCTGCTGGCAGTAGCTTGCTATGCTGAGACATGACAGTAATTTCCCCTAATCAAAAAAAAATTAACAACAAATAAATGTGTTTCCAAAAAAAGTCAAACTATTCCTTTAAGAGTAGGTGTGAACACATCTTTACATCTACATCTAATGAAGCTCAGAAAAGGAGGGAGCCTTGCTTTCAGTCCCTTTAAGGTCACTGCACCAAAATATAGCACCAGTGGAAGGAGAGATGAATTGTATGTAGGCAGCGTCTTCCATATGCCTGTCTGCCTCCCACAAGGCAAAGGTGTAATCTGTCTTTTCAAGGTAGAGGCCTCTCCTGTGGTGATGGAGCACTTCAAGGAGGCCTGTGAATGCAGAAATTGCATGACAAACTCATTTTGAATAGCTATTTTCAGATGACTTCGTGGTCCATCTTTCAATCCATGAAAGCCCCCTGCAACCTTTCCCCGTCTCTCTTCAACTCTGAAACGCTCCTGAATAAAATATGCAGAAAGCTGAGACGCCTCTAGAGACGTTACAGAGGAAGCAAAGTTTTGATTCCTTTGGGGATCTTGTGTGGAGAGACTGAGATGGCTCACTAGATATCTTTTCTCTTATCAGAGCAAATCTTATCAGTGGAAGAGTGATCTCTCACTTCTCCAACTGGACGCCAAAGTCAGTGTGAAGGTTGTTGCTTGGAGCTGAGCAGATATTAATGGACGTGCTCTTTGTTGAAACGGAAAAATCACAATGGATTTCATACAGTTTTCAGACGTTGTTGTGTGACGAGAAAATAAAAAGAAAATTGGTGTCAGGGGGTGTCAAAAATCAATTCAGATCTATACAATAGCTCTAATGAGTGAAAGAAATCTCCAGTGACCTTGAAACAACAAAAAGCCAAGGTCGTCTTTGAGTGTGTGGTCATGAAAACTGGTTGTTGTCTCCAGCAGAGGGTCTCATTCTGAGTAACAATTCAAATGGCACAGGAAATGCCACACAAGCATTAGTGCTGGTATTCATGCAAACAGAATACATTTAAATATTCTATCACACATTTTCGAGTCATGGGGTTATGAATTCTCTTGATGCTTTTGGTTCCTGAATTCTTTTGTTCTTCTGTTCAGTTATTCATGTCAAGATGATGGTATGACTCTTTGTCACTTAAAGGTGAAATGTGTAAAATTTAGGGGGATTTAGTGGCATCTAGCGGTGAACTGCAGATTGCAACCAGCTAAAACTTCTCCCAGATAATATTCCCTCAGTGTTCATCTTTCAGGAGGTTTTTATCAGGAGCCAGATGATCCACAGAGGTCTCTTTCTCTTCAAAACAAACAAAACAGGCGATAAAAACAGCTATGAACACAGAATGAAGCAGTTTCCTGTTAAAATTAGTGAATCTCCAACAGAGTTTGGCATCTCTGGGACACGCTGCGTGTCCACAATATGCTCATCCATTTTTCCCTCATGAGTTAATGTGTGCTCACCTTTTTCTGATCCAGATGTTCAGGAGGTTTTTAATGTGAGCCGAATTATCCGTAGAGGTCTCTTCTTTCAAAAAGAAGCAGACCTGGTGATTTAAACTGATCAAAAAGTGAATAGAGCAGTTTCTGTCTAAAAATCTATGTATTTCCAATGCACTTTGGCATTTCCCTGCAGGCAGCTAGTCCAACACATGCTAATGTGAAGTCCCCTTTTTTTCTCGAATAACTTAAGATGCAGGTGTTCAGGAGGTTTTCACTGGAAGCAGAAATATCCATGAAGGTCTCTCTCCAAAATAAATGGATCCAGTGATTTTAATGGCTAGAAACACTGAAGTGGGTACTTACAAGTTACAAACAGTTCAACTTCTGCGCATCTCATTGTAGTTGGGCTTCTTAGTACGGCAATGCCAAAACATTAAAATGTGAATGACCAAATCTGGAGCCAGTGTTTGGTTTGACCATTCTGGGCTACTGTAAACATGGCGGTGCAACATGTCAGTCTCCATAAACCAGGGACCCGCTCCCTGATTCTAGGTCTAGGAGAACAAACCTTTTCTTACTTGCAGGTGAATATACACTAAAGAAAACAAAATTGTCACATTATATCCCATTTTTGCCAGATTATCCCCCTAAATCTTACAGACTAGTCCTCTAATGTCTCGTCCTCTATCACTTCTTTGGGAAGCTGATTGGTCAAGACATGTTGATAATTCCCATAAACTAAAGCATAGATTATCTGCATAAACTGGACTTGTTGTTTCCATGCTGAATGTTATAATCTCACCTTTGACGCTGCACTTGGCTTAGTCCCTGAAGTATAAAACAATATTGCCCAAGAGGGTGTTCTTTAAAGCGATTATGGCTGCTCCGGCACTTGTACTTCAACCACTAGTGCTAATAATGACTTCCTCCTGGGGATTTTTGCTTTGAAATTATGTGCCATTAGTTTGCCGTTCCTCAAACGAATCATCTATTCTGTTAGTCAAGGACATAGTCATACTGATCCTGGCTACTGTCTGTGCTCACCCAAGGCTATATTAGTATGTATGTGACATGACAGGGGAACAGGACGTAGCTGCCTTTAGTCATCCATAGGTAGACGACTGTATGTTGAGCTCCACTGTTACGACCTTTAAAGGTACTTTATGATGTTTTAAGGTAGAACAGGTCCTGAGGGTTGCAAGGGATTTTTAACGTTGACAGTGTTAACATGCAAAAATATTATGGTTTTAAGGCTTCTATAAAAAGACAACATTATTACAAAGCTGTTTACATGGCTAATGAAAATGAATATTCCACTAATTCTCCTGTTTACATGCAGCCGTGTATATTCAGATTAACATCCCCTAACATGTCGTTTATCACATCAAAATATAGAAATGTGGAACAGGTGGAGCTGCTTGTGACTTTGCGTCTTTGAACCAAAAGACTATAAATAATGGGCGTAGATACTGTGATGTCACCCACTGGTTTGTGGACTGCTGTTTTCAGCATTTTGGCCATTGCCATCTTGGTTTTTTGAGGCAAGAAGTGACCACATATGGGTGAGAGGTTGGCGCTGTGGAGGAGTGAGAGGTGGATCAGACTCACCGTGGTTAGGCCTTGCAGACACATATCACTCAAGCGGCCTCATCCTTAATCATGCATAACTTTGGGCCTGCATAAAAGTTAAATGTGTAAGTTATAAAATAAATTATATAAAAACAACTATATTTGTCATGAACAGGTAAATTAGCTATAGAGACCAAAAGTGTTATTTTTACCGGGCTGTAAGCATGTTTATTTCTTTTGTAAAGTTGAGCATTTAAACATGGCGGTCTATGGGAATTTACTCAAGTGGCCATTTGATGAACTGCAGTTTTTGGCACTTTATGCATTTTTTTCAGTTTCCCACTGGGGATAGACTTGTTCAGCCGTGCAATCACAGTCACTTTGTTTATTCCCTCAACTGCTTTCTTAAAAAGGCTGGCGTCTCGATGATTGCTTATATTGTAAAACATGTTGACATCCAAGTCTTTTGTAATGTTTAATCACGGCTTCCCACACATTTATTTATTCGTGGTGGCCCACCACGATAAAAACATCTGTCGCCTGTCACCTGTCTGTTGATTTTATATTTTCTGGAACTGGATCATTCATTAGGAACAGTGTTGGAATATATATACCATTTGGCTATTCATTCACCACACTATCGGGGCACAAAGCGTACCCTAAGGACAGACAGAGCAGCAGAGCGTCAGGCGCAGTAAAAGTAAAACTTAATTAGTCATTGTGCTGGGTCTAAAAGATTACTTTCAATCACTTCTGCAACAGCTGCTCCTCTAATCCACTGATCTGATCTGCTCTGATGGGATTGACATGCATGTGGAATATGCATTATTACAGCCAACTACAGACTGCCATGATAAGGGCTCCCACATGGGCCCTGTTTGTATTACCTGATGCTGAAGCTCTGCCTTGCCTCAGTATTTCAGATAATATAGTGCTTACATGGTGCTTACCCCTAATTAGTTTTCATCAAAGCTCCACACAACAAACCTGGACAATATAATATTCAGGCCTAGGAATACTGTACATAGATCAGTAAGGGAGGAAATGGGGGGTTAAAAGGGGCCCAGTGGTTGATTTTTACCCTGGGACCCCTTAGCAGAGCAGTCTGGCCATGCTGGTAGGTAGTTCAATGCATAACATCATACTTTGTACTTTGATCACACGCTCTTCATTTAAACCTTAATCTAAAGTCATTGAATTGTATTAAAAACACCAAGTTACTACAATTCCAACTTTTTAATATTGAACAAAGCAGCAACCTCCCTTATGATGTTCAAAGGTGAAATTACCAACAGTGAGGGAAATCTTGTGAACTTTCAGCCTCCGAATGTAAAAGCAGTGTGATAGTGTGATAACGCTGCATCCCCTTTAAAACTGTGGGAAAGGCTGTGAGACACGCTTCAAGTGCTAAGAGTGCTAAACATAGATGTTGTTTAAAGGAGACCATGATCATTAGGAAATTCTCTTTGAATTAGCAGCAGGGTTGAGAGAGAAAAAAACTCACACACACAGGGAACTTTAATTTGTACACACTTAACTTTTCCTGACTATAATAAGCGGGAGAAACGCATTACCTCCAAACAGTGGCTTTAATAGGGAGCAGATTCATGCTTCAAACAACAACAAAAAAGTGTTCTACCAGCATAAGATGGTAATTGGTGTTAAGCTTTTCTCAAATGGTTTGCTTCGGTTTTATTTGTGAGCATCTGAAGTGGGGTCGGGGATAGCAGGGCAGCATTTCTTGCAAAAATAAAATTTTTCAATAAACAAACTTTTCATTGAAATACAGTAAACCAGTGGTGAAAGAAGTATTCAGATCCCTTACTAAAGTAAAAATACGAACACCATCCTGTGAAAATACTCTGTTACAAGAAAAAGTCCTGCATTTAAAATGGTACTTAACTTAAAGTAAGCAAGAATACTTAGGAACATGTACTTAAAGTAAGTATTTAAAGTAAAGATACCAAATGCAGAAAATTCTTAATGGAAAAAACACATCCAAAAAATCTCATACTTAATAATCTCATACATAAAAATATATATAGAAAACACCCCTAAACTCAAAATTAGTTTAGAAAAAAGAAAAAGAAAAAAGCTTCCATAAAACTTAATAAACTAAATTAAAAAGGGAAAAACAGAAAAGCACCACCAAATCACCACCAAAATTATTTTTTAAAAAAAGAAAGAAAATTATTTAAATGCTTATCAAAATAGTTGGTATTTATTTTCAGTCAATCGACTGACTGGTTAATGAATTAACTGTTGCAACTGTACTTGTATAAACTTTAAATTTAAAATGGAACAAATTATCATATTTTATAAAATTCTTCTTACTTGTAAAGTAACTAAAGCTGTCAGATAAATGTAGTGAAGTAAAAAGTACAATTTTTCCCTCTGAAATGTAGTGGAGTAAAACTATAACGTAGAATGAAAAGAAAAAACTTAAGTACCTGAGGTTCATACTTAGTACATTACTCGAGTAAATGTACTTAGTTACATTCCACCACTGCAGTAACCCCACTTCAGAAGCTCATGGCCTCTGAGACGGATGATTTATTAACTTTGTTCTGCTTTATGTTGTGCTGTTTTGGTGCATAACATCAAAAGAGCAGCTGAACAGAATAGTGCTGAGCGTATAAATAAGTGATACCATTCGTAATGAGCGGTTGCTGCTTTGCAACATGAATGTTTAAAATGATCAATAATGCCAAACGGTCCGGTGAGGCTGCAACTCTATTCTATAACCTTGGGTCAAATATCAAGAGTCGAATGAGGAGCTTGTACTGTAAATGAATTCCTCTCCCTGTGCAGACCTGCTGGAGAGCGATAAACTAGAGAAACACACACACACACACACACACAGGGCCTAGCAGGGATGTCAAGGAGCTACCATCCTCTCTTCAGACCACCAGAGGCAAATCTGAGTGCGCCTGGATGCCACTCGGCTGCCACCAGATAGTGCAGAGCGAGATGCAGCTCTCCGCCCTGTAGCCATGCATCCAAGTGCTAACATGCAGTGGAGCGAATGCTCAATTTAGGGGAAGAGGATGAAAGAGGGAATTCGGTACTGGAACTGGGGCTGGTGGGAGATTGCAAGGGGGATTTTTTTTATTTATTTTTTCATTTTTTTATTGATGCCCTGGGTGACTTTTTATGCACACAAGCAATAACCACCAAAGAGTATAACAGCTCCAACGAGACTTAGCAGCAAACCAAAAACCACAGTCAGAGAGCTTCCTTTTGTTTTGGTGAGCGTCAGCAGGTGTTTTATACAGTCTGGTGAATAGACATGGCGCACTAGAAAAAAACTGATTCATCACCAGAGAGCTGTCTACATGCTCAAGTGCTCCCACTCGTTCCCTTGCTTGCTCAGCATATTGATTTAAGGCAGTATAAACAGCCACCTGCAGAGAAAGCTTAAGACGGATAAAGTCCCAACGAGGAAGAAATGGATCATTTGGAAGGCGTGGAGGGGGGAGTGTGAGAGATGCTGCTTGATTACAAGGCAAGGTAGTGAAACGGGTCATCGAGCGACACTTAAGTGTATGTAATATGTATGTGTAGGAGAGACACTGAAGTCAAGTGGGAGGAAAGCCATCCAGGTAAACTTGGTGCAATCAGCATCTGCTGACATTCTCTCTGTTTAACGGTGATATAGTGGGGAGAAATTCTCATCACGACCTATTGATTCAAGACAGGGGAAACGTTTGAGAGAGGGTGTTTTAAAGACGGGGTGTGCATGTGTAAAATGAGTGAAAATGTGTTGAGACTTAAATTTAAAGCCCTGGTTTTTTGTGTTAAGAATCTAAAAAAAAAAAGCCAAATAGACAGCTCTCTCATATGAAATTTCAGTAAATAACTTTGCGTTTAATTGTATATATTTATATTTGTAACTCCAAATAGCATTGACAAACATTGTTTGGGAGAGGATAAAGATGAGTATTATTAGAAAACTGCCCCCTGGACAAAGACATGTAGAAGGGCCCCCACCTCTCCTTCATTTGACATCCACAAAAAGACTACAAACAATGCAGCCGCATCCCTTAAGGGACATTTTTCATCTCTTTGTGTTTGATGTTTTATTTGTTTGTGATGATATTTAATATCTTTGTGTTGAAGTTTCATATCTTTGCAGTCATTTTGCATCTCTTTGTGGTAATGTTGCATCTCTTTGAGGTTTTGGTCTGTGTGATCATGATGCATCTCTGAGATCATATTTTTTCATCTCTTTGTGATCTTTTTGCATCTTTTTTAGTTGATGTTTTATCTCATCGTTGTTTACAATCTGTTTGTGGACATTTTGCTTATAATTGTGGTCATTTTTCATCTTGTGGTAATGTTTCATCTCTGTGATCGCATTGCATCTCCTTGTGGTGATTTGTGTCTCCTTGGGGTCATTGTTCATCTCTTTGTGGTGGTTCTGCATCTCTTTGAGGTCATTTCTAGTCTCTTTGTGCTCATTTTACATCTCATTGAGGTTGTTTCTTATTTCTTTGTGGTCATTTTGCATCTCTTTTGGGTTGTTTCTTGCCTCTACATGTGTAGTTTTTTGTGTCTTTATGGCTGTTTTGTGTTCCTTTGTATTTGGTTATTAAATTTTTAAAGGAGCTTTAAGTCAATTCATGCAGAGCTATCTCAGTGTTAACATTAACATATGTTGACATTTATATGTTATTATGTCACAAAAAGTGTTGTAACTTAATGTTTTAACTGTGCTGTGGTGGTTAATGGGTGGTTAGTTTTAGACAGAAACGAGACTTGGTTATGGTGAGGAAACCACTAGTTTTTGGCTTGAATACCCAGTTGTGATGGTACCATCCCGGCTGTGATATCTTAGTGAAAAACAGCTCGACAGGCGTCTCACTCAAGTGTCACACTATCTGCTTCTGGTGACTGGGCTGACCCATCACCTTCTGACTCCAGTAGGGGGATGGGAGTACCAATTGTGGAGGGGGGGAGGCTTGCCAAGCCTGGCCACTCCTCTATCTCTGTTTCTAGATCAATTAAATGGCCTGACTGTGATGAACCACAGTGTGTCGATATGAGACTGAAGCCAAAGGACTCACAAGAAGTCCATGCCCTGTAGAGCTTACATAAAAAGCCTCAGAGTATGTTATTCTGGCCTTAACTGAAAACCAGACATGGGATGCAATAAAGGGAGCAGACGGTCATCACATTCACTATCAGCTCATTTCATGCTTTCGCAAGAGACTGAGCAATCACACCGGACGGCTTGTGGACAACAAGCCTTTTGAGATGAGCCTGGCTTTTTGTGCAGCACGGCAAAACAGTAATTGCCCTCCTTGTCAGGCTGTGTCATTAAGTCAGGCGAAGTGAAACACGCCATCCGGTTAAAGCGATAGGACACACAAGAGGGAAAAGACAGGCTGCTCGGCCGGCGGAGACTTGCTCTGAATGCCAAACAATTCAGCTGTTTACAGAGTGGAGGGATGGTTGAGAGCAGCTGTGTGAGCGGAGCGGACCTGTGAGGTGACTTGGTCAGGTCGATTATACGGAGACGCTGGAGAATCAATGGGATGTGGAAAAATATCCCCAGATGATATGAACACGGAGCACTGAGATGGAAAAATAAACAGCAACTCAAATGCTTGTTCTTTACTGTTAACAATAGAGAACAGTAATGAGTCCTAAAACCCAGAATTCAATTAGCATTTCAGCACCTCTGTTTCCTGTGTCTCAAAGTCAATCTTTTTTTTTTAGTCATTTTTTGGTTAGAAGCCTGAATTTAAGTCTGTGCTTAACACAACCATAAGATACTTTAACATTTTGTTCTGCAACATAAAATGCATAAACACACTCTCAAACATAAAGCTTTTATGTGTCTTAAAAAAGACGGTTGCTAACAAGTGGCTAAATGAGACTACAGAATGTCATCAAGCTACATCGCGCCAAACAGCTTTATACAGCCTTGTAGCGGTTGCGATGTGACCATAGTGTAGCTTATTTATTGTAGCTTTTTACTCCTGGCTGTTACGTTTAGGCTTAAAAACCCTGAAAGTGTGAAAGTGGTGCTTGTTGTACAAAATATAAAGGTGTCAAAAACGTTTGTTTACTTACACTCAAGCTTATTTTCTGCTATGATCCAAAATTCAGTGGAAAAATCTCATCGGCTTTTTTAACAAAGAACCAGGGTGAAGCCAACCTCAGGACTCCAGAAAAACGTCATCCTTGGAGCGCTCTATAATGAGCAATTTAAGATATTGTCAAACATGTTCTAGAATGAGCATAATCTATGAATATTTTATCACTTTTTTCTAAAACACTTCTTCTCAAAGGCAGGTCCACGCACCCCTGGAGGTCCCCGTCTGAACTGCAAGAGGTCAGTGGAAGATTTTTAAATCTACAGCTATAGATTGACATTTTTTAAATTAGCTATAATCAATGTTCATATTGATGATGGATCACAGAGAACCACTTGTATGTGAGGGAAATCTCTCATAACTCCAAGAATTAGTGGCAGACCATTTTAAGTCTGAAGACCAAACACACAAAATTTGACTAGCTGATAGGGGTTTCTTGTAAGGTGTTAAAAGTAACACACAAGTAAAAAAATCTTTTTAGGAACAATTACTTTTCATGATTGATTACAGTGACTAGTTTAATTCCAGCAAACATGTTTGTGTATATCTGAAATATTAAAGCAACAAACCTTTTCATCAAGTTAATAAAATGCAGAGAACATTTTAATAAAATGAAACACAGTACAAATCAACGATTAACTTAGCGCTCCACATGCAAATACAGTCTGAACTAATCCAAATCGTTCACACATGGAGAGGCTCACATAAAATGGCAAAAAAATAACATAAAAACCTCAAAATACTTTTTTTTCAAATAAGAAATTTACGTTTTAATACATCTAACTTTTTAAACATGTTATTAGGACGAACCGTCAGCATAGCAAGCAGCCATTTCTTGGTGACAGTGCAAAAGGCATATTCTTTTGAAAAATGACTCCTGCTGTAAGGAAACTGTAACATCAGTCATTCATGATTATCAGCTGGATTTAAAGCATCTCCTTGTCTGTTTTTCAGTGCTTGCTGTGTTACATGTCACCAGTGACACACTTTGAAAGGCGTGAGGACTGTGGGACCACGTGAGGCTGCTCGAGACAAAATAACTTAATGGTAAGTGGAAAAGGACTGCATGGTGTGGAAAAGATTCAGAAAACCTCCTTCATACACATGCCACATAGTGACAAATAATGCTGGGAAACAGTCAGCATATGACCCCTTTTACTGTACTATCATTTGGTTTATGTTGAAAAATCTCTAGGTATTTTTGGCCCTGGAAGACTGTGTTTCTGTGTGTGTGTGTTTGTGTAAGGAGGGGTTAGTGTGTATGATGAAGAATAAGAGGCCACATGTCAAACTCAACTGAGATGCACCAAATAGGGAAACGGGCTGAACGAGCGGGTGGATGGATGGATAAATGAACAGATGGGGGTTGGGTGGGGGGTGGGGGTAATGTTTCACGCAGCCGACCGTCGACGGATGACAAACGCTCCCCTCTGCAGCTGTCCCAGGTAGATCCTCATCTTTGTACTGTCACTCGTCTTCCTCACCCAAATCTGGAGAACAAAGACGAGACAAGCCCTCAATACACACATTTAAAAAAGAGAAGTATTCCAAAGTAGCTGTCTATATAAACTATGTCCATATTCATTTAGAAATCTAGGGTACTCCAGGAATAAATTCACATCATATTTTTCATCCGAATGCTCCCTGGAAAGAAGAGCTTTACTTTTCTAGTGACCAAAGAGCCTCATTCACCAATATAATCCAGGTTTTTCTTAAATTTGTTCTAAAAAAAAAAAAAAAAGAGGTCAAGTCTGCGTTAGATTCATGACATGTTCGCACCTGTTCAGGGTTCCCACATATTTTTACAAATTAATTTAAAAACGTTTTAATGGTATTTTAACGTTGTTATACGTTTTTTTTAAATTGTTTTTAATTGTTTTTGGTTGATTTATGTTGCTTACTTTATGTTTATTTACTGACTTTGTTTGCTGAGTTGTTTACGCTTCTTGCTAACATCACTTTTGTATTTTTTCATTATCCTTTGCTGAGATTTCTTATATAAGGTTTTCTAACTGTCACCTGCACAACCTTGTCCTCCTTTGTTGTTGTATTTCAGTTGCTGTATTTTGTGCACATAAATCTTAAAATCTTAAATCTTTGTTTAAAAAAAGAGTTAAGTGCCAGCCTGGTCTCAATGTATCATTAATACTCCTGATATTACAACATTCACACAGCACAGCACTAGATTATATTAAAAAAGAGTAATTTTGTGTAATTGGATTTCTATAAATATATTTGGAAAAAGAGCTAAAACAATTAAAAAATGTTTCCAAAACTTTCTGTTAATTCCAAACCAGTTTCAGGCGTGGAAATATATATATTATATATTTGTTTGTACCCAAAAAACAAGTATAAATGAAACAACCAACGATAAATGAAATTCTTCCTGACAATTTCGCAATTGACTTCTCCAGGGTTGCCTTTACCCTCGTCTCTTCCCAGCCTGTAGAATGACACGCTCACTGATGTCGGCATGGTGCACAATTCAAGTAAAAAAAATAATGCTATTTTTTTGGTGGCAGCCAAGAACCATTTCTTTCAGGTGCTGAACCAATTTATTCTTGGTTAAAATGCTCTAAATGGTTCAAAACCAGCTGTGGGAACCAGAACAGAACCGGTTCTGTGTCGGCGGCAAAAGAGTAACAGCGACAGGGCT
Organism: Plectropomus leopardus; assembly: GCF_026936395.1. NCBI lineage: Eukaryota > Metazoa > Chordata > Actinopteri > Perciformes > Serranidae > Plectropomus > Plectropomus leopardus. The sequence goes on from NC_142179.1 coordinate 7,262,128, forward strand.
GATTTTTAGTATCACACAGCTAATGTTACCCAACAGTAATTAATGTGTTTAATGACAGACTCGAGCTGTTTGTGTTTCGGTGTGGGCTTTCTGTTTTTAACTACTCTGTGTTGATTCAAGCTGACCAGGCAGAGAGAGCAGGAGGAGAGCGGCTCACTGAAAATGCCGTTTAGTGCTGCTTTGAATGGCAGCAACAGTGAACATCTGCAATTAGCGTTTAATTGAAAAATGACAAATATAAAAATTAAGATAAAAATGCTTCTAGATGTAGCATTAGATGTAAGACACTAAATATCAAAAAAAGCATAACAGATCCCTTTTAGATTTAAATTCTGGCCGTAGCTTGCACTCTGCACCTTTAAGCAGTACACCAGTATATGCAGCAGGAGCTTGATAAGAACCAAAGCTCACCTCATTGGTCCCCACTGAGCTGATGACACAGCTAATCTTTGTGTTGTCCTTTGACTCCAGGTAGATGGCCTGGCTCTTATGGTACCTGTCAGGGCATAAAACACACACGCAAAAAGCTTTAATTCAGCGTTCAAGGTGAGAAATGAAGGATCAGCCTGAGTGCAGACAGCAGAGGGCTTCATTATACATAATTTTACCCAGCTGAATAAACCGCATTCCTCCTGAGATGGCACTAAATAGATAATTGGACTGGAAAGTCAAAACAAAAAGTCTGTTATTTTATTTTAATGGCTCCAGAACTGTCAGAGGACAGAACCAACCCAGGGGAAGAGACTGACAACCAAAACGTTTGATCATTAAGGACCCACTGAAGAATAATGACGCATGTGTCTCCCTGCGGCTCTTTGTGAAGGCTTTCCGGTGGTGGCGTCTTTTTTAGTGATGAATAAATGAGACTTTGCCTTGAAAGAAGCGTGCACATAGCTCATAGCACACTCCCCTCAAATTCCTCCATCTGTATCAGCAGCTAATAAGACACAACTCTATTATGGTTACCCCTCTTCACATGACCTTATGTTCTGACACATGTCTGATGCAGAGCTCTGCTCTCAAACAGAGGGGTATCAGAGCCGTATCTGGTCAAGGATTTTCATTCTCTTCGTCTCTGCATCACAGCAGACTGATTCTAATGCAGCCACCTTCTCTGAATATGTATTTTATGGTGGCTTCAAGCACAGCACTTATTCAGCAGCTCCTCAGAAATATCTCTTTCTGTGGCTCAGGGATAAAAAAGAAGCTGCCATCAAAGTGGTTGGAACATGTCTTTTGAAAACCAGACCAAAGACATCGAAACCTGCGGCAATGTGGCCATCTAGTGGTGACACCAGCTGTGTGAGAAACGGCACTACGTCAGGGGAAACACTGAGATGTCTTTTTTAGGATAAAATGTGAAATTTACCATCTTTTGTCGTAGTAAAGCTTCCCCTCCTCGATGCGGGCCTCGTAACGCTGGGAGGGGTTCTCCATGGGAGCGGAGGGGACGTGCTCTGGAGACGAGGGAGACACTACAGAGGAAGAAACACTTGGTAAGTGTCACCGTGCAAAACTTGTGTACAAATAGTTTCCTGTTTTAAGGCACACATTTGGGACATTTTGGGAAATATGCTTATTTACTTTCTCGGTGAGACTATAGGATGATGATCGATGATGATGAAGATCAATACCACTCTACTCTCTGTCCGCTCAATATAAAGTTACAACCAGCAGCCGATCATTTTAGCTTAGCATAACGACTGGAAACATAAATCCGCCTGCCAGCTCACTAATAAACCTGTTCCTGTTTATTTAATTCGTACCGGGGCTCCACAGGAACAATTGCCAGGTTGGCAACCACTTTGGGAGACAGCAAACATCAGAACAGACACGCCAATATAAAGAAATGTTTACTAGTTGTTACAGTAGTGATGTTAAAATATTGATGTTACGGTCAGAAGCGGAACCAAATAATGCTGCACCTGGATTGGTGCTTTTACCTGCATGTGCATCTGTTTTAGAGACTACAGTGAATTAAGTTGTTTGACGTTGAGGTGAAAAGTTCAACTGAAGCATCAACATCTCAAACAAATGTGTCAATTTATGTGAGCGACAAAACACCCGATGAACGAAAAACAATAACGAAATCTGCAAGGTCGAAGTATCCTGGCGACCGCTTTTAAAAGTTAGCATTGAGCCCTGTGTATAAAAACCAAAGTGTAAAAACCTCCTGTTGTTGTTATGTGCCACAGTTTTTCTTTCTGCTGATTGCTTGGAAGTTACTGCTCCCAAACAAGAAATACTCCACATTTTGTGACCTTTGAACCAAACCAGGATAGCTGTTTCCCAGTTTCCGGTCTTTGTGCTAAGCTAAGCTAACCAACAGCTACTTACCATCTTTTATTTAACTCAGCAAAAAAGCAAACAAGCCTGTTTCCCTTAATGACAAAGTATTGCCGAGAACTCATTGTGCATAACAAAAAGAAAAAAACATCTGCAAAAAAAGAGTTTTGTCATACCTGGCCGTTTTGGTGACTTAAGCTGAAAAAGAAAAGGAGTGGAAATTTTTAAAAGACATAATTAGGAAAAAAATAACATTGAGCATTGACATACATAAGGTCAAGACACTCAGAAAAACGTACCTTATTAAGTGTTCTTAGATCTTCCATTATCTGTTCATCTGTTAACAAATAATTTAGCTGAGGTGTGAAGAGTTAAGGAAGATATTTTAAAACAAATGACCTGAGAAACTTTGAAAAAAAAAAAAAACACTACCAGAAAAAATAATACTGGATAATTTCCCCGTCATAGATTAATCTAAAGTGACAGCTGCCAATCTGAGAGTGCAAAGTTATGCAAAGGATATCTGGTGCTGGTTTTCTCCGTTTGTCTGGTATTGGGACCGGATCATTTGGCCGTCGCCTCAACTTCCGAGTCATGATAGGTTTTACCTCCATCGAATCTATGCATGAAAGAAATAATGACAAACTGAGATCGACCAATAACATCAAAATCGTGTCAAAACTGATTAAAAAGCAAAACAAACATCTGTTGCAGACAATTCAACAACACAGACAGCATCTTAATTCACTGTTTCTGAAAGTCTTATTCTCATCAGACAACTTCATATTTAAGTGTGGAGAGAGAAAAAGTCTCACGTCCACCCCCGTACTTTTTAACCACATTTCTCTCTTCTACTGAGAAAGTCCCTGACGAATTATTTTATCCTGGCTCCCTTACCGCCCGTCAGCTCCATTGTTAATTTTTCGTTCTCGATCATCTTCTTCTTCTCCTCCAGCTCTGCAATTAGATTTTCTTTCAGTTCAACCTTTTTATCGTCAAACTCCTTTACTGCCGCCTTCTTCTCCTTGATGTAGTTCCTCTCCACCTGCTCTGTCTGCAGGAGGTTGAGAGAAAGAAATGACAGAAACAGAAGGAATGTTTTATTTGTAATTCCAAAAACGTAAAGGTCAGTTACATGTCAACTACATCCGTCAGTAAGCAAGATGAATCATACTCACCTCGAGCTGGAGAAACAAATCTGTAAAGAGAATAAAAACACCAGTTTAATATAATTTGGATGTTATATCTGACTTTTAACAACAAAAGTTAACGTTCATTACTGTCAAGGCTAGAAAAAAGAAAGCTCAAGAGGGTTCAGTGGAGGAAGAGGACGCACGGGTTTACAGCAAAAAACAGCCTAAAATTTAAAGCAAATATCGATGAACATAAAGACACTTTTTGCTGAGCAGCAAAAAAAATAAGTACATAAAATTCTGGCACGCACAGCAAGCAAAGAAATAGCTGACCGGACAGAAGGCAGTGAGTCAACAGAAATAAAGTAATTAATATAATGAAAACAGTCAGAAGGTGGAAGATGAACGGGTTTGGAGCAGAAAGACAGCTCAGTCAGTTTTCAAAATAAAACTACATCTCTACATTAGTTCACTAAAGTATAATGTCTGGGTAGACACTGTATTTTTGCACTAATCTTGTGTGTTGCTACATGCTTTATTTACCCTTTCTGCTAATCAAAATGTGCGACTTCTATAGCTGCAAAGTTCAACTGACCACTGAATGTAAACACAGAACGCCATCACTGGTTTTAGCTGTTGACAATTCAATTCCAATAAATATTTATTTAAAACAAGATAGTTTTATTCTCAAGAAAAAAAGACTAAAAGTCAAGACTTCAGTCAACTATAACATGTACAATTCTATGGCAGTAATATTAAAACAAGTTTACTATTACAGTTTATAACGCATCTTTTGAAGGAAGCCAGGGGGGAAATCGGACCTCTTTACATATAATACTTCCATGGCCAACATTTCTCGTCTTATAACCATAAGATTTTGCATTTGAACAAGTTTTCTTTTCCTATTTCTCACCTCCAAACAGTTGGTTTGCTACACTGCTTATTGCCAGTATTCTCGTCTGGCCAAACAAACCAAATTAACACAGGAAGCGCTCCAAAACTTCAATAATCTGCTTTAAACGTGGTTGGTGGGGATGCATCAGAAAGAAGGCAAAGTGTGTTGCATTTCTGAAATATTTCTCAACTTGCCTGCATTTCTGAGTCTCTCTTTGTACTGCTGGTCCAGCTTTTTCATCCTCTTCTGATACTCCTGCAGTGTACCTGCAAGGAGAGAGGGTCACTTAAGAGATAAAGATCAATGGAATCGCAGGAATTTGTTGTCAAGTGTTGTGTAGAATGACAGCAAGTAGTAAAACTCTAATTCAAGCAGTTTCACTAAAATACAACATCAATATTTCTAGACCAAATTTTAAAATTGACATCCTGTACCTGCTATCGTCATCACCCACCCCCAGTCTATCCCTTTCCACCTTCAAATCCCATTTGGAAATACATATTTTCAAGCTGGCATATTCAGTCTGAATTTATGGTGATACACAGATCTTGATTTGCACTGATGATAATTTTATGATTAGAATTTTACTGAGTTTCAGAAAATTATCTTGTCAAGTTTTTATATTAATTAAATACTGTAATAATTGACTTTATGATCTATGGATGCATTGCTGCTTGTTTTTATTTGAGTCTTATAAGGTGTTAAATATATAAATAATGATAAATAAAATGTATTATTATTATTATTATTATTATTATCATCATTATTATTATTATTATTATTACTGTTATTAATAGATGAGATTGATATTGCAACTAAATCTGGATTTACAAAAGGGCCACAACATGTCAATCGAAAATGTTTTCACTCTAAATTCACTGTTCTGAAACCGTCTCAATCAACAAACAGACAAACAAAACCTGCTGTTGATGGCGGAGGAGTGTTTGTCATCAGTTATCATCTGTTTCTCAGCTGGTTTATCTTCGTAGCCAGAGACAGTGGCTGCACTTTTAAGAGGCCTCTGAAACTGCCTTTGTGTCCTGATGATGTAATCCCGAACCACCAACATGAGTAACCAGTGAGGATCTGGCTGTGTCCTTCAAAAAATCTCATAAAAATGAACCCCCACTCACAAAACCCGCCTCACAGACAATGAGCTGCAGTCATTCAGATATAGAAAATTCCTGACATACATCAGTCATAAGAAAAAAAATCCAAGTGATTACCTTCTTGTAATTGCTGTAACTGTCTTTTCAGAGAGGCCAGTTTGTCTTGGTACATCCTGCAATGAAATAGCTGATATCACATTTCCTTTCACCGGGCAAACATTCAAAACTTTCACCTTCAGATTATTCGTAGGTTAAAACAGCTGATCCGTGGTTTACAAAACACTTACTGCTCTTTGATTTCAACATAGTCATCCTCGTCGTGCTTGGCAAGATCTGTTTCACTGGCATCTTCTGTGTCTGGAAAAGGTCACAACAGAAAGAGAACAGACTTTCAAAACTATTTCTTAACTAAAATTCAAAATCGATGCTTTGTTTTAAAGAATATAGTACATGAAGGGAGTGTGGAGAAATCATAGATGATCAAGCCGATAATTTCTGGTCTAGTCCTATTCAGACTTTCTGGAAGGAAGTAGCAACAATAGATATATAGATATTTTCCATTGCCTTTAAAAAAAAACAACAACAAAAAACCCAACTATTTCCTAAATCTTCTAATATCTTACAATCTGCAGGACATTTCTTACCAAGTTGCTCATAGCTTTTTTCCTCCATATTTTCAAAAATACATCAAAACACTTTGCTCAGAGTTCAAAGTTTTGAATGCTTGTGAAAGGCATCTGAAACATCTTTGAACATCCCATGACCTCGGATCTATTTTCTTTCCTGTGTGTTCTGTTTTCTATTTTCACATTATTTTCCCTACAACAAAAAAACTGTAATAATAATTAAAATGTGTAAAAAAAAAATAAATCAGACATTCAGATTATACAAAATATAAATAAAAGTATAAAACATAAAATGAATAAATAAAAATATAAATAAATTGATAAATGAAAGTATAAAATATAAATGTATGTCATAAATAAAAACATTTTAAAAATACTGTACAGGTGAGGATTTCAGCGTGCTCCACAAGATAATTGTTTGTTACTGTTTTTTTTTTTTTTTTTTAACCTTTACATCCCAGACTTACTGCAATAAATTTGAGTCCACAGACAGACAGAGAGACAGACAGACAGCAGAGATCTGTACAGATCAAAAGACGTGCGTGGCACCGGTAAGGTAATGGTGAACACCCTGTTTGGGAATGTCCTCTGGTTTGTTAGAATAGGACACCAGGGAAACCCAAGTTTGCCAACACTGATATGCTCCTGAAAAAAGTGTAGCTACATAAAGTTACGGCTTGTAGACGTAATCTAATGACATTGATACAACTAGCGACAGAAATGCAGCTGTTAATATGAGTGTCAAGCATTTGCCGCATGGTGGGATTAATAAGAAACGGCCCCCGGCTAACTTGCTGTCAGTCCAACGGAAACTCTCTCCGGGCGAAGCTAACATGTTTGTGCGATGTGGCAAACTTGGGGGCCAAGTTTACAAGCACCGGGATAACCTCGGTCAGCCAGCGTTACCTTCAAAAAGCCCGACACAAGAGAAGGCCCAGTCGTATTAAGCTGACACAGCAGCTTTCATTTTCGGTTAGCATTTATGTGCTAACCCATGTTAGCTGTTTAAACCCGATTCTAGCTCTCGTAGTTTGCCAAAACAGAGCCGTCAACATATCCGGAGCAGGAAAAACAAATCAATCAAGCGCATCTTTCGCTTGGAAGTCGTTGTGAAGAAACTAGCCAACCTTGTATTGCTGTCATCGCCTTGCTTTCCTCTTGTCTTTCTGTCTCATTCACTGCAATCCGTCCTGTCTCAGTGAATAGTGTGAAAAGGGCAGTGCAGTGGACACAGCACGCCTGCCGACCTGTCAGTGCTCGCAGCTAACGTTACGTAGCTAGTTGGCTAATTAACGCTATGTGCCCCACTTGGCATATCATTTATTGAAACTGTGCATTAATCCCAGTGGACTGCAACATGCTAAATGTATCTTAACTCAAATTACATTTGCGTTTCATCGATTTATAACAATAATACTCGACAATAACGCTCAAAAATGTGATAAAAGCTAATTATTGCCTCACGTTTATATTGGCACGCTAGCTTGTTAGCTTGTAAACAAATGCGAGTTTTTGCTATTATCGTTAACTGTTAGCTAACACCGAAGACGTCCAGCCAGTGTAATATTTATCTTGAATAAAATACATCACCTGCCTCTGTAATGTTTCCTGACGGAACAGAAACTTGGCCGATTGTGGTCGGTTAGCTTGTTATGTAGCTAGAAAGCTAACGGCGTGTGGCTGTGGCTCGTATCGGATTAATGTTTGAAAAGAGGCAGTTAAAATGTGATTTCGGAAGTACTACTATAAAAAATGTCCCCCATCGAGCTAAATCTACAACCTCTCCGTAAACGCTGTATTAAAAATAACTAATTTTTTTACGCAATAATCGCGCGTTTCCGTTGTTTTCCAACAAGTAGACCGAGCCCGACAGTCAGGGAGCTTTTGGTCAGTTCGTTTACCTTCTTCTGAATCTCTTCCCCTGAAACTCCGGTCATCGTCGTCGTCCACGCTATCGAGCTCCTCTTCATCGTTGTAATAATCCACCATAGGTGATAGCAAAGTCGAAGCCATTTGTTCGCTCGAAAAATGTAAACAAACACAAAATAAACAATCGATTTGTGTTTTGCAGCTTGCTGTTGGAACAGCGCCTACAACCTGCAGGACCCCTGAGCGTCGAGCTGTCTGGCCTTATGCCTGTATACAATGTCCGTAAAATTGACGTTGGATATATAATGAAACATATTTAATCAGGGTTTTCCAAACAATTAAAGGAAATAACTAAGATAAACGATACCAGATACCAATGAGCGTATTTTCTAAATGTGGGTTGGAACATACGGTGAAATATTTAGTCAGGCATATTTCTGACCGCTAGGGGCTGTAAGGGCTCTTTGTTTTGGCTCCCGGTTGGCTCATGGTTGGCTCCTTTTCCACTTAGGGTTTTTGCTTTTTCTAAACTCTGATGATCAGTGGAGAGTCACGGTGCGGTCAGTGGTGAAAATCAGTGTTTTTCAATGAAGCGATCACATATCTCCGCCGTCTTATCTGTTTTATCATGCCTAAACATGCTTAGCCAATAGTAAACGCCATCACTTATAAGCCATTTTTGACCCACAGGCGCCAAAAGAGCTGCGAAAATGTCATTTGTCGGCCCACAGTTATTTAGTCAGTCAACTGATCAGCCATATTTGTGGTAAATTACGTTATTCCCCCGACATTGCATACGAAGGTTGTTTCAGTGCTTTCACCACACTGACTAAACCCATCTATTTTGATGTGATTAAATTATTTGAAAAGAGCAATTTGTTCATTTGTTTATTTTTTAGTGTACAAAAAAGCAATGCAAAAATGATCAAAATCGGTCTACCATCTCTAAATGTCAGTATAACTGTAGAATGTGAACTTTTCCCGAAACACAATAAGAAGGACATATTCTCCTTATAGCCCCATGTTTAGCTAAAATTATCTCACTTTAAGATGAAGTATGTATATGCCGATGCCATGGAGGAAAGTCTGGTGTTGTATCACAAAGTTAAGGTTCATGGTGAAATGCAAAATCGCATGAGATTAGCGCCTCTTGACCAAAAATTCATCTTTTCTCAGACCCTAGTGGGTATTTATAAAACCCACTGGGGTAAAACATTTAAGTGTCAGTTTCTTTCTCTGCCCTGCTCCTGGACAGTAATGCCATAAAGTGAATTCACAAACAATAAAAGGAGTGTTTTCCAAACTTAATGATGCTCTTGTATTTCATGCTTATTTGTACAAAGGACTCAGTACCTTCAAAATCTCAAGGTACATCCCGTTTTTTGATTTTCTTTTTTTTAACAATTAAACACCTGGGTTGACATCAGTTTTCTTGTGCTGCATTCAGATGCCTTTTATTAGCCTTTCAAACCTCTAAAACCTGAGAAAATTGGTTTGATTTCTTTCAGAAATGTTATGAGCAACTTGACAAGACATGTCTCCAAATTTTATTTCGTTTTTTTTTTAAGTAAAACTGGTTGAAGATTTCCTTTTTGTTTGTTTGGTTTTTACTTAAAGCTTTATGTATAATATTTAAAGTTACACACACACACACACACACACACACACACACACACACACACACACACACATTGTTAAGCTGTTTCTCGCATTACTTTTTTTTTCAAAGAAATCAAGCAAATTTGCTCCGGTTTCAAATAGTTAATGTATGTCGTCAAAATAAAAACCTGATACTAGTAAGTGTTACAGTTGAACTTCGGAGTTTCAACAGCAGGTGGCAGCATTGTACTGAGTATATTCATGAGACGACCTGGACTGCCATCACTGAAGTTGCAACAGAATCGCTATGACTCAGTCCATGCATCTTTAATGATTTGCAAAGGAAATAAGGTGTAGTATTGTTAATTTACTTTTACAAAAGCACTTGTTATTTAAAGCAGCGTTGCGGATTTGCGTTTGCGTTACATTAGGGCATACTAATCAACCATATGATTCTTGCAAGAAAAAAATAAAATAGGTGTCATGTGCAAAATACACCTTGAACGCGCACATCCTCGCGCGGACCCCTTCGCAGCACGAGCCAACTTTATTTCCGCCTGTCTGTCAAAGTAGCTGTCAAACACGGGCGAGGGGTTGTGCTCCCGCTGCTCCTCCGTCATTCAGGAAGTCCTCACCAACTGACAGCACTTCGCAAAGTCACACCGACATCTCCAGAGTCGGACTTAAAAAATGTTCCTGAAGTGAGTAACGCTTTTCAACAACGACGACTTTCGCACAAGGTGAGCGTGCTTTTATTTTTTCTCCTCCTCCTCTGTTGTTGTTGTGTCACTGTTTGTAACGGTTAGCGGGCTCGTGCTCGGCTGAAATGACACTTCCTCTTGTGTCAGCGGCTAAGCTACTGAAGCTAAAATGTCAAAGCGGTAAAGAGTGGGTGTAAATGACAACTACGCGTTGCACCTGAAGTTAAAAAATGACCACCGTCGCTTGTTTTCGACGTTGTTCGGCTTGTTTCAACGACACTCAGAGGTGGTGAGCACGGGGACCAGCAGCATCAGCCCGCTGGGGTTATAAGTGCGTAGGTTTGCTTTTTTAAAGCTCTTGAGCGATGTTTCTTGATTGATGTGTTTCTGCACCTGCTTTGAAAAATCTACGCTGCAATTTTACGCTGTGAACTGACGGAGAAGACGCTTTGCTGTTTGGTTTCTTCCTCAGGGGGTGAGTATGGAGAGCAGACGGATGACAGGTTGTAGTGATAGTACAGTTGTGGGGGGTTTGAAGCCGATAAGACGGCTGTGTAAACTTGTCCTCGGTGTTTTTTTTTAGCATTGTCATGCACTGTGAGCCAGTCCTGCGTGAGTGTGTCACATCAAAAATGACTGTGGTACCGTCCATTGCATCCTACATTGTTGTGAGTGAGATTTTACTATCAACGCGCAGTCACAATGGCTTTCGCTTGAGACGGTGTAACGTCCACTACACATGACCTGAACCACATTTTACTACGTCTGTCTGCACTCGTTAACCAGCCGAGCATTATATGCACCATTAACACTTTTATTTTTCATCATTTCGATTGCAGTATGTGCTTGCATTCATTTATTGCACGCACAATACTAGCACGTCATTCATCATTTTATATATATATATATATATATATATATATATATATATATATATATATCTGTCCATGCATAAATGCTGCAAAAATCTACATGCATTCAAGTGCATGGTTAAAAAATAGCCTTCAAAGTAAATGTAGGCTATCATGACGCGCTCGAAATGGCAGATGTAGATAGCAAGCTGAGCACTAAAACCGACTAAAACCCAAGCTGACCCAACATGATGTCATCTCTTGTGTGTAGAGCGCATGAGTGAGAGGCAGCAGACCGTGTTTCGCTGCTAAACTGTGTCATTTGTAAAGATTTATTTTAAGAAGCATGCCCACGCGATTTCAGGTATTTAATCCCATATTGTGACATTGCACTTGCATGTCGATCAGATCGATTCATAGTATGTAGAGGTGTAATGAAGTGGGTGCAAAACTAATTTCACACATTTGCTTTGCAGAATAGAGTTTACTTGTCTGGACATAATGCTGAGTAAGAAAGAGAGAGAATAACAGGAAACAATTTAGGGACTGTTCTTTAGTTGTCAGAGGAAGGGAGTGGCTGGTTTTTTTTTTACCTTCTCTGAAGCTACCAATATTTTTCCTGGAGCCTCCACAAGAGACTTTAGAGAATGTACAACATTCCCTTCACCAAAAAGATTTTTTTTGGTTTTCAAAACTTACTCTTTGATGTTTGAAAGTTAACCCTTTAAAATCTGAGCAAATAGGCTTGATTTAAAAAAGGAAGATGGCAATGAGCAACTTAAGGAGAAATAGCCTAAATATTAACAAAAAAGTACAAGAAAATTAGTTCAAATTTAGAAAAAAAAGGAAAGGGAAAAAACAAGTGAATGGCCTGAAAAAAGTGCTTACAAATTCTCTATATATTATTAAATTATTAAAAAATAATTATGACAATTATAAATGTAGTTTAGTATTAGAAATATTTCCCTAGCTTTTTAAAAAATAATTTTCTAAATTACTAATTTCTTGAATATTGTGGGACATTTCTTGCCAAGTTGCTCATTGCTTTTTCTCCACATTTTAGAAAGAAATCAAACCAATTTTCTCAGGGTTCAAAGGGTTAAATACTTGTGAAAGTTTTCTGAATGCAGCAAAAAAAAAGTGATTCATGTTTCAAAGGGTTAAAAGTTAAAGACAAAACCCTGGAGTTGAAAAAAGCCTTGTTTTTTCTGCTCCTGTCGTGCATGCTTGGTAGTACATGTAAATGGTTTATGTTTTTTCAAAATTTTAAATTACACATAGAATAACATGATTTTAATGAAGTACTACTTTTTTAAGCTTAGATTTGACTATGTTTTTTTTGTTCAATGACTGTCAGAAATTTGAAAATCCAATGATAATTTCAGTTTCTGGCTATGATGAATTGCATAATTATACATTTAAAGATTTTTAAATAAAACATTTAAAAATCTGCAGTAAAAGAAATACAAAATACAGAAATTTAATATTGAATGTGCCTCCCCTAAGTAAAAAAAAAAAAAAACCTCCCCATTGCTGAATAACTTATTTGACTCATCTCTCCCTCTTTCCACCACCCTCCTGCTCCATAAATCACGAACAGTCCCTAAGAATGTGTGCTTTTCTTCACACTCTTTTTGCCATTACGTCTCTTATTAAGAGTTTCAGTGCCCTACTTTAGTGTTTCAGCATACATACCATCGTTCAAAGGGCACAGGAGTGTTGTGCAAGCCCCCTCGTTCACATCATATCTACGAGGCTCATTGCAACCTATTGACCAAGCGACCGAGAGAGGGAACAGAAAGTGACACACTTCCTTTTTTAGTGATTGAATCTAGGGCAGATCAGCCCTTGATTTTACTTTGACTGGGCCATTTTAAGGTAAATGTTTCACTGATGCAGGCTGTTGGACTGATCCAGGTCGCCTCAGGCTGATAAGACACAGGTTATAGGGTGTTACAGTAAATGCTTGTTTCTTGTACAGTTGGACCCGAGGGAGGTTAGCCACACCTGGTTTTGTTGTAGTGCATGTTGTGAAACTTGAGATTTTCAGGAGCAAAAGTCAAAAGGGAATATATATCTATCTATCAGAGAGGCTCATTTTTGAGAGGCACATAATTAGTAGACTGCTGTTTTGTGTTTTGGATGAATTATAATGTGCTTCCGTGCTTTACTTTGGTCTTTGTTGGACACATGATGACACAGGTCTCTATATGTGACAACAAGCGTCCTTCAGACAGGCAGAGCCATATTGCTAACAGTCATGTCTTTTTATAGAGCTGTGTGAGAGATTATTGAGACGTTAGCCAGGGGTCTTCTCATGAATCTGCACAAATCCCTTTGAGTACCTCCGTGTGTGTGTGTGTGTGTGTGTGTGTGTGTGTGTGTGTGTGTGTGTGTGTGTGTGTGTGTGTGTGTGTGTGTGTGGGTGCACGCATGCTGATGGATGCACTGGGAAAGGACTCCTCAGCTGCTGATGACAATTGGCTGATGTGGCTGTCACAGACAGGGGTCTGGGGTGGGGGTGTGTGAGCCAGACTTGCTCACATTAAGGCCATGTTCACACTGAAGGCAGACTCCCATTTGCACTCGTAACTGGTTTAAATCAGGTCCTAGATTAGGTTTAAGGCAAATAGTCAAAATATACATTTCTCAGGGCTGTGAGGTGAATTTGTCGCATAAAAAATTCTTCATATTTACAAGCCGATGATGTGATGGTTGTCAATTAAATGTTCTTAGCATCTGAAAGTATTTTTTTTAAATTACTCATTCTCCATGATCACTTACAGTTTATTGCATTTTATTGTCAAACACTATGCTAATGCATGATGGGCCTCATTCACATATGATTAAATGTTGCACTTTGAGTGTCAGGCATTTGTTAGGCTGAGGCATTTTGTGCCAGGTGATTGTTGGTCTACCCACATGTCGACTTTTGTTTCTCATGTTATTATTATTTATACTTTTTACTGTTTTATTATTATTTTTTTATTCTAGGTCCTGTAACTTGTAACCGTTTTTGATTGTAATTTTTACTGCAAATGGCAGATAAACTGACTCTTATCCTAAAACTGTGAAACATTTTTCTTTGGGGCTTGCACATGCAGTTGGTCCAGCTTGGATTCATGGACCTATCGTAAAGCCCAGAAACACCAAACCATCATCCAAGAACTGCCGATGAAGGCTGACTTTTGTGTTGCCTCTCGTTGCCATGTACAAAAAGTTGCACTTGAACACACACAATGTGGAAGACACACTGCAAAAACAAGGGTGACAAACTCTAACCGACGGCCGACTGTCAGCTTGTTGTGTCAGCTTGTTTCAGGGCCCCCTGCACAAACTTGTCATAAATTGTTTGTTTGTTTGTTTCAACCCAAAGAAAGTCAAGTATTCATGGAAAGATACATGTTTTTGTGAGATTTCATCATCAGCATAATCAATGCCGTAAAGTTCAGCACTGTTTGTGGACAAGTTTCAATCTCAAAAATATTAGCAAAGATAAAAAGAAGACTCACACTCTGGAGCTTCTCGTCTGACCTTGAAGAATCACCAGACAAAAACATAACAAATGTAATTTTGTCAGTAGTAGTATTAAAGGACCCGAAACAGAATATTGATAATACACCTGGCAATGACTTGACATGATGTGTACGACAGCTGTGGAAATTTTGTTCGTAACCTAAAGAATAGTAGGAAATGTCAATCAAATGTCATCATGATGTGTTCAAATGTAACCTCCAGAAAAAGAAAATGTAGTTTTTGGCGAGAAAGTTGAATAATTCAGTTGTTTGGGTGAGAAATTTGTTTTCCCAGCAATATAAAATGGAAGGTAGTGATGGAAAATACACTCACCGGCCACTTTATTAGGCACACCTGTCCAACTGCTCGTGAACGCAAATTTCTAATCGGCCAATCACATGGCAGCAACTCAATGCATTTAGGCATGTAGACATGGTCAGGACGATCTGCTGCAGTTCAAACCGAGCATCAGAATGGGGAAGAAAGGTGGTTTAAGTGACTTTGAACGTGGCATGGTTGTTGGTGCCAGACGGGCTGGTCTGAGTATTTCAGAAACTGCCGATCTACTGGGATTTTCACGCACAACCATCTCTAGGGTTTACAGAGAATGGTCCGAAAAAGAGAAAATATCCAGTGAGCGGCAGTTCTGTGGGCGAAAATGCCTTGTTGATGCCAGAGGTCAGAGGAGAATGGCCGGACTAGTTCGAGCTGATAGAAAGGCAACAGTAACTCAAATAACCACTCGTTACAACCGAGGTATGCAGAAGAGCATCTCTGAACGCACAACACGTCGAACCTTGAGATGTGCTACAGCAGCAGAAGACCACACCGGGTGCCACCCCTGTCAGCTAGGAACAGGAAACTGAGGCTACAATTCGCACAGGGTCACCAAAATTGGACAATAGATTTGAAAAACGTTGCCTGGTCTGATGAGTCTCGATTTCTGCTGCGACATTCGGATGGTAAGGTCAGAATTTGGCGTCAACAATATGAAAGCATGGATCCATCCTGCCTTGTATCAACGGTTCAGGCTGGTGGTGGTGGTGTAATGGTGTGGGGGATATTTTCTTGGCACACTTTGGGCACCTTAGTACCAACTGAGTATCGTTGCAACGTCACAGCCTACCTGAGTATTGTTGCTGACCATGTCCGTCCCTTTATGACCACAGTGTACCCATCTTCTGATGGCTACTTCCAGCAGGATAACGCGCCATGTCATAAAGCTCGAATCATCTCAGACTGGTTTCTTGAACATGACAATGAGTTCACTGTACTCAAATGGCCTCCACAGTCACCAGATCTCAATCCAATAGAGCACCTTTGGGATGGGGTGTGCAGCTGACAAATCTGCAGCAACTGTGTGATGCTATCATGTCAATATGGACCAAACTCTCTGAGGACTGTTTCCAGTACCTTGTTGAATCTATGCCACGAAGGATTAAGGCAGTTCTAAAGGCAAAAGGGGGTCCAGCCCAGTACTAGCAAGGTGTACCTAATAAAGTGGCCGGTGAGTGTATGTGCTGCTGATATATTTTTGCTGTCATTAGTTTTATGTTATAATTAAGGGGCCTTGTCACATCAGCCATGTTTATTGAAGGGTAGAAATTTTGTCACTTGTTAAGCAATAAAAGCAAAACCAGTTCTGTTAAAAACGTATTGTTGCCTTGTCTTTCCACCAAATAATAGAAAAGTATTGATAGTGGTATCGATAAAAACTCGGAACGTTTGGGAGTCTTGATAATGGTATCATTATCAATAAATATTAACAATCCCCATCCCTAGTTATGATACAAAGCTGGTTGAAAATCAGCAAAGTGTCCCTGTAATCGCAAACATTTCTTGTTTCTGTTGAGTGCCTATCCACATGTCATCAAGTGTGTTTACATGGACACAAATAACCCTTTTATGATTTGCTTTTCGTATATCCTCTTTGTGTGTTTGAGCATGTAAACACCATATTCTGTTTGCAAGAAACCAAAATATTCTAGCTGTAGTACTCTTGGAAAGTATTCATGTAATATGAATAACCTGATTTCTCTGTGCTCATGTAAATGCCATTTCGTGATTATGATCATAAGCAGGATAAGACTCATAAACAGGTTATTCATGTACTGCATTCAGTGTGCTACAGCAGTTTATGTACATAGTCACTGCAGTTGCGTAAAACAGGCGACAATAGTTATAATCATCGGTGTGACCTGTGTGCCTTTTTTAGCTTCTGCTTCACAGCTCTCGTGATGTGCTGCAGTGCCTAATGCAATCACTTGTCAGTCTCAGTTGAATCCTGATTTGTCTAATTTAAGAACAACCAGAAGGCATACAGGCAGGCGTTTAGCCTTACAGAACCTGGACCTATTTTAATTAGCAGTGAAAACAGTGCGGCAGACAGCCTCCTCTGTCATTGCTATGACTTTGTAAGTGATGTTTTACCGAGTCTGTGACTCTTCCTTCCTCCCCCTCCTTTCTTCGGGGGTCATGTGGATGTCAAAGTTAACAAGTTTACCTGCTCTGCTGTCGAAGAACCATGACAGGCCCACTGGTAGGCATATATGGCTTGCCTCCAACCCTGTAATGAGTTTACTGGCTGTGTTCTCGGTCAGCTCTACATGTCTGTGGGACAGCCATAATGATATTTTCCAAAAGTTGAAACCCTTGATGCCAGTGGAGAAAGTCTTGGCAGGTTTGGTTTCGCAACTAGGGCGACCTGTTGAAAGCACAAGTGAAAAAACGCACATTTCTCCTCCCTGCTGACTAATCCATCTCAGCATCTCACAACTCCCTGCTGAATATGATGAACTTTTCTCCACTTCCATGTGATGGAAGCCTGACTTTTGAAAAATGTATCAGAGAATTGTCAGTTTAGCCCGTGCTACAGCAGTTTGGTGGTTTATGCCACGGTAGCAGAGTGCATCAAATATTAAAGCGCTGCTGTCAGGCTTAATGTTCTGCAGTGATCTGGTTTAGCATGTCTAATATAGGAATGCTGTCTCAGATGACAAGGAGAATTATGCCCTCCCTACCCCCACCTCCCCTCCACTAGCAGATGTGTTAATGCGTACTGCTTTTAATGATGATTTCAAAAGACAGCAAAACCCTGCACTGCTGCAAGATCATGGTCTTGTGAAGCCAGCAAGAGAGAGAACCAGTAGAGATATTTGGTAACAGGATTAATCTTCAGTAGCAGTAGTTAAATTAATAACCCAATCATGACGATTGCATACACATGCCTATGTTCATAGTGGATGCATCAGTAAACCTTCTTCTGGTGGGCATGAAGGCGACAAGACAGACTTAACCATCTATCTTCTCTGTTTAATCAAATGGTTGTGGTTGTAAACATTTATAAACCTTAAAAATAATAGAAGCAGCTCCCATGAAATTACCCATTGGTTTGTGGACTTCCATTCTGAAGTCTTGAGTTCTGCATTTTGGCCATTGCCGTCTTGGTTTTCTGGATCCAGAGGTAACCGTGTGTGGGCGGGAGGCTGGCGCTGTGGAGGAGTGAGGGGCAGATCTGACAAAGAAGCCGAGGACAATAACTGGTCCACCCTGAATTACGTGGAATATAAGCCTTAATAAAATGTCTGCAAGTAACAGAAACGCCATATCATAAACTCCTTTTTCTTTTTTTTAAACCAGGGGGCTTTTTATTTGAAATGACAAATACAGGAAATAGTGACACTAACATTAGTGACAGTAACTTTATCACACAGTCACAGAAAGACAACTTTACCTTGGAAAAACTAACGGTAACAATACAATAGCTGTCATTGTGGATAAAACTGAAGCCCATGAAATTTTATTTTCAATGAAGAGAGGAGGAAAAGGAATCTAGTGAGGGATCTTTGCAAGTTTCAGCGGCTTTTCAAGTTTTGACTTAGCTGGCAGCTAAGACTAACATGGCTGATAACAACAAGGTCGACATGGTGGCTAACATTAGTGAAGCTACTGTGACCCCTGCTGTCCTCCTCTTGAGGAGTACGATCCCACTCCTGCCGTGATACGCTGGCTTACCAGACTAAGACTAAGCTTTCCAGACGTCCAACGTACAGAAGAAGTCAGACAGCTGATATCCTTTGTATCGCAGAACCAGTGCAACTCACAAGCACATGCACGTGTAGTATAAATATGTATGCAATTAATAGCTTAAAAAACTCTTGGAATATTTTGTTTTTTTCATTTTTGAGCACACATACTCTTTGGGGAAAAAATTAAGAGTGAAGCTGCCATAGAGACCAAAGCCGTTTTTTTTGTACCAGGCTGTAAACATGTTTATTTCTGCTGTTAAGTTGGGCACTTTAACATGGTTTTCTGTAGGGATTGACTCGCCTCTGGAGCCAGCCTCAAGTGGTCATTAGAGGAACTGCAGCTTTTGACTCCTATGTTTTGGCTGCATTTTTCAATCCCAGAGGCTGCTGTTTGGTAAACACCCTTGAAAAAAATGTATTTATATTATTTATTTATTTTTTAATCCATCTGGTGGTCCATATCCATGATGATCCAAAAAGCCAAATCGTGATCAGATACGCTTTCATATGCATTCTTGATTTGATGAAAACTGTGTACTAGGGACTATGATAGGAGTTATAGGGAAAAATGTGAAATGGATCCAGTCATGGCCCAGCAGCTGGTGCAGACCTGAGTCATGGCCTTGGTCTACTGAAAGCTGTCTCGGAGGGGAGGAAGTCCCGGCCCAACAGATGTCTCATCCACAGATGCCTCCCTAGTGAGTGTGCCACTTCTGCTGTTCACTCGCCACCTCGCAATGCTAAAAATTTTCTTTGTTTGGCCAGATCTTTGGTGAGCAGCAGGATCCAGCTGTCATCATCCAAGTGTTGGCAGTGAAAATACTGCATACATTAAAAGACATTTATTGTGAGGCTTGTGTCTGGAGGCACAGCCTGTATTCACCTGGCAGGTCTAATCTTTTTTTAAATTTTTCACACCTTTCATCGGCTCTCCGCTAGCGTGACATCTGGCTTAACTTGTTTACCGCACGCAATACCGATGTGTTTTCTGCCAAAATGCAGAACAGATTGGTTGTTAAATACGTCATTCTATCTTGTGCATTACATGGACTGTTCTTCCTCTCATTGTTTTCTTCCTCAAGCATACTAAACCCTCTGTCATAAGAGAGGCATTTTGGCAAGTCGGCCTCGCTGGGTGTGGGAGGTTAGCATGAGCGACTTGATTACAGCCCTTCATTAGAAGCGCGCCTCCAATCCTCTGGCGAGGTTGCAGCTGTGACCATGAGTTTGCCCCTCCACCCCCTCCTTTTTGTTCAACCCCCATTATGTCCAGCTACATCTGTCTCCAGCTCTCCTGTGAAATGCGCAAGCCTCTTTCTGCTCTTCCATGACTAGGCCAAGTTGAAGTGCCGGGGAATTAAGAGCAGCCATCATCATCACCCAAAGAGACATCACCGTAGCTGATGGCTGACTTGCCTTATCTCTGCCCACCACCACCCCTTCTGGGTCTGGGGCTTAATTTAGCACAGCAGAATGAAGGAAAGGGCTTAGGCAGGGGTATTTTTAGCACCACATAGTTCGCTGTAATAGGGGTCTTTAAAAAATTGAAAGTGTCATGTCATAGGCCTATAATTTGTGGCCGTTCTGCTGACTCTCCCCTGCATGCAACCGGCTGGGAAAACTCCAGTATGCGCTGCTAGCTTAGCAGAGTGGGGCATGTCAGCAAGGCTTAGGATGCATGATTGTGATGGACACATTTGCTTATGTGAGTGGGGGTGAGGTAATACACTGCACCACACTGGTCTATTTTGGGAGCTTCCTTTGCCCGCCCAAAGCGCTTTTGTGTCTCACAGTTCTACATCATAATTTCTACTCAGCGCCTTTAGAACATGTTTCCGAAACCTGCCTTTCATTTGTTTTCAAGTGACATCAGAGAACTGGGGTTCCCACGGTCATGGAAATCCTGGAAAAGTCATAGAACTAGTAAAAGTCATCAAGTTTTTCAAAATTCATGGAAATGTGTTGTGTGTAATAAATTAAATTACATTAATTTAGTATAACTGAATATATTTTCTGTAGTTGATACATAACCCAGCTCTAATGTGCATCAATGTGTGGTTATGTTATGTTTTTGTTTGTCTCTCCCTTTATGGATGTCCACTGGACATGTCAAACAACTTTTTAAGCCCTTTTGGCATTCAACTTTAAATGGCTGTATTTTGTGTTTGTTTTGCTGCCAGTTTTTAGAGTAAAATACCTCCCAAGCCTGCATGTTTTCTGTAAAAAAAAAAAAAAAAGGCAACTTCTTTTGATTTTTATTGAAGACTCATATTTGAAAATGTTTCCTTCTAAAAAAAAGTCATTTCATTTTTGGTGGGGTATTTTGGCAATATTTTAGTTTTAAATTTTTTTGGAGATTTTTAAAGAAAAAATAATTTGGGTGATATTTTGAAAGGCATGTTTTCTGTAATATCACTAAAATGGCAGCATTTATCATAACCAGAAACTGTAAAAAAAAAAAAAAAATTGGGTTTCAAATTTCCAATGGTCCTAGAACACATCATGTGGGATGCTGAAAGTGTACATAGTAAATATTTGAGCTCCTTGAAAAGTCATGGGAAAGTTTTGAAATTCTGTCCATGATGATGTGCGGGAACCCTGGAGAACATTGCACTGGTGAGTTGGTCGAGCACTTTAATGGCAGCACAGCAGCAGGCTCTGTTGCCAGTGTTGGCATTATTTAATGACTGCTGACAAGCTTTCAGTCCATAGTATTACCAAAAACTGCAGGGCTTTTAAGGGTGATGTCGCCTGGCAAGGGTGCACCGAGCCTTTTTGGTCTGGCTGCCACAACCTGACGTAAATGCTCGATAACTCCTCATCTATTGGGCTACCAGAGTATGTGCCAAACCCACCCCATCCCCCCAGTCCCAAGAGAAACTAGGCCTCGGCCCAAGCTCTGTGCAGCCCTAATGCTGCGACTGGACAGCCTCCATTGGGTCAAGTGGAGATTTGCCTCTGATGAATCTGGGGGAGATTGTGTTGCGCTGCCAGCAGTGAATCGGGCTAAATGTGACTTAAATTTTTTAGTTAAGTCTGTGGCTCGGCCCGGCTGAACATGTTTGTTGTAGGATTCCCCACCAAATTCAAAGCTCAAGACAACATCAAGACTGAAGAAGTTTTTCACCAATATTAGAGGGTCCTTGAAATAAATGGGCTGCCTATGCAGTAGAAAGACAGAAATACGTTTGAAATTGGTGCTACATTACCAGAGAAAAGAGAGAAAACAGATTTTTTGTCTTGAGTTTTGCTCAAGAGGTAGAAAACATACAACTACCAGAATGCAGTGCGTCCTACCAGACCAAGAGACACTCCTGTTGGTGGGTGACATAATGTGGACTGGTCCATGTGAAACAATGGTGACTGGCCGGATCTTGTATTACAGTTAAATTGTAAGCTAAAACATGTTTCTGAAAAGACTTGAGGCGAGAAAAATGCAACTCTGTAACAGAATCTTTGTTAATATTTGATCAATACTGCTTAGTTTCACCGTTTGATTGATTTTTTTGGCCTCCGTTTTCACTGTGCAGGAAGCAGTATGACGCCTGCTTTCTGTTCACAATCTCCCGCTATTGCACCTGAACAGGGCACTAAAGTACATTTCTGAAGACATATTAGGAAAGAAATAGGCAGTGCAGTAAAATAATCTTGATTATTATTCAATCAGCACTGCTGAGTTTTACAGTTTGGTCTGATTTCGGTCTGCATTTGAGAGGGAGAGTGAGAAAGAGAGGGGCGGGTAAGTCTTTTGTATCCAGCTCTACACTCTTTGTGTCCGCGGTGGCGGCATGGTTGGCAGGCAACACGAAAATGCGTAAGTACAGGCTGTAGTTCGAGCAAAGTGGGGAGGAGGGATATCAAGACACTGATTAGATGGAGGGAAGTTTACTTCAGTTTATCTAAACATACTACTCACACTGATTTGATTCAAAGATGGTTAAAAATCAGCAAAGTATTCTTTAACAAATTATGGAGGCTACATGATTACTGTTTAACAGTTTGACTACACAGCTGCCATTACCTCTCCAACTGAGCTTTTAGCCAACTCCTGATTCATCAGACGAGATGTGAATGGTGTGTCATACTGCATGAGGGAACATAGAGTTTCTCAAGAGGAAAAATAAGGCAATGAGAGCCAATGAAACTACTTCTGCCACCCTTTCTTGCTTAATAGTCCATGCTAGGACAGCTTTGTATGCCTTTGTGAACCCAGAGAGCCCCGAGGTTGAACCGAACAATCGTCCAATTAAACTGTGACTTGGAGGAAACTCTGCCAGTCAACACCCCGCCTTACTACTTCCCTTGCTCTCTCTCATTCTTTTTTCCTCTCTCACTCGTACACACACAAGCTCTCATCATACACAAACACAAATGAACCAGATGTGCAGCGCTGCAAAGCCGGGAGGCCACGAACCTTGGGATAATTGCAGGGATGATAGCGTCCCAGAGGGCAAGTGAGGAAATGGTTAAATCATCCGGCCGTGCGAGTATCAAAGACGCCGATGCATGCACACGCCCTTCCTGGCTTTTCATAGACAGCGGCCTCCATGACCCGTGTCCAGCTATTGTTTCCTGGTGTGATACAGGGGCCGTGTCCGATATTAAAGCCTGCTGTTTATTCTTAACCCATTTACAACGAGGCAGCAGGAAGCAGGCCAATATTACTGTCGGATTAGATGTCAAGGTTCAAGTTACTGTTCTCACCAATAATCACAGGCTGGATTTTATTGCTGATCACTGTAACACACAGCATAATTAAGCAGTCATTCATTGATTAGCTTTTAAACTGTTGATTGCATCCAAGTCTAGAGGAGCAATGTGAATTTAACTGCATTCTTGGAAAATGAAAGACGCTGTGGCTGAATACTGATATTTCCCCACACATGACTGTTTTGGGTAAACATGACTGAGGGTAGGGCTGGGAAATATGGCTAAAAATTTGATCACGATAGAAAATTTTCATATTGGTTGATGTCAATAATTATCTACCAAAAAGGTTAAATAATTTTTTCTTTAAAGTTTAAAGGCTGATTTTTGAAGTGAAACTTGAATAATTGTGGTGTTACCTGTTATTTATTGTCAGAGAATGACAAAAACATTTGCCAAAGAAAAGCAGAACATTTCACAAATCTGAGGCAGATTTAAAACAATTATAATCAAAATAGCGTTAATAAATAAAATGATAAACAGATAAAGAAATGGTAATTCTGGTTAGAAGCATGTCAGACTCTGTACAGAGGGGTTAAAACATTTTGTTTTAGTGACAGTGGAAACAGCATAAAGGAAAGTTTTAAATGCACAGTTTATAATTTCTACTGTTTCTTAAAATGGCAACAAAAAAGGACCTTGATGACATGACTTAGCAATGAAAGTCTATCTGATGTGTCCAAGACATTAATAATGTTTACAGATGATGTTTACAATGTATAAAAGTTTTATTCATGTCACCTGTAGTCACGTCAAGGCACATCATTATGAAATAGCCGATTAGTCACATTAACTTTGTAATATACTGTTAGCATTGGATAAGTAAAATTTACAGTCACTGCAGCTAACGTTATGTGGTAAATTTAATCACGATTTCATCTTATCCCTGGTCAAAACAATCATACTAAAAATAACTTTATGCCCATTTAATTTTGTTGAAACATTAAAATGTTAGCGGCCGGTCAGCTGGCCCCCCCGTCTCGCTATCTTACTCTTCTTTTGCGGCTTCTGCTTCATCTTTTTCTTCTGGTTAACTGTAGATTGTAACTGGCGTTTAAGGTGCATTACTTCCCTCCTCTATGGCCGTATGAGTGGTTTAATTATATGGAGTATTTATTGAGCATTTATTATATCACTATGGAGCAAAATTATAATTATCGTTTTATCACCAGGCCCAGAGCTTTTGTCTGTATATATTCCCAAACGCACGTACACTCCATCTCACTCTGATTGATTGTGCTATATGTTATAAATAAAGCATATTTGCAATATAACAATGTCCCTTTATTAATTATTGATCAGCAACACACACTGGACTACAGGGTTTGGTGGACTGTAGGGATCATGACGCTCGATCTGTGTGTACTGGTGAGGTCAGCGTGCACAGCCAAAGTGGAGGATGTAGTGACAGTGAAACATTTACTGGAAGGAGCTAGTGACTGTTCTCCAATCCCCTCTCCCAGAGAGACAGGGTGTGAGAGGTTGCAGAAGTTAATAGATCCCACCAGGAACAGCGAGCCTGAAGCAACAGTGAATGTTGGAAATGAGGGGAAAGCAGCAGAATAAATAAAGAACAGGCAGCAGAAGGATGATCTAGTTGTTGGCCCGACACTGTCCTTTAAATATAAAACCTGGCTAGTCTCTAAAACATGTATTTTTTTGTGTGTGTCTTGAAGTAAGAAACTGAACCTCTTAGCCTGTAAACAAAAAATCCATAACAATTTCAAGATGCCATTGTTAGCTCTCAGGACACATGACCACCATTTTTCATGTTTTTAGGAAAATGGTGCAGATGCTTGTGGCCAGCAGCAGCACCAGGTCCAACATGTGTATCGGCAGCAACAGACAGTGTGCTGATTCGTTTTGGGGCTGTAGCTGTCTTGGTCCCTATGGCTGTGTTTCGGTTGCTTCAGCCGCTGAGTGGGGGTCAGTGTCTAGAGCTGCTGCCCACACTTTCTGCGTGTCCCAGGACCCATACTTCCATACTGTATCGTATGCCAGAAAAAAATTTAGTATGTCCAGATACATAGTATGTCAGATACAGTATGAGAACATATCAGGAAGTTTTACTACATCTGGTTGGATTTTGCAGTATGCAAGTCAGCATGCTTTTCTGACTGTTCTTACCCACAATTCTCTGTGCAGCGGGAGATTCGTCACATCGACTGCACCGCAGACAGATGACAGAAGTCGCAGTGACAGATGATAGCGCATTAAATTGTACTATATATTGTTTAAGTGAACAAAATAACCACAGAGATTAACAAAAAAAACAACTAACTAAACAATGATAGAGAAATGTATATCTAGACTAATTTTAGTTGTATAAAATGTTTAAATCCAGAATATATGCAGTTAAAACTTAAGGGTTAAACTACATACATGGCTAAGCACCAATGGCAAAGCTCTCCGGGTTGAGTCTCTGACGAGCTCTGCAAATGTTGTTTTCTATAACCTCCATAGTAACAGATATATGAACAAGAGGGTCAAAGTTCAGGGCACAGTGTTATGAAGGAGTAGTATGTCCTGACTGTGTGCATACTGCATGCAACAGCACATACTTTCAAAGGGCAGCTGTAGTACCTACAAAAAGTAAGAAGAATTGCAATTTGGGATGTACCCCATGATTCACGGCTCTAGCTTATGTTAGCTACATAAACATTAGCTTGAAGCTGCAACCTTGAGCCATACGTTCCAGTTAGCAGAAGGCTACACTATTAGCAAATGGTTCTTTCTATCTCTGAAATGGTTCGCCAATATTGACATGTTTTATTTTGTTTATTGTCAGAATCTTATATTGATAAGTCTGTCTTCCTTTTTTGGTCTGCTTTGCAGTGTAGAAAAACATTATTCACATAAAATGCAATTAAAATTTAATATTATACAAAATATAATTTTGATACACATGCATCCATGTAGACATATGTGTACATATGCATACACATACATACACACACATAATCACATGCATACTTAGATACATGCACATAAACCCATGCAAACACCTACATATTACATACATATTAAAATTTTTCTGCAGGATTCTCCACCACTGAATCAGGCTTTCATCAAAGAGAATTGATCATGCGTCTGCATTTGTAGAACAAACAACAGGAGCACCCTCTCTCCGAAATGGCCTGTAATTGGCCAAAGTCTCCCGTCACGGGCTAGATTTTCTAAAGCCTGAACACAGAGCCAAGGGGAGTCTAGTTTTTTCTCAATCGACTGGAATTACAATGTGGTCAAAGTTTATTATGTCATGCCAAGGGACTGCAGATGCAAATTAGCTCTAAGCTATAATCTGGTACGGTGCATCAAATGGTAACATTTATGTTTAAACTGTACAAGGTCCCTTTTAAATAAATCAATAAATAGAATAAATAATTCCTACCTACCTGCCTGCCTCAGCGGAAAATGCTTAAGGAAGCGGGGATCTTAATTTGACATGGCCTGGCTTATCCCTGCCATGACGTTGCCTGTAGCCAGCTCTTCTTGTTATTGAGTAGTTTCACAAACAGTTGCTTAACAAAACTCATCAATACTTTATTGCCTGGGGTTTTAAAGACCCAGCACTTTAGCTACAGTTGGCATATTGATGCACATTGATTCTTTTTATGTAATTGGCCTGAACAACTACAGCATCTCTTGCATACAGACACCCACTCCAACCGTGGAATTAGCGAACATGTCGTTTAGTTTACTGACCTTTATTAAATCACATTACTGTAACGTTGGAGTTACCTTTGTAAGACATTTGTGTGGGTAAAATCTATCCTCCACAGGGCAGATATTTTATTTTTTACTCCCCCTCTCTTTTTATGTGTGTAAAAGAGGCTTGGATGAATCAGTACAGATCTAAAAGAGGAAGGGGGAGGCTAAGTTCTGAGCCCGAATTAATTCCCAAACTAATTGCGGGCAGACTTTACAGGGGATAAAAAGCTGAAATGCTAAGTCCTAAAACCCATGGGCCCTCTCCCACTCCGTGTTAACCTCAGTGATGATGTACATAATTTATACTGTCAGTGTATATTTGAAAAAGAAGAAGAGGAAGAGGCAAAACACAAGGGAAATGACTCAGTGGCCTAGATGCATTTTTCCTTTTTGGGGTTTCCTCCGCTAAATTTCCTCCCTTGCTCTGTCTCTTTCATTTTGGCTGATCATTCTCTCTTTTCTTTTTAAAAGGCAGGGTTGTAGGTAAGCATGTTAAGGCTTCTCTTGCAGTGTTGCATCCATTGAGCAGTGTTCCCACAGTCATGGAAAACCTGGAAGTCATGTAATCTCATACACATTTTCCATTCCTGGAAAAATTCATGGAACCAGTACAAATCTTTGAAAGTTTTGAAAAACTCACGCAAACAGATGTGTGTAATATATTAAATAACATTAAAGTAACATAACTGATGACTTAACAGCTATCATATATGTCGCAATGCGACAATGTTTTGATTATATTATGTTTTTGTTTGTTCATCACAATTTTTTTCCCATTTTCTGTCCGTTTTCTGTCTCTCCCTTAATGTAATTTAGATTTCATTTTAATTTTGATGAAATATTTTGGAGAATGTTTTCTTCTTCTTTTTTAAATTCAGCTTTTTTGTCTATTTAAATTTGAAGCATTTTTATAGGAAACTTTAACATTTTTGGAGATTTTTTTCTTTTTTTAAGAAAATGGGTTTAGAGTTTTAGCTGTTTTTCTTTTTAATTTTTTTTTAGAAAATGTGAACATTTTGGGCTATTTTCTCCTTAAATTTTTGAAAGGTGTGATTACTTTATAAATTGCCAAAATGACCCCATTTATCATAGCCAGAAGCTGTAAAAACCTAAATGTATTGACAGATTTTCAAATTTCAGCTGTCCTTGAATAGAGATTATGTTTGAATAGAGTTTGAATCTTATATGTTTGAAATACGCCGGGAAAGAGAGGCAAAATTAAAAACTATTTTTGGTCCTTGAAAAGTCATGGAAAACTTAAAAAACTTAAAAAAATTTATCCATGACAATGTGTGGGAACCCTGATTGAGGTGTGATAGCCAAATGAGTGAAACTATCCACCACGTTACTTCTCAAGCGCTGTGATCATCGAGCCATTTTACGTGTCGACGCTGACACACAAGCTCTTTTATAGCACTAAACAAATGAGAACAATCGAGAACAAGTGTTTGCATTCAAGAGGCGAGGCGATATTTGAGATGTTTTGCTGGTATCGCTCACATACTTTGACACACAACACCCCCACGCCCCCATCCTATTCTTTTTTGTCTTCTTCTCTTAACAGTCAATAGAAAGCCACAGGCTTCCTCAGAAAATGGCTCCCTGTGATACACGAGCATTTGCAGGCCGTTTTTATCCAGTTTATTATGAGGCTGACAGCTGTGGGAGTCCTAGCCATAAATGTATAACCCTGAATCACAACATCCCCCGTCATCCCGCGAGGCCCCAGAGAATGACTGCATGACATCATCTTTTTCCCTCCAAGAACACGGCCTTCAAAAAAGTCAGAGAGGACGTCTCATCCGCCCAGCACCCGCGTCTTACATGGGATCCATTCAGTGAGCTGGGAGACTTAGAGTAGACTCGTGTTCATTGCTTCGGCTTTGTCTGGAGGGCAGTCAGTATTGCTCTGAATTCTGCAAACCTTGCTTAGATTAACCCTTGAACACCTGAACAAATTGGATTGATTTCATGGGAGGAAGGCAATGAACAACTTGACTAGAAATGACAAAAAAAGGCTAAAAATGGTTCAGAAGTTCCATAAAAATTAAATGAAATTGTCAAAAAAGGAAAGTAAAAAAGACACAAGGAAGGAAATTACCTGAAAAACAGTGCTAAAAGAGGGCATTTTTGGAATAATATTCTATTTTTTTCTCTTTCTCTCCCTTTAAAAAATAAATTAAAAAATTAAAACATTTTCAGGCTGTCCACCTTTTACCAATTTCTTGAAATTTCTCATTGCCTTTTTGAAGACAGTTAAACATTTTTCTTCAGGTTTCAAAGGTTTAAATACTTGTGAAAGGCCTCTGAATGCAGTACAAGAATAACCGATGTCCATCCAGGTTTCAGAGGGCTAAAGGAAGACAACGATTTAAATACCTCCTCAGGCAATGGCTCTAACTCTTTGCTCCCAGTCTCTTGCACCAGATCACAGAATGAGAGGAAACCTGATTTGCTCACCTATTTGTGAAAGGCGGACAGCACAGCAGTAGCTCTGCTCTGCCATACACAGCACTGAAGCACCACTCACACTCAGCACAGCTAATGGCAGCCTGTCTGTTAATTTGAGTCTCTTTAATATTTCATTATGAAAAAAATTCTGTAAGTGGCAGCTGCATGTCCTAATAATTTCCCTTTTGCACTGCTTTCACCACAGAACATGCAATAGGCCGCTATTAATCTTTCTGCTGTTCCTGATTGGAAAATCCTGTTGGGCTTTAGAGTAGCACTTCACTCTACACTCAGCTTTCCCTATGTACACATACAAACATGCACATACACAGTTGGAGCTGAAACTGGATCAGCTGGTGTGTACTTGAAGCCCCTCTTTGTGCGTGTGTGTGTGTGTGTGTGTGTGTCCATGCACACTGCTGATTAAATGACTATAGCACTTCGTGTAATGATTACATGCATCCTCCCTGTTATGTGTGTAGCTGTGTACATGGCCTATGTGTGTATGCACATTTTCTCTCATACACTCAGACTCTGGTACGCTCATGCATTTTGCATGGCCTTGTGGGAAAGCAGAATTGGGCTACAGCAGCAGGATGACTCACTAGCCGCCGGTGAAGGCATTTGACCACCAGCACTGTGGTGTCAGGGACACAACTAGGACTCAGCACGAGTCTCTTCTAAAGCCTCCTACAGACTATGAGATTTTAGCAGTCTTGTAAGTTTAGTGAAGCTACACTGTGTGGTCATAGATCTAATAAACTTGGGTACGGCAGTTTCATGTTTGATGACAGCACCCACTGAATCGTAGGTTACAAAATATGTCCATCGACGTCAATAGGCAAGAACAAAATGTTGTCAGTGTGCGTCATGCGTCTATGCTGTTGTAGTGGTAAGGGATGAAATGTTAACGAACAAGAATTGAGCCTTTGCTGTAGTGGCATTTATGTGTGTTGGGAAAAGTTAGAAGAGGAGGAGGAGAATTTGGACGCGGTCATGGTTGGGCAAAGGAGGCCAACTTGGCATGCCAATTTTTTGAAACGACAGCTCAGAGTTATTTTTTAGCACTGACTAGCAATTAGCAGTGTCACGCTGATCAGTGCGTTATTTCATGCTGCATTTCTATTGGATAGTAGACGTAGGTCGTAACAGGAGTCACACAGTGAGATGCTTATACCAATTTTTTTAAGCTGTCAGATTTTTTCCCAAGACTGTGACAATGGTCATCCTTGAACCTCTCTCACTGGGATGTAGGACCACCGTCTTAAAGCCACGACCAAAGATATCACAGCTAGGGCAGATCGATATGGGATGAAATTATATTGTGATATTTTTAGGTTATATCTCAATATATATATCTCTTCATTAATGCTTCAACTGGGGGACAGAATCAAACAACTTTTTCTTACCAAATTCCCTCTTTCACTGGGTAAGTAGGTAAAGGCAAGTATTAGAACAAGCTGAACTGTCTGATAAGTTGAGAAAAGTGCATCATTTCATTCAGGAAAATACACAATTTATTCTATGTCACGATATAATAATATCCAATATCTGAGATGATGTATATTCTCATATCTTGCGACGATATAATTCCCTTTATGTTGCGCAGCGTGAATCACCATTTTTCTTTCACGTCGGTCATCTTTCGTCAGGGCCAGCCCCAAATCACACAGTGTACACCAGACTTAAGACTCACATGCAAGGAGTTCTTGAGTCTTTGAGGAGCCAGAACAGTAAATGTGGGGCCTTAGACCTCAGCCATGACACAGTGGGAGCAAATCATAGTTAATCTATACAGGCTGTCATGTGGCCTTGATGTCAAACAGCCCCAGACTGATCGCTCTCAAAGCTCCTCTGTCGGCTGTACCACCATTTATGAGCTCACGGACGTGTGTGTGTGTGCCTGAACTTTTGTTTGTTATTTGCACAAAATGTAGGTTTTCAATCGCTGTGTGCACATGGGCCTCTGTGCACTTGCACGTTGTGGTTTCCTTTGTTTGTTTGTTTTTACCGTTCTCTGTGAGTGCACGTGTGATTCCACAGCTATCATGTGTTTGTGTGTGCAACTGAGGAGTATTTTTGCAGCCACAATGAAAATCAATACGGCTGGGAATTGATAGTGTCGTAAACAGGCCCAGGGTTATTGCCTAGTCGATATGGCCCATCTCGTCACTAGAGTCCCAGCTGAGCCTGTGGCCTATGGCAGTGAGTGTTACGAACATTGATGAAAACACCAGCACTTCACACCAGTTTAGCACCAGCAGCAGCCCTGTGTTTTATCCAGGGTCAATACAAACCCAAAGGCTAAGACCCCAGCGTCCAAACCTAATTGACATTTACTGTTAATTGTTGTCTGTCCTCTTCTCATCCCTTTTTGTGAGTCAACAACGAGAACATATTTTATTTTGGCTGTTAGGGAAGCTACTTATTAAAATGCACAATGCAACATAAACTTTTAGGACATCTTAAATAAATCACCCAGATTTCCCTTTTGTTAAATGTATTGCTTCATTTACTTACTTTACCAATGTCCTTATGCATATTAACCCTTTAAAACCTGGACTGACATCAGTTTTCTTGTGCTGCATTCAGACATTTTTACAAGCATGAAAACCTTTGAAACGTGAGCAAATCCATTTTGAAAACATGACACAAGGAGCAAGAAAGTGAAACAAGAAAGGCAGAACATTAACTTAACTATAATTACCCATTTTCTCAATTTTGGGGACATTTTTTGTTCATCGCCTTCATCCTATGTTTTTGAATGAAATCAAGCCCATTTGTTTCAAAGGGTTTAAGTAAGGGTTAAGTCCGCATACATTTCTTTCCTTTTTTGTGGAATTGAAACTAGCTACCTGTAAATAGAGTTGCAACAATTATTCTGTAAAAAAAAAAACAAAAAAAAAACAACTTTTTTGATAGTTGAATCTTTTTAGTAAATGTTTTCCAACAAAAAATGTCCAACATTTGCTGTTGTTAGCTTCTTAATTGTGAGAATTTGCTGCTTTTCTTTGTTATTCATGACGGTAATTAAAGAGGTCTTTTGGTTTTGGACTGTTAGCTGGACAAAATAAGTGATTTGCAGATGTCATTTTGGGCTGTAGTAACTTGAAATAGTGCTTTTCACAATTATTTTGACTTTTTTGAAATGAATTAAAAAAAAAAACAGTCAGCTGATTAATAATGAAAATAATCAGTAGTTTTAACCCTACCTGTAAAGGTGATGAGGCAAAGGCAATTTGTGTTAGTGAAGACTGTAATGAACTTGTGCTAATGACAAATTTAAAGAGTGACAAAGGTACCAAAACAGAGAGCTTCCAGTTTTTACTGAATTCG
This sequence comes from Plectropomus leopardus, assembly GCF_026936395.1. Taxonomy (NCBI): domain Eukaryota; kingdom Metazoa; phylum Chordata; class Actinopteri; order Perciformes; family Serranidae; genus Plectropomus; species Plectropomus leopardus. The sequence continues at coordinate 7,294,946 of NC_142179.1, forward strand.
CCGTATTTGAAGGGTTTTTATAAAGGTGAAGTGTTAATAGACAGAAGGAGGAAATCTCCACCTTTTAATTTCCTCAGGCCACTATCATCTTCTGTAACCATGCGTCTCTATTTTAGTAATATCCTTCATCTTTGTGAAGAAAGTCCCAACATATTGTTCACCTAAAAATGCCTTTCACTCACACATTTTGGCAGTCTACCGGTGGGAAATAAATCATGGCACCAGTTTTGTCGCATTTTCTGTAAACTTAACAGTCACACATTTAAATCCTTTGTAAACACCTTTTATTTAGACTCAATTTCCCTCAAATCATACACCAGCTGAGAGAATAATTTGCTTTGTTCATGTGCTATTTTTGATTATGCCGTTATGGTGTAAGCAAGAGCAGGGGGAATGTCCCAGTGGGAAAAGAGTCTAAAAGTTGAATAATTATGTGTTGTTTTATTTTTAGTTTGTTTATTTTTTCTCCTCCCTGTAGTATTCTGGTAACATTTAAACTGCAGAGCTTGAAGTTTGAATTTTGCCTCCTACTGCCTATGCACATAATGCATGCTTTTAGTTGGTGAGTACTTGTAACTGTGCAAAACAAATCATACTTGTGAGCAATGAGAAATTAACCCTTAAAGTTTAAAAACTCTTCCAACTTTTAAATTTATCATTAGCCACATAACTGTCTTTACTCACACCCTTGCCTTTGCTTCATCGCTGCTGAACTCCATCAAATGACCTCTTTACTGGAGATTCACTCATCCTCAGATATCATCTTCCTGCACTTTATGACGCATTGCTCCTGCACTTGACAATATAACTGGTGGGAAGTTATTTTTAATAAGATCTTGTCTTGTCTGATTTGTTTTGTTATTGTTATGTGGTTGTTGACTGCTTGGCATATCATGGCTGCGAATTTCCCCTTGTGGGACAATAACACTGAACTGAACTGGAACTGAACTGCGTCATTGATGTAAAAGCTCAAATGATCATTTAACCTTGTTAATAAAAAATAACAGCATCTGTTAAGAATTAAAATGAGCCACAAGTCAGCGTGTACATGCTTTCAAAGCTACTAAACCTCATCGTCGTGCACTTAAAAATCTAAATGTGCCAAGTGTAGTAATTATCAAGGAGTGTGTCATTATCAAATTGGTGCAAAGACATGGATGCCATCAACACTATGTCAAGCACTGTACATACTGTATGGAGAATTAAGACGTGTTGATCTTTCTGTTGAAAATGGGTGTCATGAAGCTGAGCTGACAGATTCTCTGCTGCACCCGGTGACCTGGGGTCAGCATTATGGATTAAATTGGTCTTGTGTGTGAGTTGATGCTTTACGGATTACACCCTGTTAACCCTCTGATTGACTGGTCTCTGGTCACCCAGCCCTGTCATTAACTCCTGATATGAGCTTATTAGCCAGCAGCACCACCACCTGAACGGACCACAGTTATAACCCTTACTCTCCAAAATTAGCACGTGCACAAGGGTTTTTCAATTGCGGGTAACCCCGCTAAAAATAAGCTATAGACTGCTTTCCCATTGCCAGCTCGGCAGATGGTTGTGCCTTTTGTGTGTGTGGGGTTTGGTTTTGGTGTCTTTATTTATCTTTTACGTATTAAATCTCTTTCAAATTTGGTACAGACTAATTTGGATCGGTGTTTTAGCGCTCCATAGGAGAAGATGGACAGTAATAACTGCCAACCCATCATTGCATCTTGCTGGTTAAGGAGCATAAATCAGTGCGTATACCCTGGTGTTGTGTTCCCATCAATGCTGATCGGAGCTGGGGGCAATAAATACCCGTGACTACTGCAGAGTCATTTGACCTGTGTGTGAATGCTGATTGTACACATTCCCATTGCACTGAAAAGTCAGATGTTAGTTGTGTGGTTTTTTGTGCAGTGGAAATTAGGCTTAAGGCTACTTTTTTACATCACAAGGCATAAAGTGCTAAATTCAGATTATTTCCACAGAACTGATCTTTCTACCTAGACAGTTCAGATTCATGTTTGAAGTGACCTATATCTGACATCACTTTTGACAGATTTGCCTGAAATGAAATGCCTTATGTGCAACCAATAATGTCACAAACATGGAACAACAACAAAAAACGTCACACTTAAAAAATACACATTTGGGGGGAAAATGAATACCATTGCAATGCAAGCTTCATCTCCCAAATGACAGTCATAATACCAAGGTCCATAATGTCATTCTACATATTTTTTAGCCATCAGCTGTGTAACATATTTTAGGAGGAATGGCCCTTCAGAGCAATGGATGATTGTTTTTCGGTATAGCAGGCTGTTGTATAAAAGGGCTTTTGGTCCACTAGCTATGTTAGCAGCTATTGTTGGCAGTTCTGTGGAGAAAGAGGTGTGGGTGCGGCCGGGCGAGGAGTCAGGAGTGATGGGGCCTTGATATAAAGGGTTGCATGGAGGAATATTTCTGGAACTTCAGGATGTCCAGGGCAACATCACAATATCTCTGTCAGCACCTTACGACAACACTTACATGGCATACAGGCAAGGTATCTCTGTCAGAGAGCATGTGGCAGTCGGCCTATATTGGTAGGTGACTGCCTACTGCAGCATGGTACGACAACAGTAGCCTTCTGTGATCTGCATGTGCAGATGAATTATGAGGAAAAACTCAAATCCATTTCGATATGACCACAGTGGTCACATGGCCAGTGATCACATAATGCTTTGATTTTAGGACCACTTACAAAGGGAGTCTAGATCTGGTTGATCAAAATCAGGTTTTTCTGTCCACGCCGCTTTTAAAAATCATATGTCACATGAGAGCCAAAAAATCTGAATTGGGCCATTTGAGAATGGGTTTCCACTAATAATGATTGTGATGATTTGAGATCATATGACTACTGTAGTCGGTGAAGTTGGATGTTGAGGCTTCTACTTGCAATGGGAAGTGTTAGTGAGCTGAGGATCAAGAAGCTATGAATTAGTTTCACTTTGAAGTGTCCTGCTTGGTTACACAAGCCATACAAAGTTAAAATAACAGTGTGCAGTGCAATCGTGTTCCCTCTCCCTAAATTAAATTTAGAATTGCTTCCTCCTAAGGCGAAAGTCTCTACACTTTTTGCGCTAGAATTTTTCAGGTTCAAAGCTGCCCATTCCCACAGAGGCAAACATTAAACTTGAGCAAACACCCTCCAGGCCTTGCTGTTGAATTCTTTGTCACGATGGTAATATCAGCAAAACAATAATGCACTAATGATTATCTTATGATTACAGAAACAGCTTTGTAGCCCTAGTTAACTATGACTGCTGCGTCTTTATGGGGGCAGTATCAGTCTAGTTGATAGTCTGTTATAGGACACATTTTGACATGTCACAGCTGATAAAAACACAGGTGCAACTAATAACTTTAATGGCTCTCTTTAATTAAGCGTTCCTGTAAGTCGTGTTGATGAGCCAGCATGCATAATACCAGTGACCTGGAGTTGGCACAGCTAAATGCAGTGCAGTATATTATTAATGATATTAATTACACCTGTGCTTTTTCTGCTATGACATGTCAAAGAAGACTTTGGACGTGAATGGAATGAAAGTCTGGTGTTCATCGTTGACGTTAATTAACTCAGCAGAAAAGTCTCTTTAAAGACACAGTGTCCTTGTTACTCAGAATCGATTGCTGGTGTTCTCTGCTGGCTTCACCTAATTCTTACCGTCCTGCTCTCGTCCACTAAAATGATATCTTGGTTGCCATCTACTGTCTGCCAGATTTCATGCGAACGCAGCATAAACCTGAGGGGTCATAGTGTTTCTGGGACACAATATGGTTTCTATAACTTTCATTTTCATGCCTCCACGCCAGAGATAGCTGTGGCCGGAGGCATTATGTTCTCGGGTTGTCCGTCCCATTCTCGTGAACAAGAACGCCTTAAAGGAATTTCTGAAAATTTGGCACGAATGTTGACTTGGACTAAAGAATGAGATTAGATTTTGGTTCTTAATCGTCAAGGTCACTGTGACCTCACAAAACATGTTTTGGCTAAAACTCAAAGATTACCACGCTAATAATGACAATTACTAATTCTAACTTCTAATTGGATTGGCAGGGGAGGCATTTTGTGTGATACTGAATCGTGTCAGTAATCTGGGTCTCCATCTTTAAACTGTGCTGATTTTTATAGATTTTTTGTGCTTCCAGGGGGCAGATGTGTGTGAAGCATTTGTGTTTTCACAGACGTGGATTTAGACTGTTACTTGACTGATGTGTGCATGTATACTGTGAAATACTGAGTAATCAAAGTATGTCTTTCTGAAACAAACTGAAGATAAAAACAAGTATATCATCTGTTTAGTTTAACTGCCCATTGCTCATAGACACATGCAGGGCTGCAAGTGCCGCTTCGGTCACAGGCCAAAAAGTTGCGTAACTATTGTGATAAAACTGTGTTTCTACTTTATTGGGACTATTTGTTCAAAATTAATTCTAAAAAAAGTGTATTTCTCCCTTTAATGTAAAATTCTTCATGTCTGCCTGTGTGATAGTTAATCCATGATAATGGTGGACTGAATCATTAGCTATACCTCACTTTTTCTCTTTCTGTCTCCTTTTCATCATTGTGATTCATTTGAATCCAAAGATGCATTATTAGCACATAACACACACACAGTCATACCTATCCTACCAACTCTGCCTATACACTCACTTGGGAAAGTGTGCTTTCACATAGTCATACTGTAGCTACTGTCACTGACCCACAGCCAGAAGCCAAGCTAATGTATGACAGATTTGTTCTGAGCTGGGAAGAGAAGATCTAGGTTACGGAGTGTCTACACAGGAGGCTTTCAATCATGTTTTTCAGGCTTCCCTTTGTTTATTCTATCCAACTGTTTTTACCGGCCTATTTTTACACCTCAGTCCTGTTTATCTGAATTTTTTTTTTTTTTACATGCATAACCGTCATTATCTATTGGGCTCTGAGCGCTTCCAAAATGCGGGTCACCTACACTCATAACTGTGCGTGAACACATCCTGAGTGGACACATGTGGACTGTTGCTCTGCTAGTGTGCTGCTCACGCTACGTCTCCTGTGTAGACGTGTTAGTGTGAGCCCTAGGGTGATTCAAAGGTTATTCTAGGTTTTTATTTATTTATTTATTTATTCCAAATTCTCCTGGGGACAGTGACTAAGGCATTGTGCTAAAGTGCACATGCACAGTCCCTGCAAATCTCTTCAGATTAATGAGTGGTTTTCGGACATCATTTGCATAAAGTCCAACGCACGTGCATGTTGGTGTTTGCAGAGTGAGTCAGCTTAGAGGAGGTGGCGCTGGTGGAGTCGTGCTTTTAAAATAATGAAGTAAAATCTGTGCGGGGCCTACAAGGATGTTCAAAAAAAAGAATTTGACCAAAATGATTGCCCGAAAGAAAAGAAATTATATAAATATCAAACTCCCACATTTGAACATGTGTTTTACTGCAAGCGTGTCAGTGAAGACATACTGTACCAGGAAGCCGTGAGGCAGAAAGTGCTCACAAAGTAAAGTGATGGGGACATTAACTAATTTGTTTTGTAGGTTTGGCTATAATCAAAAGCTGTACCTCACCTTTTGTAAACAGTGTGTGAATTATATATATTTTTAGTTGTTTCTATTTTAAAATATAAAGTATTGAGTTTTTAAAAAATACATTTATTTCAATCTGAAAAAAATTCGTTTATTGAGAAATAGGATTTTTTTCAAGAAATTGGAAAGAATTTTTCTTTTAAATCATAAAGCAGTTTTAAAACATAATAGAAGTGTAGAGACCCCCTGTCTTCATGATTTTTATTTATCTTTAATAGACTGAATCACAGTGACCTCTACCTGATGTTTCTGTTGTGCCATTTAATGAACTCTGTTGTTTTGCTAGCATCTTTGATAAACTAAATATTGTCATGAAAGCTAAGCAATCACCATGGACAGGGGCTGGTGCAAGATGTATTTTAGTCACTTAAAAAATCTATTTCAGTTCAAGTGTATGCTATATTTGGATTATTTTCACTACATTACCTTATACACTAACAAATTGAGGCAGCGGTAGACCAGCAGTGTTATGAAACTATTGCCTGATATTTGACAAAATTAAACTCATTACACTTAGACCCGAACTCAGTGGAGTGGAGGGATTCAAAGGTCCCAGGCAGCCAAAATGACTGCTTGTAGGTGGGTTTCCATTAATCCTCAAATTGCACAAATTGAAATTTTGAATGTAATATATAGTGCTGTAGTTGCAATGGAGGTTAACCTGCTAATGTTTTGAACACCCATCACCATGCTTTTTTGACTGTTATCACGAGAGCAGACGTCGCATAACATCACTCAGTGGAAACGCAGTCATCCTGCAATTGTGTTTTATCAATATTTTAAAAATGTCACTTTGGTTTTTTTTGCGCAAATCTGTAATGGAAACCTGCGTGCTGTTAAGCTGGTGGTTATATTTGATAACAGGGTACGTCAAGTAAAAGGATATAGCCTCTGATTACCTGTGCTGGTTAAATTGCAGCTTTCCACAGAGGAAGATGCTGCACTCCTGCTCTTTAGCTCTGTGTGTGTGTGTGTGTGTGTGTGTGTGTGTGTGTGTGTGTGTGTGTGTGTGTGTGTGTGTGTGTGTGTGTGTAACCTGTTGATCCTCATCACTGATCGTGGTGGTACCCACGAGCAGCCCCCCCTTCTCCTCCTCGTTCTCTCTCTGATGTGCAAAATTGTCTGTGAGGGACTGTTGAATAATTTAACAGACCGGTGACGGCGCTCTGTGACAGTGCACTAAGTGTGTTTGCTTGTGTCGTTCAGTGTGTGCGTTTGTATTTATTTAAGGAGGAGGGTTTTGGAAAAGAGACAACGCAGAGATTGATTTTGTATGTGTGTGTGAAAGATTGTGTGGGTTTTGGAAAAAGCAAGACAGTAGACCACACACACTATTGACCAGGTTGAAAAAAAAAAAGCTCAGCTGAAAAGGCGCTAGCACTGATAGTTGCCAGAGAGGATGAATGGCTTTAATAGAGAAAACTCCAGGCTTCGCTCCGGAGGGACAGACACACACACCAACCTCTCTGGATTCGTGGGATTGCTTTAAAAAAGCTTTCACACTGAATGAGGGATGGTCTTTGTGTGGCAGAATGTGTGTGACCAGAGCTGTGCGTATATGTGTGAGCTTGCCCAATTTATGCTTAGATTATCTGGGAAAATTTCATTATTGTGGAACCAGCTTTCTCTGTTTTCTCACAGTTAGTAATCCTCGTGGCGCTGAGATTTTCCATTTAATCCACCTGAAAGAATCACTTTTTATTTTCAGTGAGGCAACGTCATTTTGTGTGTAAAAGTTACGTAACTTAAATCCACCCTTGCAGACACTCAAACAAAACTTATTCAGCTTGAAGTTGCAAGGAGTAGTCCTATACTTTGACAGAGAATTGTTTTGTCTATAAAATGTCCCCAAATGTTCATCACAAGTTCACAGAGACCAAACCGATTCTCTTGCACTCGTTCAGACAACCTTTAGAAGTATTTAAACCTTTGAAACCTGTGCAAATTGGTTTGATCTCTTTCATGAACATGAAAAAGGGCAATAAGCAACGTGGCAAGAAAATAGTAAGAGGTGACAAGAAAAATAACCTGATAAAAGAGAGAAATTGAACAAAAAAATGTCCAGAAAACCATATTTATAATTATTATATATTTAGAATTACGTTAAGGTAATTTCCTTGCTTTTCTTTGTTTTGTTCTATTTTACATTTTGTTGTTATTTGTATTTTTGTTTGAAATTTTCTTGTAATTTTAACAATTTATTTGCTAGTTTTTGGGTAATTTCTTGTAAAGTTGCTCATACATTTTCTGTTATGCTCCTAAAAGGAATCAGACCAGTTTATTTAGTTTTTAAATGGTTAAATGTACCAAATATATATAAAGTTTGCTATTACAAAGACTAAGCTAAGACAGTGAGCAGTCAGATTTGAGAGGCAGGCACCTGTGAAGTTTTGCCTAGGAGAAAGATTTTTCTGTAAAATGATAAATCTCCAAAGAAGTTCAACTAAATCATCAATTGACAGTTTAGCTCAGCTTTTCAGCTAACTGTAACCACATTTAATTCCATAAATTGTGGGTACTTGGGTCATGCAACAATATTGTTGAACTTTTAAATGTTTTTAGATATGCTCAGTGCAATGCATCACAAATTATTTATTTTTAACTGCAAATTATGTCACATGACATGTTCCCAAATTTTTGCATGAGTATATTTTGCATAAGTGTTAAAAGTTAAAACACCTCACATATGCCCTATAGGGTCACTCAATATTGCATAGCGGCCTCTTCACACATAAATCCCCTACATGTGTGATGAAAAACGGTGTGAAACTACTTCTCACGTGTGAAGGCTATCATGTGGTGTGTGCTCCCCCCGCCATGTAATACCCTGTAAGTCTGCTTCACTGCAAGTGGCTTCTGCATCAATATGGAGATTAAGATTGATATTGACCTAAAGCTTTAGGGCAAAGAGGAGCAGCACTCCTCCACTTAGTCGAGTAGTCTGAATGATTTGGCCTGGTGCTGTCTGGAGCTTATCTACTTTAATATGTAGAGGGGAGGGTTGTTGCACCTGCTTTTAACATTTTTTTTGAAGTGTGGTTTATAGTTGCATTTAACTGCAAAATTTGTATTAAAGGCAGTGATAGCCAAGGCGTTTAAAAAGGTGAACATTGTTGCATGTTTTTGGCAGTAGCGTCACATCGGACAAAAGGGTTTCTGCTCTAAAATATCCAAAATATCTTGGAAAATCTGGTTGGGCATATTGTCACATGCACAGTGACGACCCATCTGCCCGGGCTGTGTATCAGATTGTCCCACTGTTTTTCTACATGTGTATAGACTCAGCCTTGTTTGGTTTTAATTTCTGTATCTTTTTATCTGGAGCATGTAAGCAGTGAAAGTTAACTTTATTAAGACCGCAGCAAGTGAGACAAAGCATGGTGAGCCACCTGTTTTGCTTTTTTTTACACAGCTGGAGCAAGCTTCCTTCAACTGTTGATTTTTTCCCAATTGATGACACATAACATGTCAAAAGTCCACTATGTTGATGAATATGCATGCTGTATTGACATGCTTGCCAACGTTGATACCACAAAAATGGGGAGAATTTCAAATGCAAAGTGTGATGTCTGTCTGACTGGGAGTCCTCCCTCCGAAAAAAATGTCAGTTTCAAAGATATTGTTTCCTGCAATCTGGTGACTTTCAGGAAATAGAAATAACTACAAGGAAAAAAGTCTACTGCAACAGCATTTTTATGTATTGATACTCTCAACATTTTACTTTCTAATTCTCAGGAAAGAAAACAGAATAATTCTCCGTGTGGTTTGTATCTCTTGTTATTTATCGGTTTTCATTCATTTTAGTGCGAACCCGTGTTTGACAGAAAACAGACGTGGCAAATATGTGAAAATGCTTCTTTTAAACTTTTCGTAAGAAACTGGAATTCTTCTTGGCAGTATGCCTGAAATTATTTTTTTTTTTCTTACGCTGAAAAAACACACTAAGCGGTGGCAAAGTTTAATAATTACATTTTTCTGTAGCAAGGCATTGTGTTTGTGTTTCTGGTGGGAAGAAATCTTTTTTTAATGTACGTAGGTCAACATGTCACAGGACTTTACGGATTTGTTGCAGGTATTCTCACAATTTGTCACTAGAAAACAGTCCCCAACTTTTAAATCAGTTGCACTTTTGCCACATAATCAAACACTCTGACAACTTGGACTGGTTGCCACAGTTTTCCGTTTTGTACGGCAGCTGCACTTCACCGTTGCTTGGTGTGTTTTCAGCGTTAGTACTCTGCATTTCTCTCTCCCTCTCTCTCCTGTTTCACTTTGTGGAGCTGTATTGTTGTCCAGGTGAAAACGAATTTTAGAGTTGTAAGGCATATAAACGCCATAAAGTGTCAGAAACAGGTTGTGATAATGAAAACGAAAAAAAGGGAAATTTTGTCATTAATTGGGAGAAAAGCCGGAGTATTACGACAAAGGGAGAAAAATGGGAGAAGACAAGGAAAAGCACGAGTCTCCTGGGAAAATCAGGAGGGCTGGGAAGTATGGTTCAAGATAGAGGTCCATAAAAGGTCATTGGTGCCAAGTTTAACTTTCAAACATCCTCAACAGAAGTGAAGTAGCCACTGTGAGGTTTTGGGCTGTTTTTGCTTTAAGGCAACAAGAGGAAATCGCTTCAAATAAACTACAGATTTAGAGTTGGCCCAGGGTTTTAAGTCGGTGGATAGGCCACTTATTTGTCTCGTATTTGTCCCTCAATCCACCAACACCCACATTTATGTTGGCATTAGCCTTAAAGCTAATCTGAGAAGGTAACAGTCTTTGGTGTGAGTGTGTGCGTATGTGTGTGTTTGTATGCATGCATGTCTCAATAGTGTCACTAAGCTCCTGCGATGAGAGCTGCCCCGAAGTCTCCAAATCCTGCTTTAGAGCGTAGAGCGCGCGTGTGTGCGTGCGTGCGTGTGTGTGTGTGTGTGTGTGTGTGTATGTGTATTCTTCACTCTGTGAAAATGAGTCACTGCTATAAAAATCCACACCATGCCGCCCTGGCAGGATAATCAGGACATAATGTTTAGTTTCTTTCTATCTCAGTGGATTAGTTTATTTTCATCCGGGGAGAATTTTGCGTATTGTGGAAATCGTCTCGTATTTGGTTGTGTCAGCCTTATTTAAAGCAGCGTTTCACTAAGGGACGTGTGATTTAAAGCACACCTACCTCCAGCATGACTCATCAAAAGCCCACCTCAGTCATCATCAGGCACTGTGGGAATCATTGAGTGTGAAATTTGTGAACATTGAGTCTCATTATCACTGATTAGATTCAGGAAAGGCAGGGCTTGACGTCATGATACAGACAGGCATTATAACAAGCTTTGTATTTGTTGTGCTTTAAGTGTGCACATTAAATCAGATTGACAAAATACATTTAATTTTAAGAGCATGTCAAATTAAACATACTGATGGATGATGAGCAATGTTTTTGGAAGAATTGCTTGTTAAAGGAGCAGTGTTTTAAGATTTTTTTGTGTCATATAGTGGTGAGAAATGCAGATTGCAACCCGCTGAAACTTCTCCTGGATAGAATTACTTCACACACCAGGTGATCAAAACAGGCAGAAACACTTAATGAAGCAGTTTCACGTTACAGATTGACTTCAAATCTAGTGTTTGCTCACCATTTTCTTTAATAACTTGCTGTTTGTTGTTCACTTTATTACTAATCCACTTAGTAAAAACACCGAATATAGCAGTTCATCGTTACAAGTCAGTTTGTCTGAGACACTGTTTGGCATGGGCCACTAGCATAGCATATTTTCTCTTATAATTCAAGATCCAGATGTTGAGGAGGTTTTCATCGGGAACCGAATTATCTGCAGACGTTTCTTCCTCTCCACAACAAATTGACTCAGTGATTTAAACCGGTAAAACCACTGAAAAAAGTAGTTTCATGTTAAAAAATCAATGTTTTGCTGCAATAAAGATGACTGAGGTGAGTTGAACAGACAATTGTGCAATTATTGTTTATTATTGTACAAGTATTTGATATCAGTTCATGTTTTATTTTTCTTTAGTTTGGGGTATTGTGAAATTGGTTTTAAATTGCATTCCACTGGCCATTAAAAAAGTCTTAAAAAGTCCTAAATTTAACTTTTCTTAAGCTGTAGGAACCCTGATACTGAAAAACATTAAAAATTGCAATAACATTGTATCATGTAATGTCGTATCGTAGGGCCTCTGGTGATTGCCACCCCTACTATGTAGATATCAACAGCTCATTCCAAGGTAACAAAACACACCAGTTATTATTTTCAGATGATTATACACTAAAGAAAACAAACTTATTATAATATATTGCATTTCTGCCAATATTTTCACCAAAGTCCTACACACTGGACCTTTAAGTGCCTTGCTCAAAAGTACTTTAGGGCTGCTGGCACCCCACAAACGATGTCATCATGGATACCTGCAGCATCCAGTTTGTTCCTCAGACCTTCATGAACTTTTGGAAGTCTGTGTGTGAAAAAAACGAAATCAAAACGAGGCCTGAACTTGGCCTAAGTCCCTGTTTGATACCCGATATCACATCCAGCCTGGTGAATTGAGTTGTTTGGCCAATCCCTCGGAAAGCTGCTCTATTGGATTGTTTTGCCCAAGAACAGAAATGCAATACAAGGTTTTGTTTTCGAAGCAGGTTGCTCGGGCCAAGTTTTGCCTGGGAAATTGACGGCTCGTGACTCAGGATTTATGATTCATATCACAGCGTGTCATGTAACAGGAGGGAACGGAAAGTAGGAGTTGGATATCAATTTTTATCATTAGCCAGTGCGCCAACGAACTTTGTCAGAAAGCCTGTGATACTACTGCAGCAGGGAGGGTGTGATGTTTATCTTTCTATATTTGTTAGAGCCTACATGGCCTGACCTTAACGCTTCAGCCTTTAGAGGAAGTAAGATGTTGATACAATGATCTAGCTTCACTCTGAAGGTCTGAAGGTCTCTCTCTCAAGGATTGGAAAATAACACAAACATATTCTTTATTTTTCTATAACTTTGTATGTTTTGTATGCTTCACATTGATTCCAATGGTTTTAGTTTGTAAAGCATGTGGTGAGCTCTGTCCAATTATTTTAGTCCCACCAAGCTGTCTGTGAAAAGCAGCTTAATATTAACCTAAAAAAGAAGCAAGGCCTGGAAATCAGGAAGTTGTCAAATGGATAATCGCTGGCTTTTAACTCCTTTCCCTCTCTTTCTCTTATTTTTTTCTCTCTTTTCGTGTTAATAGTGCTTTTAACACTTTTGCTTTCTCGTTCTCTCCTTCTCAGCTTTTTTCTTTCACCTTTTTGTGTTATTTTTACCTGGTTTTACCATGCCATGCCTAAACTGACCTTGAAACTGACCCTGACTGTTTTGTAACACAGACCTTTCCTCAAACACAGCACGCAGGGACACAGACGCACACACACACACACACACACACACACACACATTGAATTCATGGTCACAAGGACATTGAAATGGCAGCATAACATATGTTTTTAAACAAAGTGACAACCTCTGACGCTGACAACCTGGGAAAGAGACTTCACAATCAACTATCTTTCTCCAGAGTTACAAACAGCCCCTTTAAGATGGACTTGAATAAAAGGCACACAAACAAACTCACCATTACATGTTTTCTCACTCATTCTCTCCATCTATCTATATCTCTCTCTTGTTGGTTGGTCACAAATGCCAAGCAGGATGGGTGAGCGAGTGAGGAGGAGGAGAAGTGCAGCAACAACTTCCCCAGAGGCTCATGCAAGCGTCAGTTTGTGTTATAAATCATTCAGGGACACTCAGAAGGGGCACAATACATTTTTATCCTTCTTCTCTCATCCCTCCATCCTCTCTCCTTCTTTTATTATTGAATACGGTTCCTCTGAGCTCCCAATCTGCTGCTCGCTATGATCAAAACGAGAGAGGATGATGTTCAGGGGGTGTAACCAATAAGATAAGAGAGGAGGGTAAAAAAAATCAAAACGTTAAAATGGAAGAGGTAGAGGAGAGGAAGCGAGCTGTGTCCGTTTGATCCCATACAGATAGAAGTGCCTCAAAGGTCGTAGGGTCATTTATAGACTGAATAATGGATCGACTGTACTTCCTGATTGCAGACAACAGTTGGTTTTATTGTGCGCTGGTCTCGTAAATGACGACGTGTATAGTTCAGGGTCAGGTTGTGCTCGCTGTTAATGTTGTGAATGCTGCCCCACCTGCTTGTCAAAACGACACACAGTCCCGTCGCTGACAGCGCTCTGCTGTCAGAACAACTCGCTCAGATTTGTTTGATGCGTATGTGTGGGTATAATACTTTGTGTGTGTGTGTGTGTGTGACACTGTGTGTGTATGTGTGGGAGAAAGCAAAATATTGAATTTGTTCTTGCTTGTGGGTGTGTGCATGTGAAAGCTTGTTTGTCCACGGCACTGTGTGCAGCGTCCTTGAACTCACGTATTTGAAAGAGCGAGAAAGACGCTGGCTGTAAACAGGAGGAACTTCCCTCTTTTTAAATGTCAAGACATTTAGTTTGAGATACAGTCTGCTCAATACATTCTGGGATCTGGCTCCCTTTGACCCTGAATATGGTCATGCAGGTGTGGAAAATTAATAACCATGTGAAGACAGCCCCTGGATCTTACTATCAAATACTAAATAAAGTGAGACTGACAGCATTTTAATACAGAGTAAAGTGCATTACTGCCACTGGATGGGATAACCTACTTTATATTATACCGGTGATACTATCAGTGACAATACAGCTAATAATTAAAGCCACATTTTCTCTAACTTTCTGTTGTGGAGGTTGTACTGTTGTCTTTCCAGAAGCTGAAGAGAGGAAGCTGTGGATCCTGGTGTTGTTGAGAGGATAATAACTGACAGTCATTAAAGAGATTTTCATTGGCTGTTGAGTCATTACACCATCTGCTATTGTGGGGATATTTGAAACCTTTTCCTCTGTTTGGACAGCAAAGCAGAAAACTTCTGTGCAGTAAAGCAATGCTGCAAATGTCTATAAAAAATTATACTCATTGGCACGTGATGTAAAATGTTTAAATAGCTTTGCAAATGTCTTTTAGCAGCTGCTAATCTTGTAGGTAATGGACTTGTGCTTGGTTATATTTCAGTAATAATGCTAATAAAAGAGACTAAAAGACTTTAAAAATAAAAAAAGGTCAGAAAAACTTTGTTTTGGCCTTTGTATTTGCAGAAGTTGCACTCAGTTGCAGAGTGCACCAGATTAAATCAGTCCCAAAAGACACATGCTATAGACCCATATTTAAGAATAGAGGTTGACATTTAACAGTCATGTGTAGTACTGCAACTAATGATTATTTTCTTGTTAATGGGGAGATAGTTGTCTGTTGAAATGTCAGAAGATAATAAATAATGCAAACAAAGGTTCAAATTACTTGTCTTGTGCAAAACCCAGATATTTACTATTGCAGATGACTAAGAAAAGCAGCATGGGGTGTCGGGTGGCTCAGTGGATAAGGCAGATGCCCCATATATGAAGGCAGTGTCCTTGCCGCAGCGGCCGCAGGTTTGATTCCAGCTTGTGGCCCTTTGCTGCGTGTCATCCCCTCACTCCCCCTTTCACGCTATCTATTAAAGTCAAATTAAATTATTAAAATGCCAAATGAATAATCTTAAAAGAAAAAGAAAAAAAAAGCAGCATACACTCTCTATGGAATTTGTGAATATTTGGTAATTTAGCTTGAAAAAAAAAGACATAATTGTTTATGTTGCTTGATTGTTTAATCCACTTAAAGGGTTTTCACAGTCATGAAAAACCTGGAAAAGTCATGCAATATCCCAATTGCTTTTTCCAGGCCTGAAAAAGTCATGGAATTTCTTTGAAAGTTTTGGAAAAGTCATAGATTAGTAAAAATCACTGCAAGTTTCGGAAAGTCATAAAATTTTGCTTGGTATAATTAAAATGTGACAGTAATACTTAGTGGAAAACCTTCTATGTAAGGTAACAAAAAGCAAATTTATTTTCTGTAGCTGTCATCGTAACGTAGCTCTAATATTCGCCGAAATGTGACAACATATGGTCTACTGTCAGAAACGTATTTTTTTATTTTCTCCACTCATTCCCTCTCTCTCCTCATGTATGTCAGCTAGCTAAAACTATGTTTGAATACAGTTTAAATCAAATATATTCAACAAATGGCCAGCAAGCGGTGCAAGATTTTTTTTTTTTAATGGGTTCCTGAAAAGTCATGGAAAACTTTTGAATTTTTGTCCAAGAAAAAGTGTGTAAACCCTGCACTTATCATTTCAACTCTAGCAATATTATTACAGCCATGGCTTTTATATATTTAACTTAACACTCTTAATAAAAGTATCTTTTTTTTATTGTTTCTTTCCCTCTCGTACCTTTAGGTGCAGTATTATTCCAGTCATGACGAAGGCCAACAAGAAGTCAACTCTGGACTTGAACTAAAGAGTGAGAGAGAGGGAGACAGAAGCTAGTCTGACACCCCTTTTCACATTTCCCACAGGTAAGTTATACACATCTCTGATGCTGTCTGGTCTATTTTTTTTATATATCAAAGCACATCATCATGCAATGTCATGTCTCTTTCTTTTTTTAACCAGTCTTTAATTTTATGGCAAAGTCCAGCATGCAAAATAGTTAACTAAGCAAAATGTCAGACAGACTGTGGAGGTGATTTATCTGGTAGGCAGATTGTTGCAGGCATCCAACAGACCGACTCGCGCTTGTCGCATTGAGGTCACCCTGCAGTTCCTTTGGTTTCACTCACTGTACAGTAAAGGCATTTGTGTGTATGTATGAGTGCGTGCGTGTGTCAAAAATCCCCTTGATGTTGCAGTTTGACAGTCAGCAAAGGCATCAGCCGACTTTAAACTGGGTCTTGTTTGCCTCATAATGAAAGCTCGCTGCCCTGCCGGCTCTCTGATGTACATAACAGCTAGCCGACCCTCTGTCACACTGTATTAAAGCTGAGTCTGAGAGGAGGCAAAGTTTCTCTGGCCTGTACTGTACCATAGCTTTCTCAAGTTGTCTCTGTGTGTGTGTGTGTGTGTGTGTGTGTGTGTGTGTGTGTGTGTGTGTGTGTGTGTGTGTGTGTGTGTGTGTGTGTGTGTGTGTGTGTGTGTGTGTGTGTGTACAGATGTGAATGCCTGAGTGTGGGGATTGATGCAACATAACTATTTGCTTGTTGGCAGCATGCAGAAAAAAGAAATTGTTGATATTTTCAACCTGAAGTCTGCTAGTCCAGACCAGTTTTATGTGTTTGTTTGGTCATGCCAGACTTAACATTTGCATTCATTTCTTGTAGCCAAAGCTCTAAATGTTTGTTAGCCAAAAATTATGTTGATAAATTTGAATGTTGTAGACAACTGTAACCTTGAAATGCAGTTTTTTGATTTAAAAAAACACTTTTTCTGAAATGCTGCTCATATTTACTTTATTTTGTTTTGAAATGTTTTTCTTTGGTTTTCCATATTAAGTTTTCTTACTCTGGCACTGTTAAGCTGTACTGATGAAAAAAAAGGGAGCCTGAGGTTTGAATTGGGCAACAATGTAAATCCTTCTGTCATCTTGTCATCACTGCACAGAGAGCCAACACCAATCATTGGATTCAGTGGAAAGTCAGGGGACCGTGTGTAAGTGTACTCACTCTGCTGTGGGCAAATCTTGCTGCTGAGTCACACCCTGAGTGGGGAAAAAAGGCTTGTGGGAATCGGGTGAGGAGCAATTTGAGTTACAGACTGACCCTCAGGGTAACACATTGGCTGATTTCAAATGTCTGGACTTCCCCTCACTTGCAGGCTGGTGAACTTGGGAACCTGATAAGACTTTTGTAAGGCAGAGGAGATTTGTTGATATCTACCTCTCTGTAGTCTTACCTGTGATGTAGGGATATCTTAGAGTCCCTCCCCTTCCAGTGTCACCCATGGGACGTTATTTTTTTGAAAAAAAATATGTGCAGTAGTCAAGGGCAAAGCAGAGTTTACACTAGACTACTTTTTTTATCTTTAATATAGCCGTCAATATTTCAGAAATCTGACCATATAGAACAACTACCAGACATATGTTTTAAATAGTGCTATCACAGCTTACTTTTAAACAGCCTTAAAATATTTTTTTTTAAAAAGCAAAGGTCATATCTCATTTTTTTCAGTTTGAGAAGAATAAAAACAACAATAACAATTTTGTAGCAAATTTTAGCAAATTCCCTCTCAGCCAAGCTTGTTGTTGCAGTGCGTAACAGCATGACTTCATTATTTAAACAAGTTGGAATATTGCCAGTATCACAACATGAATTTTTCTTAACATATTGAAAATTATACCGCTGTTATTATGAATGATATGATATGGCAAACCCCTAATATGCTTATCTGTACCCTTTTCATGTATGGTTATGTGTATTGATTGACAAGAGGAACAGCCACTTCAAATTATTGAAGTATCCATTGATAAGAAACAACCCTATCACATTTGGCCCTTTAAATTGGCTTGTCATCACTGTACCACCTGGTATTGTGCCTTTAAGTAGGCTTTTATATTATTCATAACGAGGTTGACCCATATAATGTCATTCAGGAGGCATGCACACACACACATGCTGTGCTCTCCAGGGACCTTGCACTGTGGCGTAAGATGTAAAGCTCTATCTTCTGGCAGTCTTTAAGTTTTTATTAGCAAGGATTATTAAAGTGCAGAGATTTCTTTTTTTTCTACAAGTGTGTATGATCCATGCTTCTTTGCTCACTCATACATACATGTGCACCTTTACACACTAACACACAGACTTCCACAACTCTGCTCTTTATAGTGTCATGATAGAAGAACTGAATCATTACGTAATTCTGTCCGTCATATACACAAACTGTCCTCGTGTCTCAGCGCACACTTTGGCAGATTTACATGTTCCTTTTTTTTTGTTTCTGATTAGAGCTGGTGATTTTAATCCCAGTAAGAATTCCCACAGTCTGCCTAATTCCTGTTCCTGCCTAAAGCCGGTAGGGGGGCCAGTAAGCCGCTAAACCCCCCTGGCTATACACGCACACACACATAAACTGACACACATATGGACACTCGTGCTCTCAGTGGCGTAATGCCGCAAGAATATTTTGTGGTGCAAATTTAACAAATTTAGAAGAATGCACTTCATTTGCGCTCTCATGAGATTTTAGTAGACAGATTCCAGGAGACTGACTGTGAAACGAATGATAAGAAAATCACATTTTCTTACTTGTCAAAGCTTTTCTTTTTAAAACAAAGTGATCAAAGAGAAATGAGAGCCGAGTGTTATAGAACTGAAGGAGTTAAGAGACAAGAAACACACAGAAGATACTTGGTGTTTCTGCATAGCCGTTTTTATTATCAAACTCAATCTGACAGATCTCAGTGAAGGGATGTTTGCATGCATCCATTTTGTCCACAAAGGCAAATATATAGTAACGTCATCTGATGTTCTTCTCTTTTTTTGTCAAGTACGTGTCAGAACTGCAGTCTGCTACATTTTCCACCAAAGACTATATAGAATAATTTTATTTTACAATGCCAGCAACATACACACTTTCTTATGCCGCTATGTGGTGTATAATGGTGTAGATATCAATAATGCAAGTAAATAAATAGCCTAAGTGATAATTACATATTACACTGATCCATGCATAGATTTCAAAGTTTAAAAGTAATATTAAATAGTGATTAAAATTAGCAACAGCAATAATTCTAATAATTGGTTATGTTTAACAAGTTACATGTTGAAATGAATAGGCTTTTTGTGTATGTAAGACTTGTTGTGACTGCTCATATTGATCCATCCATCAGTCCATCTGTCCCTCCATTCATCCATCCATCCATTGCCCATTTTACACAGAGATACCACAATGTGGCCACTATGACACCCCTTCTTTGTGCCCTCTTTGCATTTTTACACAGAATCACACAATTGCATCATGCTGATCTAGTGTGTTATTTTGGGCAACATGCTGGCATCATATAAGCAAAAGAGGCAATACAGGTGTGACATGTAACACAACAGCATGGGCCTCTAGTTTTACATATAATGTGTGTCAGCAGTGCTTTAGTGACTTGGCAAGTCATTGACAATAATTCACATTCCTGTAACATGGCACCTTGCACCTTGTTCTCTGAATCTCATGTTTTCCCCGATTTGCAGACATTATTGCCGCTGTTCTCCTTCTTTGACGTAGCTGCTAACTGCCTTTAGCTGATTTTTAATTCTCCCTGTCATGGGACACACGCATAACATGTCGTCAAAACGTCACACCCGTCCTGCCCATGTCTCTTTTACATGGACATTGTTTCGTTGCTGTTAATACCTCAGTTGCAGACGAGACAACTCCTTGCCCCCATTCCACAATCATACCGTATTTACAGAGCGGCGAAGTGGTATAATGGCGTGGTATTCCCGCCTTCAAAAGGCAATGTAAAAGCGTTTAGGAAAAACTCTGTAAGGTTTTGAAGTTGTTCTTAAATAAGAGGTTCTGTGGACATTTGTATCAGTCAGTTCGACAGCTGATACAGCTGTGCAGCATACTTATATAACTGACATCGCATAAGACTGATGCTATGGAACCAAGGATCTCACATGTTTTTGTTGCTTCAGCCACACCATTCTTGTGTCTGTTTCTCACCTCCTCCCCGCAGATGTCCCATGGGCAGGACTAAGACGTGAGGGAAGGGAGATGTTAACATGATGAGCGCACCCTTGTTAATTCCTCTGATCTTGCACTTGCAAGAAGTGATACAAATTCAAGCGTCTTTGCATTATTTGCAAGAACTTCAATCTTTTTCTAGATCCTCATGATATTTGACTGCATTTAACATGAATCCAAAATAAGAAACTTTTTATGGTGCGTACTTCTTAATCCTGTACATAATTGGCCGATAGAAGACAATGTGATGTCCCATTTAAATCTGTGAGGTGCAGGCCATGTTTTACAGACCCACATCCACCAGCCTGATGGACTTGGTCCTGCAACAACATGTTGGTACATCAATTAGTCATAACAGCAACCAACAGGGAGCCTGGGGGTGGGAGGGTGTGCAGTATTTGTTTGTGTGTTGTGTTTGTGTGTTTCTTGCATGTGCATGTTGAACTTTGCCCCACAGCATGTGTTCATGTAGAGACACAACCATCGGAGAAGTCCCTAAATATGCATTTTAGATCTTTTCTCTATTAGATTGCATCATTTGCATTCACTGATTTTAAAAGTAATTCTACTGGTTTTTGAAGAGATATAAGCCAGTCTCTTTTAAGTCACTATTGATTTTTTTCCCCCTACGCTGCTGGAATATAATGAAGAGGAAAACATCAAAAAATGTTTTTGGTTATGTTTGAATTTTTTGGGAAAGAAATTGTCAAAATGTATAGATATTAGCTGCAAAATCCTTTTTATTGTCCTTTAAACAATATGTGTGATTGTGTGTGTGCACGTCCGCGTGTGCATATGTGTGTGTGTGTGTGTGTGTGTGTGTGTGTGTGTGTGTGTGTGTGTGTGTGTGTGTGTGTGTGTGCATGTTCCATGGGACACACCATGTAATCTCTTTTACATATAATCAGTTTTTATTATACATAGTTAATTGGATATTTCAAATCTTTTGGCACCATCACCCACCCCTACACACACTGTCTCTTTTACTCACTTAGACACAAGTGCGTGCATGTAAGCAAGATGTTCATTATTCCCGTACATACACACTAATGTAGATCTACGCATAAGTACAGTGTCATGCTTTGGTCTGTAGTAGTGCACATGTAGTAAGGAATTCACACTCACACACACCAAGCTTTAAATCTGTCTAAGCCATTTGCCTAATCAGCTCTCTCTCAGCACAATGCCATTCACAGATCCACAGAAACCTCACACACACACACACACACACACACGCACACAGTGAACTGTCCAAAACACCGGGCTTTGCCGGACTAGTGACAGCTTTACCAAGCCCCCCGTGTTACAACCTGTTGTTGCCACGTTGCATCACTTAACACATCTTAGGAGAGGAGGAAGAGTGGAAAAGAGGGTGAGAGGGAGGTGTGCAGAGTCTCCAGAGTGATCACATGACATCAGAGTTCATTTGCTCCATTTTTATCTGTCTTTTACTCATCTGCCGACTCCTTCCATCATTGTGTCTTAGATCTGCGTTCAAAGCTCCTTCACATGGGGTAAAACTGCTCACTGAATCTCTGTCTGTCTGTCTTTTTCCCTTTCACCCCAATTTTTGTTTTTCCTTTATTATTTTGTAACCTTGTCCCATTTTCTATTGGTGAAAGCAGTGCACTCACACAGTTTGTGTGTGTGTGTGTGTGTGTGTGTGTGTGTGTGTGTGTGTGTGTGTGTGTGTGTGTGTGTGTGTGTGTGTGTGTGTGTGTGTGTGCACGCTCATGCGTTGTGTATTTTCATCGGGAGAGGGTTGTGAGGTGGGGGTTGTGTCAGACTTTATTTCAGTAGTTATCTGCTGAGCTCAAGCGGGTGAGATGAGAGACAGACAGCGCTGATGCAACCAGGAGACACTCAGACACATGGGCTACACAGATTCACTAACACACGTTCATATTGTAGGTAAACAGAACAGATAAATGGTGAAATACACACACAAGCGCACACAAATACACGAGGGAGTAGGCAAAAACACACACACCCAAACAAACAGAGATGTGGCATGGTTTTCTTGCGAGGCCAAATTTGTTGAATATGTACGTAATCGGTAGAGCACTGATGGCTAATTTTCCGCCAATCTTTTGTTTACATCCGCAGTCAAACGGCTGTCGTAAACAGAGAGCACGATTTGCGGCAGACATTCATTTTTTATTGTAATGCTGCAATAAGTAAGAACTAATGTTGTTATGTTTAACTTAAGCTGCTACACCACTTTCAGTAGACCTGAAGTTTTTGTCGTTCATTTTTAGTGAATTAGTTTTACTATAAGCAGAATTGCGACTGCTTTTTATTTGTTGTGACTGGGAATGTTGAAGTGCAGCCGTAACAGTACTTTTGTTACAATGCTATTTTAAGTGGATTTGAGAGCAACCTCTGAAGGGACATTTTATATTTTTTTATTTTGTTGCACTAAGTAGATTTGAGATCTGTTTCTAAAAGACATTTAAGTTTGTTTACTTGGTAATTTTATTTAAAAAATGCTACATTAGGTGGAATTGTGATAAGAGCCTTATACGTAGAATGGTTTTTTTTGTTTGTTTTTTTGGTAAAAACAAATTAAAAAAACCCGTAGGAACTGTTTGGAGCAGATATTTTTTACTCGTATTGCATTGCAGAGCTATTAAACTGTCGAGCATATACATTGGATATAGTGTGCATTGAGCTGCTGTATTATCCAGGTAAATACTAGTTTTGGATTGGGACTCAATACCGACAGATACTGAGTATCACTTGACTCAGATCGGGAAGCGGGGCAGAAAAAACTTGATCGGGACATCCCTGCTAAAAAATAGTCAACTGATCAGATAGAGGAAGAGCTGGAATTACGCAAAGCATCTAATGAAAGCCTAACAAGCTCAGAGACGAATATTTAATAGCAGTGTTTCACTCTGCTTGTAAACATGACTAGCTTATACAAATATCTACACCTACAGGTAGTCTGCATACATTTACAGCGCTATGCTGTACTCTACAGTTCATTCATCATTCGCCACACCTCTATCACAGGCATGGAGGTCTCAGCCGAAGGCGTCATGCTTCTCAAAAAATGCCTCAGTGACCTAAAGATGTCTCGAGGCAATAAGCATGTAAGCCTGTGTCTATGATCTTTCACATTATGTAAGGTAAACTGAGAGCATGCCTGTTTATGTGGCAACCCGTTGTGGTTTCCAAGCATGTACTGTGGCATTCTTAGACAGAAATCACAACCATGAAATTTACTTTAGTCAGGCTACAGCTCAGCAGGCTGCCATTTCCAATGCTGAGATGTTATGCTATGGCAGCTTTGTAGATGGAGGCAGGTTGGCGTAGTGCCTCAGGAGACCTTGTTGACGTTTACTTGGCCAACTCACTGCTCTCAACTGCTGTAGGGTTAGCTGAAAACAGAAATAAAAACCTAGTTATGTAGTCAGAACCTGACTGCTCATCACCTTTCGACTGCCAGCACACAAGTTATGAGGCAAATATGAGGTAACAAATAACCAGCGTCTCTTAGTGAAGACCAGTCAACTGTTGACCTGAGGAGCACAAACAGCCCACCAAAGCTTTCTATTCGGCCTGCAGGGGAGGGAAAAAAAATCTTTTCTTTTTTTTAAAATAATTTAAATTTTTATTTGTTTCTTCACTCAAACAAGAGCAAACCGACAGTATTGTTATTGGAACGTGACATATCCAAAGGCTCCCGGTAGCTACACATTCTTAGACCCCTTTTTTATTATTATTAAAATAATTATATAATATTTTTCAAACATTTTAAATCAAATCAATAAAAAGAAAAAGGCTAATTAGGACTACAGAAATAAATTAACTGTGTTTCAAAGCCCAACCCCTACAGTGACAGAAAAATTAGGTCCCTTGGACAAATCTTGTTTTAGACCCCTGGTGAAGGCCTTCAGCACTGGCCAAATGACTGAGCTGCGTTGAGACAGTTTTATTGAGAATATGATGATACTGAACCTTGATGCTACACTTTGACATTGGATGTGTGCATACCTCATATTTTATAACTCCTGGGAAAAGTTTGTTGTTTTGTTTGAAGAAAAAAGAACACTGATAATATGCAATTGTTTGGATTTTAACCAAACATAATGCAATCTGCCGAAATTTGTACCAATATATAACTGTGACATTGAGATTGGAAGAAAAAATATATAAAGGGGTCAATGTTAAAATTTTTCGGTGAAATAGTCCAACCTAGGAATCTAGTACCTAAAGTCGTCTCCCCAAAGCTTCGAGGCTGCCGTCTTTATACATTTGGTGCCACGGAACAGAGGGCACAAGACTTTGCCTTTAAGACTGATATTTTTGGAGTGGGTGTGATGGCTTAGATCCCTTTAAGAGCAGGGGATTAGGATGATGCTGATGCTTAGTGTCTTGGCCTGTGTGCCTGTGTGTCTTGCTGCCTCTGCCTGTATGTCAGCTTGCTCTGTGTGGGGCTGGCCTTTGGAGCCAGATTTGCTTGCTGCATCTGGCCGATGTGCACAGAGATTTCATGGTAGACATGAAGAGAGAGAGAGAGAGAGCGAAAGATAGAAAGAGAGAAACTAGAATGAAAGAGATGGCGTGTGACTGTGTGCATGTGTGTGTGATGCATGTGCAGCGAAGCTAACTGGAGCAGGGTGTCCAGGATGCGTACACGCTTGACGGCCCGGCTTCAGCCTTGTGATACAGAACATTTAGCCTTAGTGTGTGTGTCTGCACGCACACAGGCAACTGTTACACTGTTTGCATGGGTGGAAATGATGCATCAGTGACTCAGCTTCAGCTGTCAAGGGTGTTGTGTGTGTGCGTGCATGTTTACGTGAGCAACTGTGACTGTGACTTGGATGAGCAGCAGGACTAGACAGCTAGCTGTCATCATATGACTGTCCTTTTTTCTTTCTTATCACCTATCAGCTGCCCACGAGGCACACCAATGCAAACACACAATAGAAAGGCATGCTCACACTCTCACAAATGCGGATATTCTTCGAAGGGACTGTGAAGTAACATCAGATCAAACAATGTCTGGATGGTCCCGGATCTCAATGCATATGCATATGTGTTGACTTGCACACAGGAATTGAGATATCTGGCCCGAGAATATGTGTTATGTGTTAATAACTGAGGGTATTTTGACTGGAATAAGCACCTGATTTAGGTGGCTTTAGCCTGTTTTTTTTTACTTGCTCAAAGGAGTTATACAAATCTACCTTTTTGCATTTAAATATGTGTGGATATGTACATATTTTTATTTGTGTGTGTCTCATGCCTGTTTTGTGTGTACATATATGTATGCATGTTTATATGCAGTACAGTTTTGTTCTAGCTAAACTATTTTGTGGCTCCAAGTGTGATAACAAATCAATGGCCCTTTGTTTTCATATAATTTATTATTTACTTTTTTTAAATGTATATATGCATTTAATATATTACCACTGTTGTTACCATTATTATTATGTTTGGGGAAAAAAACATTGTACTGTTAAATTAAAGATGATCTTTATGGTTAGCTTGAAGAAAACAAATGTCACAATCTTGTCCATTCTGTGTCCCAGGTTTAGCTGGCCAATGCCGGGCCCGTCGTGGACATCTGGTGGCGGCAGCAGCAGTAGTGTGTATATGAGCGTCGTCCCTGGCGCCTAGCTCATGTCCAGCCCATAATGCCGTCATCCACACGGAAAGGAGTGCCGAAGGACCCCGAGCTGGCCGACCTCTTCTTCAAAGATGACCCCGAGGACGTCTTCTGTGACCTACACGAGATCGGACATGGCAGCTTTGGGGCCGTCTACTTTGTAAGTGCCAATTAACAATATTTGTGCTCCTTAATAAGCCATCAAGTGTCTTAGAAGTCCTTAAAATGGGACATGTACTCTATGTTCACATGTTTTTGTGTCTCAGTGGGAAATGGGCACAGAAATTTTTAAAATAGGTATAGTATTGAGCGAGAGCGCTGAAGCCAGCAATTGTGGAACAGTCCTTAATGTCACCACTCAGAGAATTTGATGCCGTCAATTTACGTCCACTAACAATGCTTATTTTTGCTCCTGTTAGTCACTTAAGACACAAAAACATGAAAAAATAGGAAAATTAATAGTAACACTTGAGGAGAATTTTGAACATGCAATATGGGAACATAGCTGCTAAATAAATGTCCTCTCTTGAACTAACATTATGTATGAAATAAAAAATGTTCTTACAGCTGTTTTCATGGTCTTATTATCAGAACATTGCGAATAACGATCTTGGCATTTATTTCAGTATCAAATATTTCTTGTATCAAGTCTCACTCAGTCATATTCAACACCATTTTACTGCATTGCAAGTCTGTTCAGATAAAGTTTTCAAGTTTTTCAATTGAATATGACTGGACCTGGGGTATTAAAGTATTAAGGTATAAAAGTTATTGGCTGTGGGAGTAAAATAATTTATTGGCTGTCTATTTAGCCTGAGTTTGATAGCTTAGAAAGAAAGACAGGATGTGAATGTAGGTCTGGACCATTTAAGATACTTAATGGTATCATTAGGAAGTGACTCTTAGCCCTTTACCACGTGGCGGTTATTAATACACGAGTATGGCTTTGATTTATTTATGAACGAGTTACCCTACATATTCATTCATCGATTCATTGATTTGTACACATGTTGTAAGTGCAGCCTGCTGCATTATGGCTCTTTGAATGCAATTAAGTGGAGACAGATTTCCTCTCATTGCTTTCTCTGTAGCCTTTTCTTATTAATCTCATCATCACTAATTACTCATCCAGCCTTTGATTCTAAAGCTGCGTGGAGGGGCATTTGAAAGGATACGGCATCTCCTCTCCTCTCCTCTCCTCTCCTTTCCTCTCCTCTTTTTCTCCTCCTCCTCTCCTCCTCTTCTCCTCCTCTCCTCCAGATGCAGGGCTGGGGGCGATCAGCCTCCTCCCTCCTAAGACAGCTGTTTTCTTGGTATAGAAAAACAGAAGCTGTCGATAGTGGGGCAGGATTTTCTTGGCTGGCAGGGCTTTACTATCCTCTTCTATCCCATGTCATTTCACACACACACACACACACACACACACACACACACACACACACACACACACACACACAGCCCTAATATCTCACTAGTAACCCTGGTGCCCATGTCCGTCTGGCTAACAGGCTCCAGTGTGCGTCTAAATCCTGCCCTGATGCCAGCCCTGTGCTCACTGACACACTTATGCTGTCTGCATTACAACTGGTACACTGCTAGCTTCAGCTGCTAGCCAGCTTCAGTAAAAGTAGCTTAAAGATCTACATTTTTTTTTTCAAGTTTAAGTACTGGAATGACTAGGGTGCTACCAAAAGTAAGACAAGTACTGTCTGATACAGTGATATTAATCTTACATAAATAAAGTGATTCACACAAGGAATTGTTTTCATTAGGTACCAGAGTGCATAAAGCATCAGAAAAGAGCTTGTTTATCAAAAAGGTGCCAATGGAGGATCCCCCATGCCCCGTGCCAGACGCCCTAGCTAAGCCCCTAATGTCCTAAAATCCTAGAAATGTCCGAAAAGAAAATATACCCGAATAACGTCTTAAAATTCTAGAGACATCCTTAAATGTTAGAAAAGACTAAAATCCGAAAAATGTGCTAAAATACTTTAAACGTCCTAAATCTGAGAAATGTTGTAAATTCCACGAAACAACCTAAAATCCTAGAATTGTGCAATAAATCCTAGAATCGCCCTAAAATCCTAGAAACGCTCTAAAATGCTAGAAACGTACTCAAATGGTAGAAATGTCTTAAAATCCTAGAAAACGACCTAAAATGAGAGAAATGTCGTTAAACCCTGGAAACGTGTATGGGGCTTCTGGCCTCCTGTCATTTTGCAAAAGTGGCCCCCAAGCAAAGCTAGTGGACTATCCCTGGTCTAATATTTAACAAGTATATGTCTGCAATACTGTAAAAAATAGCTGCAGGTTAAGTGCATGACAGAAAGGAAAAGTTCAGGGGCTTACCCCTGCAAATGCGTGCATATTCTCCAGGTTATTACATGCATTGTCAAAGAAATGTATGCCACTGAATGTGCATACATAGTGCATGCATGTTAAGATTAAGCAGGAACTCCATTATAGAAGAGAACAGGGGGAATTCCCCCCTGCTGTGTATGCAGGCCCATTACCCCAACATACTGCTGTAATGCATGGTGAATGAATTAGTCTGTTGTAATTATTCATACACCCCCTTTTCTTCTGTGATGACAATTAGCCTGAATGTATTTCAATATTTCACCACTACATGATATTTTTTTCTCATCTCTATAGCCAACCATCTATATATTACACCAGAGGGAACGGCTATTATACATGAACTGACAGGCAATCATAGGGATCAAATGAATCTGAAAAAAAAAAAAATCAAATGGGAATACTCTGTTGCCTGCTGTTACTGTAATTCCATTTGAATCTCTACATGAAATTCCCATTCATTTGTAAGTGGGATGAAGCTGAGATAAGGGCTTAGGCTGAGCTGCGGCGTAGCTGTTTCCTAAGGCCAAATGCCTCTGAGGTTAACACCACGGGTTTTGCATGGGCATGTGGATGTTCACAGACAACTCTAACAGAACAACCACACATAACTAACCTGCAGGCGTCCCCTAATCACGTTGCTGAGTGCTTTGATCAGGCGGAAATTTGTTTAAATTCAAATGAGAGAATCTGTCTCCACTGTATCACTCTGTTGTACATGTATTGCTTTGTGCAGGCGTTATGATGTTTTGCATGCACTGATTTTGTTTGTCTCACATCTGGATCACCCTCAAGACATTACATGAGCGAGTAACACTTTACTTTTACCCTCTTATTGAGCATTTGTAAGTGAACTTGATAAGTGGTTTAAAACACTTTATAGTTGTAGTTGTAAGCACATTTAATGGGAATTTGTTTTTTAAAATTTAACCCCTCCTCTGAGCACCCAAAAGTGGAGGCTGGTGTATAAACAGATAATGAAAAGCAACATTTTTAAAGTTACAGGAAGCAGAAGTGAGAGCTTCGTTAGCTTCAGTGCTTTGATATTTCCCAGTGAAATTGGATCTTTAGATCAGGGGGAGGACAAGAGAGAGATGAATGAGTTACTTCGCAACCGCATTATTTTGGAAATGAAAACAAAGGTTTAGCTCATTGATGTCCAAACACACTTTTCTTCTCATCTCTTTCCGTATTGCTCTGTCAGCGGCTACAGCCCACAAAACAGTGAAGTGTGGTTTTATGACCTGTGTAGCTAGCTGGTCGTCGCTGAGTCCAGGGACAGGAGTGCAACATCTGAAACTGTTTTACAGAAAGAAAAAACACAGGGATTTTAATGCAAAAAATACTCTTGTGCTGATTTTTTTGACACATATTACACATAAAACAAGGGATGAATAATCTGTTATCACAGGGAAACAGGATTAAAACTAGGGAAATGTAATTTTCATTTCATGAGGACTTAAATAATATTCATGTAGTGCTTATAAATGCCAAATAAATGGGTTAAAGAAAAGCATTACAGAGTCACTGTCCAATAAAAACTCATTCATCATTTTCAGTGCGGAGAATCTCTTCCCTGCTGTGTCACTCTGTTAGTATAGACTACAATACTTCATGCAATGCTTTTGTAAAAATGTGTGAATCATAATTTAAAGATTTAAAATTTTAACAGAAAGCCACAAGAAGTTACCCTGTTTCTTAGGCATATTGATCGTTCTGATGTCATTTAACATTCATATAACCATTGCTTTATATCAGTGAGTGTCACTAATGCCATATTTCTTTGTGTGTTATGACAAGGGGACCAAAAGCAAAGTCCTGTGATGTTTTGTGAGACTATATGTGTGTTTGTGAGAGCTGTCTGTTTTGAAATTTTAAAGGTATTTTTCAACCTGGATTTGTCGATGTTTTGTGGCCAAATGATTTATGGGAGAAACAGTTTTTGAAATTGGTCCAGTTTTGAGCGAATGCCTCAGCAGCGAAGCAGGCTGCAGTGTAACCACTCAAGGCATGTTTGCATCAGCAGTTTATGTCCACTAAAATTCTTGTTTTCGCCACTGACAGGCTCAGATTATTATTCTAAATGTCTGACAAGTTATGAAAAGGATCTTTACAAAGATAGACCTCATGATCTTTTTTGTGCAACGAGGAACAGCCCTAAAATCACTATAGCCAACCCCACCGAACTTCATTTAATTAAACATTTGTTCATCGGAAACCACACTTCATTCAGTGTCGACAGAAACAAAATAAGATTTAATAACTGTCGTGGTTTACCTTTCCACTCTTCTGACTATCTCCAAGCCTGGTTTGGTTTAATTTAACCTTTAATTTACCCAGTTAGAAGTGAAAACATGCTGGCTCTATTCGCACTAAAATTACTGTTTATTTGTATGGAGTCTGGTGGGTTGTGCTATTGCAATTTCAAGGTTGCTTCTTTGTAAATAAAAAGGATCTTACTCTTTAAAAAAACAGTTTATCTCCATAAGGGTCCTTTCTATTTATTGTCAGATGCTTAGAGTAACAATCAGAGCCAGTCAGTGGCAAAAACAAGCACCTTCACTGCTAGATGCTCCTCGTGGTTGCAGCGGTTACATTGCAGCACTCTCGACCAATACTGGACCTATTTCAAAATCTGCAGCTCCCACTTCTTATCTAGACACAAAAACATGGGAAAATAGGGTCCAGGTTGAACAATATCAAACATAGCCTTAAAGACTTAAAATGCCAGTACTTTACTATAATGAAATTTTTGTTCCGATCTGTTTTCCTCTCCAGGCACGCAACTCCTACTCCAACGAGGTGGTGGCCATCAAAAAGATGTCCTATAATGGCAAGCAGACTACCGAAGTAAGAAAAACTATCACAGACAGGCGCACGTTTACATTCCAAACATTGCCTTCAAAACCAAGGTGCCACTGTAAAGGCGTCACCACAGTACGGTGGCCCTGATGTCTGAACCACATCTCAAGGTCAAGTGGACATGTGGTCAGCCCACATTTGGCACAAATCCAGTAAGAGTGAGAGCAAAAGCTTAAAAAGTGTAATTATATTCACCCAAAACTTGACACTAGCTTGTGAGACTGTGAGAAGTCTCATTTGTGATGGTTAGTTTCTGTAAGGGAACAAAAAGAATGTGAAAATAATTAAAAGTAATTACTCACCACCAGAAGTTTGGAACAAACATGCGCCTCCCTCAAGCAAACCGCTGAAAAAATTTGGGCACAAGAGTTTTTCAGAGGGCGTCCCAGTGTATGATCACAGCTTACGCTTCAGCTGAACTCGAGGCCACATCTCTGTGGTTTAGCAAACTTTCTTCTTTTTATAAACCTTCGAGTGATGGTTTTATGTGAGGGCTGCTGCATGACATTGTCAAACTGTTCCTAACTAGCTGAGGTTTTCAGTTGCTATAATAACTATTCTGGTAAGCACAGAGCTAGCTTTCACTTTTTTATTATTTATCTCGAAGCACTGCTATGAAAAACTTTCCTGTCTGTCTGTATACAGCGGTAACAATGTATAAAGTCTATAATACTTGTTCAGGTGGTTATTCAAGTGAGGCCAGCTGCACCATTGCTATTAAATTCACAGCAATGCCCACTTACTGTGATTGTACCTGTGGTGTGTAACCATCTGTATGTTTGAATTTGTCTTTGGCAGAAGTGGCAGGACATCATTAAGGAGGTTAAGTTTTTGGGACAGCTGCGACACCCAAACACAATCGAGTACAAAGGCTGCTACTTGAAAGACAACACTGCCTGGGTTAGTGGACCCGTCTCCACAGCTCCCTCTGTCCCAGTTCCCCTTTTTGTTTCAGTCTTGCAACATCGTTAGTTTATCTTTTTCTCCCGGTCCTCTTTGTCTGATTCTATTCCTATTTCTCTTATTTTCTTTTTGTTGCCTACTGACTGTTTTCTCTCTGCCCACTGCTGTTTTTATGAGTGTGTTGTAATCAAAATCCCAATGTGATCACTTTGCAGTAAAAAACAATTTCAAAAGTTTCCACAAACTTCTACCGAAGTTTGTAAAAAGGATATTTCACGATGGAGCACATGATGTTAATGATTAGTTATTTAGCTGTTACTGTGTTCTGTTTCAGCTGGTGATGGAGTACTGCCTGGGCTCTGCATCAGATTTATTAGAGGGTGAGTGCATTTATTAATCTATGTTTATGTGTGCACACACATTTAAACTTTTGCTATTATAAAACTGTTTTTGTTGTCCGTATCAGGGTGTTTATCTTAACAGGATGTCACTGTGCACAGCCAAGAGAGAAGTCTGTAAACCCCCATATAACTGACGGGCAATTCCCACTGAAAGAGTTTTTGTTGTTCGTCACTCACGTGTCTCATGTAACAGTCACGTGTCCATTTTATTAAATGTATCACTCCACACTAGAGGCCCCACATTTTTCTACGCTTCAAGTCTATTTTTGTTGCATTTAATGAAGCGCTATCTGCTTAGGCAGCTTTTTAAATCACACACATATAATCTCACTGTCTGTGTTTTCAGTGTAAACAGTGTGTTTTCAGTCCTCGTGAAATTATGTTATTGCAGCTATTTTTTCGCCACCTCTGGAAACTTCTGAAAAACTTTAAACTAACTGTTATCAAAAATGAAGACAGTTTCAGCAAATGCATGGTTTATTTCTCATCTCAAATGTTTCAGAAACACATTTCCATTCACTATTTTCATAATATAAGAAAAAGTTTCTAAACGAGACACCATGTGAGTCCAGTTTAAAATCAGGGAGAAAACATCCCACATGCCAGTGCGGGCCCATCACATGTCCAATGCCGGAAAGCGGCTAGACCCCTTGCATCTAAAAACGCCCTTGTAGACATGTACCTTCAGTGTGGGAATGATTACACGTTGAATGATTCAGGTACGCATGGCTCACATCTCACGTATGTCTTGCTTCCAGTGGGGATTCCCAGCAAGACTTGTTGTTTCTACATTTGGGTTATTGTAGAGATTAAACAAATGAGATATGTCTTAATTATTTAACTTTAGCTTTAGTTGACCACAGTAGACTTGTCTAGACTTGGATTAGTCATAGATTAGACTCCCATTTTTTTCTTTCTCAGTAGCTGAATGTGAACATCAGTCCAGACTACAGTGTGACCTTTATTCAAGAGGTTTTGCTTGACCAACTACAAATCTGAGGAACTGCATGCTATCAGATGACTGCATTTATCTCTTAAAAACCCATAAAACCTATTTTGTGGTTGTTTCCTGTGGTTATTTGTCATAATTTACACCACACTGTGAACTGCACTAAAATAACAAAACAAAGCAAAGTATGTCGTTCATGTTTGGTGTGAATGAGCCAATAACCACAGCAATATCCACAGGTAGATTCTTAGAGCAAGATAATACAATGTAGAACAGTAACTGAATTCAGCAGATTTATGTGGTCTGACCTGTGATTTTACAGTCTTCAATTTAAAAGATTTTTACAGATAGAGGGGCATATCTGTGTTACTTAGATTTAGCTGACCTACCTTCTATTAAAGGCCATAAACACATTTTATAGTTTTCAGAGCTTGAACCTCCTCAACTCTCCACCCTCTAAGCATTACTGTCTTTAACCTCATGTGTTATTTTAAGCACCCATGTGTGTACTCGTCACTGACGTAGATACACAGTCATGACAGTTGGCCCTGGCTTGTTTTTTGGGGACTTTTATGAAATTTCTCAGTCATAGTTCTGCTCTGACCTTTTGCTTTGGCACGTAGTCTCTCTGTTCATGCAACGGTCCACAGGGAGCCAGCTTAGGAGCCAGTTTAGGAGCCCGTTATCACAACTGTTTACATGCTATCCATATGGTAGATGCCAAGGGAGTACTCTGTATCAGCCGGCCAGATTGGTGTAGGTTTTTTTAAATTACTGAAACTGTGATGTTTTAGTTGCCAGGAGCGTTATCATGCATGACGTCCGCACTTCATTACTAAATACAGAATTTTTATTTATTATGAAGGCCTTTGTGTGAAGCAGTTGCAGTTAATATGACGTAAATGACATATTTAGATGATTCCTGCTCATTTTCACTGTGCTTTTTTCTCCCCAAGTTCATAAGAAACCACTCCAAGAGATGGAAATTGCTGCCATTACCCATGGTGCCTTGCTAGGACTGGCTTACCTACATTCCCATAATATGATTCACAGGTGAGTCAGTTTGTCTCTTTGCTCCAAACATTTCCCAGCAGGAACATACACACTGACTTGAGCAAAAACATGATAAGACGGTAAGATGAGACAAGAGACTCTCATGTTCTCCCTTTATTGCAGCTTTTACTAATTACGCTGTAAAACCTCGTCTCTACACTTAGGTTTCATCCTCCTCTGTAAGGAGGTAACAACCTTCCTGTCTCACTGGTGTCCACAATATTATCTTTTACGGCAGACAAATGTGATTAGCACCCAACAATGGTGCTATATGAGTCATTTTTGACATTTTGAGATGATATAAAGTGCATTAAAATGAACACATCCCATCTATAAATACACCACTCCAGTGACCAGTTTGTTGAGATCGAGGGAAAAGCATAATGCATAATAGATCCTTGGAGCTGATGTGGGTTTTCTTGACTGCTTTGCTCACTCTCTTCATCTTCCTCTCCCCATCCAGAGATGTGAAAGCTGGTAACATCCTGCTGACTGAGCTGGGTCAGGTCAAACTGGCCGACTTTGGCTCTGCCTCCATTGCCTCACCTGCCAACTCCTTTGTGGGAACACCTTACTGGTCAGTAAACACAAGACACAGACACATGGCAGGGCAAAACACAGCTCAGCTTGCATGAGGAAAAATGTTACAGCTGCACACAAGTTTATTGAAGAACATTTTGATCCTGTTTGGATCTTCATCAGGTCAAACCTGTGACCTGATCGGTCAGAATCTGCATGCATGAGGTTTTTAAGTCGATTGCTGCCGTACTATTCTGCATGGTTGAAGGAGGACAGTATGGCAAGATGACTGGAGAAAGTAGTGCAAATGCCAGGAACTGGTGCCTAAAAAGTAGCACACAAGCCGTATGGCAATATTTTGGATACAGGAGCAACAATGTGGCACGAGCACAGGTTCTGTGCAAACTTGGGTTAAAAAAACTGAGTACACTTAAATATTTGTTGCAGTAATATTGCAATATTCAACAGCATTTTAGCATATTTTGTTTTCCTCATATTATGCAGCCCTACTGTCTATTATATGTTGTTATAGAAGTTACTGTGGTGTCTTCTCTTGTTTGCCTCTAATATAGAAATCTTTAGCTCTAACTCAGCCACCATAATACTCACACACACACACACACACACACACTTCATGCAGCTTTGATGGTGTGTGAAAGTCATCACATAAACAGCGGACCAGTGATGTCCTTTAATGATGCCAAAAGCCAGCAGCACACAACTTTGATTCACCCTTTATGTCAAATTTAAACACACACACACACACACACACACAATTTGTGTCACACTCCACATTTACAGAGACACACACATATATTCCTAAAACTGAGCTTCTATCATTGCATACTAGAGTCTTTAAAAGCTCTGAGAGGCTTAGCAGATTATAACATTTCATGGATTTTTTTCCCCCCATACTTAATAAACTATGTGTGTGTGTGCATTTGCATGTGCGTCTCTCTGTCCTCAGGATGGCCCCAGAAGTGATCCTAGCCATGGACGAGGGTCAGTACGAGGGGAAAGTGGACATCTGGTCCCTGGGGATCACCTGTATTGAACTGGGTGAGCATACATCTACCTCCTGGTCAAAGAATGTATTTATAGGAACATACTGTTAGAAAGATGACTAATTCTTGAAACAGGAGGACAAAAAAATACATCATATTGTTCCTGCGTGACATTCTGCTGCTTAGTGATTGTAAAAACTGGGGCTGAAAATAACGATCATTTTCATTGTCAATTAATCTGTGAAGTATTTTCTTGAGTAATCGATTAGTTGTTTGATCTATAAATTGTCAGAAAAATGCAAAAAATGGTCAGTCAGAGTTTACCAAAGCCTAAGATGACGTCCTCAGACATAACGTTTTGTCCACAACCCAAAGATATTAAGTATACTGTCATTGAGGAGCAAAAAAGGCAGAAAATATTCACATTTAAGAAGCTGGAATCTGGATTTTTTTTTTTTAATTACTCAAACGCATTAATAAATGATAAAGTGAGATGAAGATTAATTTAATGTTAGACAACTAGTCAAGTGAAACATCACTCACCTCCATCTTTGCCTGACTCTCCCATCTTTTCTTTTGTTAGCGGAGCGCAAGCCACCCTTGTTCAACATGAATGCCATGAGTGCCTTATATCACATCGCACAGAACGACTCTCCCACGCTACAGTCCAATGAGTGGTGAGTTGAAAACACACTATTGAATATTGCATTAATTTTTTGTGTCTTTTTTAATCCTTTTAATTAAAAATACATAGTCTTTGCAGAGAGCCATCAGTCAAACTGACACACTAGGAAATGACAAAAATGGTGATTTAATTGAACTAAAAAAAATGTCAACACAAAAAGAAATCCAGTGAAAATGCTGATACAATACTTCCACTCAACTGTGAATATGGAAGCTCAATCCGATCTGGGCTCAGTGAGGGTAAGACATCCCTGTGTTAATCTGCTCGACCTGTGATCTCTGCAACAAGCCTTGTGCAAGGTCACACTCTAAGTCTCTTATGTAATTACACGGGAAACCTCTACCAAAGTAATACTGTCTAAATACCCACACCAGTCCTGCTCAGCTCGAAGACATATTTTACTGTCTACAAGCATCAAAACAAAGCCTTTTGATTTTTCTAGTATTTTTTTAGCACTAAAAACTCACATTTCCTCGTGTTTGCAAACCAACCAGGATGTTTCTCTGTGCACAGACTCTAAAAGTATTGTGGGAAAACAGCTAATGCTTTATGCTGCTCTCAGCCTCACAGCTTAATAGATTCCCTAGAGACTGTCCTTCCAGACATCAAAAAACTTTAAGCAGTTTAATTTAGGCCAGCAGGTTTTAAACAGCTCTCTGTTGTCTCTGCAGCATCTCAACCATTGTGTTGAAGTGCACCTTTTCATAAGACTAAAATCTGATTGGTCAAGTCTTGCGTATCGTTGACTGATAGATGGATTGTGATGTTTTTTTGCTCATTGATCCATATTCTAATTTGCAACATTAATTTCCATTTCACCAGATGAAAGAGCTAAAACACCCAATTAAAATGTATCTTCTTGACTTTGCATAAGAACTTAAGTACTGAAAGGGAGCGGAAGAGATCGATAGACAGAGACAAAACACGGGAGATCACTTGGTTTGGGTCCTACTTGCTTTACGTGGCTATAAACAGAACTTTTGACTTTCTTTTAAAGGGAGCCACATAAAGCTATTTCTTTGCACCTCCTTCTGCTGATTTTTTACTAAGAAATATTCATGATAAGTACAAAAAACATTTTTCACTTTGCGAGCGCCTCGTGCTTATGAGTGCTCTGATTGATCCATTTAAACCAAAATAGGTTATATATTATCGTTTATTGGGAAAAAACAAGCAATTGTATGTCAAATCAGACACTCTACACCTTCATACAACCTGAAGAGAACGTTTAGTAACCACATGTTCCTGCAACTGTGACAATTTGACTGTAAGCTTGATGGTTGAATCAGGCTTTCTAGATTGAAGAGTCAACTCTCCGAGGTCAAACCTACTTGATATGATCATAAAAACTGACAATTTTACCTCATGAATTACAAAACTCTTTGTGAAACTGCTGATTTATGCAGATAGGGATCATTTCTGTGTCTGTTGATATGCTCTTATATTTAAAAAAAAAAGCTGTTCTTTTGAAAATTGTTTAAAAAAAGCACAGTCATAACATCATGGGTGTTCATTGTTTCTCGGAGGACGAAGGTGTGGAAGTTATTTGGGCCAGGCAGAGCGTAAATGTTAAAACTTACTGTATGCTCTACCCCAGTGGTTGCCAAATGGTGCATCCCAGTCCAAAAGTGGGTCACAGGTCCATACTGAATGGACTGCAAGTGATTTGTGAATGTGTTAAGTTTGTAAAAAACACACTTTATTTTGAAGTACAGTGAATTTCCAGCACAGAGCTTTTATTTTGAAGTGCCAGTTCTGTTCATTCATGCAATATTTTTTATTTCTTTGTGCTCTATGTGATGATGTTTTTAACATTTTGTGAAACACGGGTGAATACCTGGTAGTTAATCTAATTTGTGGACCTTGAACTAATAATTAAGGAGAAATCTGGACCTCATGGCTCAACCAATTGGAAACCACTGTTCTATGCTTACTACCAAACCGAAACTATTTTGTCTTATATATACTGTATACAGTATATTCTCAATGAAGCAGTAGATAATCCATCATCATTATTTGACAGCACATGTACTCAGTATGAGCTTGCACAAAGCTGGATATAAAAATGTGAGAAATTGAGGAGTTTAGTACCTTATACACCACACTGCAGGAAAGAGGATGAATATGCTGTAGTATAGAGAAGCTGGTGATGTAATTGGCAAAAAAAGATGTAAAAGAATACTAGCAGCTCACACTTTGCATGAGAGGTGTGATTCTGATGGGTGAGCCAACACTCATTAAATATTAACCCATTGCACGATGCTCTCTGTGTATTCCACCTTTTTGTTCTTCTTTAGTGCCATCACTACTATGGCTTGAAAGTGAAATGTGCGTGTGGTCCTAAGCATGCAGAGTCGTGTCGGTGTTTGCTGCTCGTCGTATGTTGAAAGAATTTGCATCTTCTGCACAGCCAAGGCGTCAGGCTGAATGTTGTTCCTACCTTGCTCAGAGCAGCCTGAAGGCATCCGTGGCCTTCCTGAATCTTCCATCCAATCTTTTGATTAAATAACAGTTTTCATTTTTACATTTTAAAAGAGAGCACATACATCATGAGCTCTGACAAAGAGCAACAGAAACACGAGGCAGGGGGAGTTTTTTTAAGTCAGATGACTGCTTGGAGAAAGCCTGTTGTAAATTTGGTGTGTAGCATCGTGCTGAGGCGAGCGATTGTGTGGGGCTGCGCAGGGTTGTGGTATTTTTGGAGGAGCTCCAGCGGCCCGAGGCGTTAGCAACATCCCGCCAGATGAGACTAGTAGAGACATCAGCTCCATGGTGTAACTCCAGCACACAAGGCCACACTGTACACACATTGGCATGACATACAAAGTGCACTCATGGACCTCGGCGAGTCACAGAGGTCGATAGCAGTTGAGGAGGAGCTAGGTGGTGGAGAGCTGGCCTTACAGTGACTCTGAATATTCATATTGACTTTCACAATCTTAAATAGCACGACTTTATCTGAATGACCCATAGCAGCAACCCAAACTCACGGCGTTACATATACTGTGAGTATATTTTTAGATCAGTGGCACGGTGTTCCACAGCTCCAGTGGCCTATATTTTTATTGCTCCACATATTTACATAATCCATATATGATTCATATATGGGGCTACACTAAGAGATTACATAGGATTGTTCTGGTTTAACTCACTGATATGATAAACAACAGGGGGAGAGATTAGTCATCACGTTAAACATTCATTGGCAGCAAGGTGTGGCTGAACGCAGCCTCTCATTGTCGCTTCTGTTTCTGTTTTGAATATGTTGGACTGAATCACTGACCTCCATCTCACTGTCCTCT
The DNA here is from genome assembly GCF_026936395.1 of Plectropomus leopardus. Lineage (NCBI taxonomy): Eukaryota > Metazoa > Chordata > Actinopteri > Perciformes > Serranidae > Plectropomus > Plectropomus leopardus. The sequence continues at coordinate 7,334,842 of NC_142179.1, forward strand.
TTACCCAGGTCTGACCCTTTCCGGAGCTTCGTCGACTACTGCCTACTGAAAATTCCTCAGGACAGACCCTCGTCAGGGGAGCTGCTACGAGTGAGTGGGCTTCCTCTGTAATCCCTTCAGATGTGACCTCACTTCCTGTCTCAGGCAGTCCCTGAGCCTCGTGGATGAGTCACTCCCACCCACCGCCGGCTCCCTAATACGCACGCATATACACAGTATCTTCTTCAAGCTTTAGATTCAGGCACCCCGCTGAGGATGGCTTATTCTTTCTCGTTTTCTTTGTGGTAACTCCGCTTCTTGTGCCGTGCCTCATAGCCATGGGCTTTAAGAGCTCCACAGAGCTGTGCATATTTGCTGCTTTTCACATCAGCCTTTAGTGATAGTTAGAGAGTAGAGAGATGAATGGAAATTAGAGGAGAGAGAGATTGAGAAGAGCAGGAAACAAAAGTCCTCCACTGGACACGAACCGGTGACATTTGGGTCCACGTTTGGTGCCTTAAAAGCCCTTAGGGGACTTAGGGGGATATATTTGCAGAAATTCAATGTACTTTAATAAAGTATGTTCTCTTTAGTGTGTAATTACCCAAAATTAAGAATTGTTTTTCATCAGAATGAGCCATCTATATCTACATAGGGAGCGGATCCTTGTATTTGGGGTCCACATGTTACGTTACGATGTTTCCACAGAAGCACAGAACTGACACACCAAACGCTCGCTCTACATGTTCACATCGCCGTAACCATACTTAGCAGCCCCTCTGTGACAAGCCAAATAGCATTAGAAAAACACTGACTTTTGAAGGTAAAACTGCTTTTTTCAGTGTTTTTGCAAGTTTAAATCATCTGGGCCATTTGTGTTGAGAGAAAGAGACCTCTGCAGATAATTTGGCTCATGGTAAAAACCTCCTGAACATCTGGATCTTAAGTTATCTGAGAAAAAGGGTTGGGCTTGTGGCCCATCTGCAAAAAGCCAAACAGCATTAGAGAAACATTGATTAGTACAGTGAAACTGCTTTATTTAGTTTGTTTGTTTGATTTTTGTTTTTTGAGAGAGCATAACATCTCTGCAGATAATAAAAAGCTGCAGAAAAAATAACACTGAAACAATTGTAGCCAGGAGTTCAGGCTTAGCACACTGGAGAAGTTTCATCAGGTGGCGATCTGCAATCCTCACTGCTAGATGCCACTAAGTTCTGCACACTTCTCCTTTAAACTCAAGGCCACCAGAGGGCTCAGTTCTTTTGGTTTTTCTTTTATGCAAAATGTAGATCTTTTTCAAAAAAAATATATATATATATCACAAGGTTGACATTGTAAGACCTTTTTGAAGTTTCAAGGAAAAAAGGGGACCTTGTCATAACATTTTTCCGTAAAACTACTATTTCTAAGGTCATTTACGAACCCTAATACCCAAATTTAGATCATGTTGTCACATGTCACACTCCCTCTTTCTCGTCCTGTCACTCTCCGCTGTCATCTGTCAAATAGAAGGCAAAATGATCTTATAAAATAAAGATTTAAAATTGAAAGGCAGCAGCAAGTCAGCCTTTGTATGACATTTTGTAGTCATTCAGTCCCGTAACCCCCCACTAACACACAATGAACCTACACGGCATCAATCTGTGTATGAGCATTGCGTTTCCCAATCATTGAGGGGTTGATCTTTTTGTTTGCGTGGCCCAACAGGTAATCCTATCGGCCAACTAAGAGTTTTATGTTCTTGGTGATCACGCTCAACAGTGCTCCAGCAGGAGTTTTCACACCTGCCTCACTTTAGGGAGGATGAAGGGAGGGTGTGAGGTTAAATAAGAGGCTCAGGACTGTCGTCTGGATGGCATCGACGTTTAGACTGGAATTCACTCTTCCCAACACCCCTGACCCAAATCCAGGCCGAAAAACCATTAAAGAGGGATAAGTACCAAACAGACTTGGGATCAGTGTCGAAGGGGCTGCTTTATGGTGAAAGGCTGGGGGGGTGTTAGCTTATGATTAATACCCCACTTTCTCTGAGACACACAGAAAAAAATTACTCTTTCTTTTAGTGTACACACAGGCACGCACACACACACACACACACACACGCAGACACACACACACACACACACACACACAGGCACACGCCCCTCCAAGCTCTTTAAAGGGGAAATCAGGTCACTAATCTGGGGGCCTTGAGCTATCAGTGTTCTGGCTTCAGGTTAAACACTCTCTCTCCCTGAATACCTCGTTCAGAGTAATAGTAATTATACAAATAATGAAATAATAACCTCTCCGTGACCTCCTCCCATATTTATCTACCGTTTAAGCTTAAAAAAAGGTATGGTTGAACAGTTAAAAATAGCTCTGGGTGTTGTTTGGATTTGCTTGAATGTTTTTTTTTAAATCCCATAAATTAACTCGCAAACCACAGATATATCCAGTGCAGCAGCAGAGTTTCCCAGAGCACACAAGGATCTGGTCATTTTTTTTTTTTTTTATCCGTACAACAGTCCAAAAGCCGATACAAATTACAATAATATAAACCAGAAAAGCAGCACATTCTCACATTTGAGAAGTGGGAACTGGTTAATGTTTGTTTTGATGACTTAATCGATTACTCCGTTACCAAAGTTATTGAAGTACCATTTTCTGTTGATTTCCTTTCGTCTTTTTCTGAGACCTTTTTCTGGGAAAATTGATGCTATCTGTATAGTAAGTATGTAGCTGAAGCCAGCAAACACTAAGCTCAGCTCAAAGACTGGAAAGAGGAGGAAACAGCTACCCTGGCTCTGTTTAAAGGTAAAAACTAAACCCTGTCCAAAACCGTGAATGTTATTTTTGCGCTTAGTTTTTTGAAGATATTAAACAAAATCAAATATAATGTGTTTATTTGGGAACTAAGTTGGAATTTGTTACCTTTGGACAGTGCCAGGTTAGCCATTTCTCCTTGTTTCCAGTCTCAAAGCTGAGGAAGGCTAACCAGCTGCAAGCATCAGCTAGAGCTGCAAAATATGAAGAAAATATGCGATATGCAATAACATTGTTAAATATCACAATAACAATATTACTTGCAATAAATAAACCGATATTAAAGTGGACTCAATTCTGCCCATAGAAATAGAATGAGAGTTAAAAGGACGTTGATTGTTTGTCGTGGTCAATTGATTTTTTTGATATTTCATTTATTTTTCTATTAAACACACATACTGCACAGATAAAAAAAAAAGAAAAAAGATCAATCTTCTCATCTAACTCTCGGCAAGAAAGAGATTAAGTGATTTCCCAAAATATTGAACTAATCCTTTAATACATTAAGCACAATAGACTTGTTCTCTGCCACTACTTAAATTGTAGTAAAACTAAACAAGATTGGACTAAAGCAAAGTGGAAAAAATATTAGTAACGTGATAAACTGCATTTAACATCCCAAACTGATGACACCTGACAGATTAAATCTGTGAGGACGGATTAGTGCTCCTGTTAAAAGAGAGTATACATTCAGGGAGAGGGATGCTGTCACTTCTTTTTAACACTAACCTTATAATGAGGAAGAATTGCGGCGATAACTTCTCGTTGGACGATGGGGCAGGGGTGGCCAACCACCCACACTCTGGTGTAGGTCCATCAGAAAACGGGACAAATCACTCCCATCTCTATTTTCAGAGCGTGATGTCATTCCCCTGTGTCCTTACTAACCCATTACACCAGCATCTGTCACATGGAGAGGAAGGTGTGCAGAGACAGAGAGCTGGAAAGAGACCTAAAAATATCTTTTTTTTTTAAAACAGTATATATATATTTTAGTCCTGTACTCACAGGTTGCATACATTTCACACAATATTTTATGAATGAGAGTGACTAAGGGGAGGTGTGAATATGTGTGTGAGGTGGAGTGGGTGGAGGGCAGAAAAGATGTGTTTTATTTAATTTTTTTTTTTCTTTGCATCTAAATGTCAGTACAATTAAATGCTAAAAAAAGTACATTAATATAAAAAAATAACACATACACCTTAACCACCTCATTCTCACCCGACCCCCACCAGCCCCACACACCCACTGTGACCTGCTCCCGGTTATGTAACACAAAATAAATAATTACATAAATGCATAATGCCCCCGACTTGCGCCAGTTACACCTCCATCAAATTACAGAAAGGTTGGTTCTTTACAGCAGAGTCGGTCACAGCATGGAAATTTGATCTTCATTAGACTCAAAGAACAGTTTAGTTTTAAAGTGTCAGAAAATATCCTTAAATAATCATATTTTCACAAAGAAAATCTGACCTTTTGTGTAATCTCAGTGATAAAGGGATTTAACTTTCTTGCTGTTGTACTTTCTTTTCTAGGTTGCTAACATCCAGTGGGTATAAAATTTAGTCCCTAATACTTTAGAGAGGTTAAAATTTGTACACCTGATAGAAAAAAAAACAGATTAAATGACTGAAATGTCTCAATTACTTACCAGCATATTCCTCAATAGTTTGATTTGTTTGAAGCTGTCATTAACTTGGCGCTGAGGCAAATACTGTTATTCATCAGAATGAAAAGGATTAAGAGTATTTATGAAAATCAATTTTATGGACAATCTTACACAGTTGTGTTCAGCGTACTAGAGGATGCAGAGTGTCAGGACTTCGAGGGCGGACAGAGCAACCTACAGGCGCCCTCTAGTGATGGTCACAGTTGTGGTGCTCATTGAAATAATATACATGAAAGAAGTTGAAGGCAGTAGAGTCCTAAAAATCTAAAATTACCTGTCCTGTAAACACAGTTATTTAATCTTTGAGAACAGACCGTGTTAAAACTTAAAGGTACGGCAGTTATGAGGTATTTTCAAACCATAGTATTCATTTTTACTAGAAAGTTACTTATCTTTTGTCATTTAAAGTTCTAACATTATTCCAGCAAACAACATATCTTTTTCTGATATTATTTTCTGAAATACGCTTTATTGATTGCTTTTGGTAGTTTAATAAATAGGTTATAAATATATATATAAATATATAAAAATATATATATAAATAAATTCTATGCAGTATTTTATTTTTGCAGTATTTTTACCACAAAAACAATGTATAAAGTCATGAAAGAGTAATCTCCCTCAGTCATTGACCGACTCTCAGTGTGTGGCGGTGTACTTATCTGCATAGACTCTGCCCTCTGCCTGTATTTTTTTAATTATTTTTTATTTTGCTGTATTCAGGACGTTCCCAGGCACAGCGTGAAGGAAAGTTGAGACTTAATAAAAACATAGAGACCAGTTGCCAGACCGTAAGAGCAAGCGTCCAACAGGAAGCTGCAAAAATCATGGACACAGTGCCAAAAAAACTCAAACATAAGGGAGTGAAACAGCAAGCGGACAAAGCTGGGGTTGGCTTTTACTTTCACTGGTGATACAGTTTGCAAACAGTAGCCAACAATTCCTATATAACTTACTTTTAAAGAGGAAATATCCAAATTGCTATTGAGCTTTTTTTGGGGAAAAAAGTCTTTAGATTCCATAAATTACATTAAATGAAAGGTTAAGTTGAAACACAACATTAATTGAATCGGACTGCTGTATAAAAAAATAATAATAATTTCTAACATCTTTTTCTGTCTTTTTGTCCATCTTTTTTTTAAATTGAAATTCTTATTGGAACAAAAAATGGTCCACATCGTACAGCACAGCATACCTTCATCATTTTAGTTTTCTGTTTTTTTAACAACAACGTGGAAGAGAGATACATTTTTTTCTGGAGAGAGGAAACAATCAAACAAAAAAGCTATGAAAAACTAACTTTTTTTCTGTCCATCTTTAAATAACTTCTGTCCCAACTAACCAACTAACTAAATTTCTCTCTCTTCTTGTGTGTCCAGCATGATTTCGTGCGTCGGGAACGTTCACCGCGCATTCTTATAGACCTCATCCAGAGGACCAAGGATGCGGTGCGTGAGCTGGACAACCTGCAGTACCGCAAGATGAAGAAGATCCTTTACCAGGAGAAACACAACGGGCCCATGGGGGAGAGCCAGGAGGAGGAGGAGGTGGGAGGAAAAGGGGAGAGGGAAGAGGGAAGGACTAATGTAAAAGATCAGTGGAAGAGAAATAATACAGAGATGAGAATTATAGAGTGTGTCAGGAATAACAGAGTGAAGAACAAAGGGTTAAAAACATGAAACAGGTTGACTCCATTTAAATTCTGCTCACAATTCTCTCACTTTCACCTAAAAGTGAAGGCTGTCATCAATTTTTTATGTGTTTATGGATTTTGCGTGAAACCACATTCAGTTATGCTTTAGTGTCACAAAAAGAAACTTTTGTATAAAGCAGACGCATTAAAAATCCACAGTGTGTGTACAGATATTTACAGAAAACGGCTGCAGACACAATAATAGAGCCAACAGAGATGAGAAAAGAGACAAACAATAACCAGGTTGTCCACTAAAAAGCTATCGTTGGACAGTCACAGGCTACATGCAGCTGTGTGGGGCTGCAACTAATTATAGTTTTCTTTATCATTATCACTTATTCTTAAAGTTATTTTCTAGATTCATCGATTGTTTCTTCAATAAAATACCTAATAATGATGACAAATGTCTATTGCACAGCGCAGGTTAGCATCTGTAAATGTATATAAATACATATATACACACACGTGTGTGTGTATATATATATATATATATATATATACACACACATATATATACACACGTGTTGTATACATATAACACATATATTGGTGTGGACTAGTCCTTAGTCTCAAAAAGGGAGGAACAAGATATTGTACTGACAAGTACAGATAAAAAAGAAATCTAACAAAGTTTGTTAGAACACAGAAATACAGGTTTCAGCTGCACGCAGCAGTGCGGCACTTTCACATCACAACAAACAGGAGCCTTTCACCTGCAGACACAGCAGCCTGACATTGAGATGAAATGTCCCTTAGTTGACCTGGCCTGAGACAGCATGAACAGGCACGGGCAGCCAGCAGCCACAGTAGTGTCATCAGACACCATGTGGTGCAGTTCAGAGCAGTCACCAGACCTCACTGCAACAAGATGCCGCGGTGGGCTTTACCTACACCCCAAAACCTAATTTTCTGGTTTCAGGGGAAGACGCACTGCATGAGGAAAGACTGATTATAACGTCCTAATACAGTCTGTTTTTGCAGACTTAACTGAATTGTCAGCTGCACCTAAAAGATGTGCGGCCTCATTACACTTATCTGTCATGTACACACACTCGAGTGGCCTTCTAATCTGAAGACATCAGGCTGACAGATGTACATTAACATACCTCAGGTGAATGATACACACATACACGTCCGAACAACAGAAGTTAATCTGAAATTCAGCGTGACTTTGACTCTAATGCAAACTAGAGGTCATTAGTTATCTCTCCTGTATTAAGCTGACTGCAGTCTGTGGCGTGTAAATATTTGCATCTGTGTATAATTTAATGGCTCTTAAGTGTTCATCTGTTGAAGTATTTATGAAAAAGTGTGGTTGTTAATTTGCAGGACAGCGAGGCAGCCAGCTGTAAGATGAACAGCCTGGGCAGCAATCACTCCATCCCCAGCACCTCGGTCAGCACGGGCAGCCAGAGCAGCAGCGTGAACAGCATGCAGGAGGTGCTGGACGACAGCTGCTCCGACATGACCATGATGCACCCCCAGGACTACAGCAGCACCCTGGAATCCTCCCCACACACCAAGAAGGTAAAGGTCGGGGTAACGTGTTGGGTGGTGCGAGGGAGGGAGGTGGTGAGCTTTTAGGGCTGGATGACATATTAAAAATCACCCCGCATCAAACCAAAGCTGGAAAATGGAAAGACTTTTGAGCCGTTGTTCCCAAAAGTACCCTTTCATCAACACCACCTGTCATGGTCCAAATGTGTTTTTCTGAATGAATTTCAAACTGGACATATTTTGACACTTGATTTTTTAATATTAATAAGAATAATAATGCATTTTATTTATGGGTGCCTTTCAGGACACTCAAGGTCACCTTACATAGAACAACAGCAAAAAAACAGAATAAAAGCACATATCATAAATGTTGCCAAACAAAGTAAACAATATAAAGTGAAAAAAATTAAAAACGCATAAAAGTTCAACAGTGAATTACAGAGAATAGGCATCCATTCTCGTACATCTTTTCTAGCAAGACATATTTGGACCGCTCTGCCTCCTTGATTAATAGATTTCACAAAATACAATAAGCTATGATAATGGCTTTTAGCCCTTTTGAAATTTGCTTTAATTCTTTCAAAAACATGGGAAGAAGGCAATGAGCAACATAAGCACTGGCCAAAAAATTAGCATGAAATGAGTAAAAAGTTACAAGAAAATTGCCTTAATATAGGCAACAGAAAAAGAAAAGTAAAAAACAAAAACAAATAAGAAAAAAAAGAGAGAAAAAACATTTAAAAAGTATGTTTTCTTCCAGATGTTCCACTCGACTTTTGAGTGGAACAATAACAGAGGGGCAAAGTGTTACTTGTTTAAAATTGCCTTTATATAGGCAACAGAAAAAGAAAAGTAAAAAACAAAAACAAACAAGAAAACTACCTTAAGAAAGTGCTAAAAAAAAGAGAGAAAAAACATTTAAAAAGTATGTTTTCTTCCAGATGTTCCACTCAACATTTGAAGAGTTTTGTGATGCTATAACACCTCTTTTAGCGCCTGCTTCATCATGAGGAAGCCAGTTCCTACCGACAAGCACATAGCCATAGCATCATGTGACATAAAAAAACCTTTTGCAAAATCTGACTTTTTTGAATTGCCTGAATTGCAAGGCCTATTTGTCCACCAAATTCCATTAATTTCCTGTCAGGTTTTTGAGATGTCCTGCTGATATAGAGACAAACACCCGCAAAAGTAGGGCTTCCCTGGTGGAACTAAAGCCTGATTACAGACATGGACAACTTGTTACTTTCCCAATAATTGTCCTCTAACTTGATTTGGTTGGGTAGGACTTTCACTGTGAGATGAGAATAAGATGAGAATCTTAGTCCTCAGTAAGAACATAAAAACACAATGAACCCATGCTACAATCACTTACTCTATGAGGTAATAGCTGCACTCTAAAATGAAAGAACGCATGGCTCCGTGCAAACCTCTGGGTTTCTTTTTCTATTTTCAAGTGTATGCGTAACCCCCCCCCCTTGAAACCATGGAAACCATCGACACAGTCCTCACTGTTTGGCAGATCGTTTCAAGTTCATCACAAACACCTTTCACACTTTGAGAACAAAGGCTGTGTACACATGTCGACAAGCAGCACACACTCCCCACCATTTCCCCACTTACAGCGCTGTCATCCTGCACACACACACACACACACACACACACACACACACACACACACACACACACACACACACACACACACACACACACACACACACACACATACACACATTCAGCATACACAGGTCACCACAATGTCTGGCATTCTTATATGACTTAAACGTCTGTGAAGAGCGGGCTGTCACTGCTCTTTCATTCTCTTTCTTCATCTGCTCTTTGTATTTTTGACAGTGCATGAATAAGGATGTCACTTTATGAACAGACAGCCGATGTGTTGTTTCAAGTTCAGGGGCTGAGCCGAGAACAAATGAAAGTGACACATATTGTTTTCAGATGCTGATGAAGTTCCCTCCTCACAGTAGTCAAGTCTTTGGTCCCCGACTTCCTAAAAAATGTTCAGTCGGTTTTTATATGGGGGGGCTGGAGTGTTGACATTTCATCATGTTTTGCAAGGTTACAGTTGACACAGTTTTAGCAAATGCTGAAAAATTCCTTTTGAAGTTTAGATGTCGTTTGATTAAATCAATGGGGAGTTTAGTTATTTAAAAAGTCACAGAATGATGTTGAAGAGTTTAAACACTGGCACAGTTTTTTGTGAGTCAAAATCTGTAGCAAGTTTACTTGCAGCATGTTAATTTAAACACCCGTTGCCATTTTTTCTTGCTTCTTTTCGTTGCTACTTTTCCAAAAACTACTTTTACTTTTTACTTTTTCAAAAAAAACGACAACTCTGAGACCTAATGGATGAGTTTTAATTTCTCAATGCTGTCTGTTTGACACAGGACCATCAGTACAACTGGGACGATGGGATCCACAGGGACCACCGGCAAGGGCTGAGGCCGTCCTCCTCTGACAGGAGCAGCCAGGCTCAAAACTACAAGAACCAGGGACGCTTCGCCACAATAAAATCAGCCTCACTGGTGAGTTTAACAAAACTCTCTCCTTCTTTCTGCTCTTTTTTCATTGATCCGCGCTGCCAGAAGCCATGGCAGGAGACATTATGTGTTCGGGTTGTCGGTCCGTCCCATTCTCCTAAACACAATATCTCACGAACACCACCAATTTTCAATTAAAAAAAATGTTTTTGGGGGACTTTTTGCCATTATTTGATAGGGAAGTTTTGGTGTGAAACAAGGAAAAAGAGGGGATGACATGCAGCAAAGGGCCAAGGTCGGAATCGAGCCTGCGGCTGCTGTGCTTTGTACATGAGGTGTAGTGAAATGAAATGGAACGAAGGTAACTGTGACTTGCATATGTGACATTTTCGTGAATGAAACATCTCAAGAAAGACTTAAGGGAGTTCACTCGAATTTGGCAAAAATGTCCAATTGAACTTAAGAATAAACTGATGAGATTTTAAAAAATAACGTTATATCACCTTTTCTTAAAATTTGGCACAAACTTCTACCTGGACTCAACAAGGAAGTGATTAGAATTTGGTGGTCAAAGGTCAGTGTGAGCTTGTGTCCGCCTCATTCTCATGAATGCGTGAAGGCCTTAAGAGAGTTTCCTCAAATTTGGCAAAAACGTCCTACTGGACTCATGAATGAACTGATTAGAATTTGGTGTTCGGAGGTCGAAGGTTTCACACAAACGTCTAAAAGGATAAAATGATGAAGTGATGACATTTCATATCCAAAAGAACAAAGGTCAACTTTATTGTGACATCTTCATTTTCTACTAAAACACTTGTTTTGTTGGTCGGATGCTGAATTGGTGACCGTAAATTTTGGATGACACTGTGCTGATTGTATAGATCCTCTGTGCGGCCGCACTGAAGATGTGTGTAAAGCATACATATGTTAAAAAATGCAGCTTCTTTGCAGTAATATTCATATTTGAAGCATTGTCAACATTCATAGCTACATGAGTCTGGACAGACATAGATGGAAACTGTAACTGCAACTTTCTGGCTCACAGTGGCATACAACCTGAGGCGGTAGTTTAAGCTTCTTTTTAAGATCAGAAAACTTTTTTTTTTTTTTTTAATCTTCTTTAAGTGTTTAAGGATCATTCATTTGTGCAGCATTCACCTTGAAAGTTGTGTAGCTTTTAAAAGCCAAAAACTGGAAAACCTACATCTTGCAGAAGCCAAAATCACTCTCAGAGTGTTATGTTTACTCAATAGCAGCATCCGTGGACACAGAAGGGGCATCTTTTCATTTCCTTCTGTATAAAACCTGTGTGCAAATGTGGCGGTGGAACGTTGAGTCTTTAGCTGTGTTTGAAAATAGTGCATTATATAGTGTGTTACAATTTAGTTGTATTGTTCGAATTCTCAGAGGTTAATTTCATCTACTATATGCTGCACTGTAAAATACCCAGAATGCACAGAAAAATTGAGCATACATATGAGGAACCTTACAGTTTCCCATGTACCACAATGTAATTTGGTCGTGTATTTCAAGAGGAAGAAAATTCCACTGTAGTAGGGTTATTCCCTTTATAGTTCATTTTCTTAATACACACTCTGTTGTGAGTGAGTGAGTGAGTGAGTGAACGGTTTCCAGAGGGTTTGGTGTGATGTAGCTTAATGTTTCCAAGTGTGATCCATGTTGGAACAAAGTGATGCTTTAAAACACCTTTAAAAACAGGCCTCTTTCATTTGTGGACCCACCTTCACATATTTATTCTTTTATTTTTCTTGGCATCCGTCCATCTTTTAGTCTCAACCTCTTACTCTCTCTCGGCATGAGCAAACGTGTCTCTATTGCTCTGCTGCCTCTCCTCTCATTCACCTCACTCCTTTTGTTTTCTCTTGTACTACGCTTCACATTACCACTCCCCTCCCTCCACCCTCTCCTATACTTCCTCCTCTCCTGCGCTCCGTAACACATCATTCTCAGATCTGACTCTATATTCTGAGTTGAAGGGGGTGGATTTCTCTCTCTCTCTCTCTCTCTCTCTCTCTCTCTTTCTCTCTCTATGTCTCTCTCTCTTTCTCCCTCTCCCCTCTTGTCTGTTGTCATGGAAACCAGCTCTAGTAACTAGTAAGTAGTTGTGGTGTTGTGTGTGTGTAAGCGTGTGTGTGTTTACCCATCCGTGACCCAATGGTTTAATTGTGAGTCCCTTCTGCTGCCAGGTCTTAAACCAGACACGAGAGAACGTGAGCAGAGAAGATTTCAGTCTGTGTCCTAATAATGTCCTTGATCAGAGCTCGAACCGCTTACAGTCCAGCACGGTGTGGGGTTTTTTTTATTGACCACAGGTCTCCTTTATCTGTAGTCCCACACTACTGGAAGAAAAATAAATAAAAAGAGCCCCCCCTTGATGCATCTATTGATAATGTACCTCACACCTAACCCTTACTTGTCCTCTGTGGACACTGAGCTAAACATGCAACATTATGTAATTTTCTACCTCAAATGGGTGTCTGGGTGCAATTACATGAGCATGAATAACCTATTTGAGAGGCTTATTCAGGATATGATCATATTCAGGATATGGTGTTTGCATGAGCACAGAGAAATCATCCATAAATTCAGGTAACGGTCTCACAATTACCTTCAGAACCTCAGTACATGTGGCTTCCAACTCTTTGACCCCTCAAAACAAGGCAATGTATTCTTGCAACCCCTCGTCAGCGATTGGATGTTTACAAGTTGAGACCAAAAGTGATTTCCTTGTATAATATGAATAGTTTTTAAAAGGTCCAGATATGTGAAACCACCTAGTAAAGCAAACCATATTCAAAGTCTTTAAAAAAAAGGTAATTTTGTGCAGCAAAAATACCCCTTAAAAAAAGATGACAACCCTTATTTAAGGTCATTTTAGTTATGTTTTTTCTCCTCACAATTATGACTCATTAATTCAAAATGATGTGACGTAATCCTTAAGTCTGTAGCTCATGGTTATAATTTATCTAAGTTAAGTTATTATCTCATAATAATGAGAAATGAGAACACAATTTTGAATTTTTAAAGATAAGTAACAAAAATGGGTTTCCAGTGAACCCATCTCACAGTAACCAGGTTAGAAACCAGTGCATTATACCTTTATTCATGCTGTGAAGTATTAGGTGTTAATAGCCATCAAGCCAGATAACAAAAGCTACCCACTTGCTAAGCTCATAGAACTGTAATAAATTTTCTCTCTAAAGGTAGCTATGTTGCCTGAAAGGGTCAGTTCACTTCAAAATCAACAATGCATATTTTAACTCTTACCTGTAGTGCTATTTATCAGTCTAGATTGTTTTGTTGTGAGTCTCTGAGTGTTGAGGATATCTGCTGTAGACATGTCTGTCTGCCTGTCTGCACCAAAAAGCGCCAAAATAAAAACACACAAACATTTGAATAACTCAACAGCAATGTCTCTTTACATAAATCATGACCTGGTTACTCGAGATAATCCACAGACCTCATTGTGAGCAGTATCGTGTAGGAACTATTTTATCCCTAACAAACTACACCCGCCAACCGTATCAGTATGCGTTCATCTACTGCGACCTCACCTAGCACCACTGAGCTAGTTAGCGTTCCAGCTCAGCTGAGAGGGACCATTAATGTTTACATCTTGTGTTCTCATGAGCACGAGCGTGTAGTCCATGAGTAGATGCACGCTTCCTTCTGCGCAGAGATATGGTTGGTGGGTGTAGTTTGGTAGAAAGAAAATGGTTGGTTTTGCAGGAGGGTGTTCTGATGAGATGCTGCCTTCATGTCATCAGAGAACAGGGGTTACCGCACATGTAACCTCAAGTTTAAGGAGATTTATTACTATGCAAAAAAGACAGGCAATCGTGTCCTGTATCCTCTACTCGCATAAATTTAACTTGAAAAGGAAAATAAATCTTCCTCTTCCCAACTCTTCATTAATTGCATAGAATAACTTAAACATCACAGACATAAAGACCACAGTACAGAGTTCTAACTCACACATTCCTGTTTTAAACCAGTTTTGTAAGTTGCTGTGGATTAAAGTCAAACTTAAATACCTTGGATGTGAGCAGCTGAGGTGGCACACACTGTGTCGGCAGCTCTGTGTAACTGAGGCTGCCTGTCTTGAAAAGAGGCGCCATCGTGTAAACCACAGTATCTGTGTCGTGTGATAGCGCCGGTCCTGCCCGCCGGCGCTGAAAGAGGGATGACATCATCTTTTTCTGCTGAGCGCAGACGTCCTCAGATTGGCCTCGACTCACTGAGACTGGAATCAGCAGGTAGACAAAGAGGGAGAAGGAGAGAGGAGAACGGGGGGTCCAGATGGTGAAGGGTGATGGATCGCCAGAGAGGAGGGAGGGAGGAAGACGGAGAGCAGGAAAAGAGAGAAAACATTAACGAAACGAAGGCATTAAAAAGGAGAAAAATGAAAAAATGCAGCCAGTGATAAGGTGCGAGTATGCAAATTCCTGAGATGTTTCTGTTGAATGAAATTTCCTCATACTTCAAAAGACAAAAGAGGAAATCATAGTGATGGAGGGAGATTCGATAAGCTTAAAGAGTGAGTGAAATGAAAGAGCAAAGTGGCTTGAGAAGGTAAAGACGATGTGGAGGACACAGACGGGAGATATCAGGAGGGTGAGAAGGACAGATAAACAAACGGAGACAATAGAGCAGAGCAGATTGAAATCTGGCCTGTCAAATCAGGACAAGAGGGAGAGAGGCAGAGGTGAAGCGCAGAGTCTGATCTGAGGAAGAGTTGTGAAAACATGGAAAGAGGAGAAGAGGAGCAAGGGAAAAGAACGAAGAGACGGACGCATGAAAGATGATATGGAGAGGGCAAAGAAAAGGAAAAAAGAGGAGAGCGGGTCGAAAAATCATCGAAAGAGAAGGATGAGGAGGGAGAGAAACAGCAGAAAGAGATGGATGTAAAGCGGAAACGAATGTGAGACATAGCAAGCATGTGTGAGGGAGGGCAGGGGTTATTATAGGTCAGATGAAGTAAGTGACTGAAGGCTGCTTGAGAGAAGACGTCGTTGTAAGATATTTCACCTCAGCTGCAGTGAACTGACAGCCTGTAAACCTCTCAGCACGTCAACAACAGAGCAGCAGATTACAGTCAGCACTTCAAAACATGCATATTCTCCATCAGGCGACAGTTAAGCTTAAAACTTAAAGCTAGTAAATAGTTATATGACAGGAAAGAATTAAAAAACTTGTTTGTGGGGATGGGAGTCGAGAACGAGTTCCAAATTGTTCTAACCGTGTATGCCAACTTATTGATTCCTTTTATTGATGCAGGCATGTTTTTCTGACAGTTGCACATTGCAAAACAATAACGTCAAACTCTTGTCTACATTGCTTTCAGTACAGATTTGTGCAAAAACTTAAGGGTTTTTTTCAAAAATGTCGATAAAACATAAATGCTAGATGAATGTGTTTCCATTGAGAGATGTTATGCAACTTCTTCTCTCGCGATAACATTTCAAAAAGCATGGCGATGGATGTTCAAAACATTAGCAGGTTTATTTCTATTGAAGCCACCACATTAGCTGTCATTATTATCAACTGAAGGCAACGTAGGCGTGGTGTGCAAGCGATAATGGAAAGGCAAGCCCCTTATATGTGGGGGCGGCCACTTATGAGGGATTTCTGGGAGGTGATAGTTCATGATTTCACAGAGGAATTGTGGATTCAAAACTTCTGGATGATCCGCTCAACTTTTGAAGAGTTATGTGATGCAATAACGCCTCTTGTAGCTCCTGTTGCATCATGAGGGAGCCAATTCCTACCGACAAGGGCATAGCCAAACCATCATGTGACTTCTAACAGCCCAAAAAGTTTTGCAGTATTGCAAAATATGGCTTTTTCAAATTACCTAAAGTACCACCTCATGTGAGCGTAAGAACATTTTTATGATAAATGGGAGTTTTTATGAAATTAATGTGTTTGCATAGCACATAGCAATGTGTTTCCATTAGGCGTATTTTATATTCGCAATTTCAATTTGAGTAATTTTAGAAGAAAGAAAAGTCTTTAAAATCATAATTTTTCATTTCATGTTTATTTCCTCTGTTCATGTAAATGCACAACAATCACATTCACAACTGAAACAACTATAAAACACATTTCATGACCGAAAAGGAGCAGGCAGAAGAAAAATAATCTTATCCAGCCTGCTTCTTTCTCAGAATATAAATAAACAAAATAAACAAAAGAAATAGTTGATCTGCGAAGTACATTTATGTAACAACCAACACTTTAAGTTACTTTGGGAAAAAAAAAAAAAGAATTAAGAGTCATACACAATAAGTGACCTTCAACAAGGCGGCAGATTTTGCCAGACAACTTTACTTTATAAACTCTAATTATTCTTTCTTTTTACATTTTCTTTGACTGAAAAATATTTATACAACCAATTTAATTATTCTGTAGAGAATTATAGTTGGACGCCAACCGCTGAAGTACACATCTGCTCTAATATAGTCCGTGCATACTAAGAACAAACAACTTTTGTACATTTTCTGGTAATACTCTGCTTTTTGCCTTGTACATAACTGATAGTGTGTGTCTTTACGTTTCGATAGCCCTGTCTTCATAAGCAGCCTGTTGGTGTGTCCTCTTGGTTTCACTTTATGAATAATTCTTGCCACTCTTTTCTGTAATATAAACAAAGGCTTTATGCTACGGGTGGAATCAGACAGGCGATCCGCACACTTTTTAAAGCTCCTATTAGTTTTTATTTGTGTAATTACTGGGAGCTTTTAATACAGTGCAACACTCTACGCACAATCAATTATCGAGGGTAAATATACAATGTTATATCAACATTTGTGCACCGATGTGTCTCATGATGATGAAGAATAGGACCAATAAGCAGAATCAATGATTGCATTCATACCAATAGAATCTGATGTTTTGGCACTCTTGAAGTTGCATCCCTTTTTTGAGGCCAAACAGACATATGAGAACACAGAGCCCCCCACATTTGAGCATCTGCAGGAAAACATGACAATAAAGACGGGTCTATAGAGGCTTTTTGCTTCCCCTCTTTTGCCAAATTACTTTACCGTGTGTTACTGTCCATCTGTAGCAACATTTAAAGTACAGCCATGTCTTGTTCATCCATCTCAAACATGAAAAAAGGGGCAGTTCGGACTTTACATTGAATTTCTAATAGGTCTTTTTTAAGATGTGTTATTGAGGAGCAGAGCTGGGGTCAATACATACTCACTACTCATTGCATACACATCACTTAGCTTCTTTGGCGGTGTTGTGGGACTGCACTTTATTTTTCAGATGAAGTGGGTGGCTTTTTTTATTTGAAACAAATATAAAATACTACCTTTTCAAGTTTTATGTCCCTTACTGAAGCCAAAATTCAAAACACAAGTCGCTCCTCAGTGCTGACATTTTTTTTTAAAATGCCTGACCCATTTGGCTGAACCCCTTATAAGTGACATGCAGTCCTTATCCGTAAACACCGAGGGAGGCCGGCGTGGCGACCAAGAGCACGGGCAGAACACCTAGTTTAGTTACAGTCTGACTGGGGCGTTTACATGACAGAATATCTCGACTTCCAGTCACATTATCTGGGCGTGTTAGTCCGATTTTGAGAAATTTGATTTAATCCAATTTCAGTCAGACCAACATGTTAACATGGTTTAGTTGGACTTACTCAATAATTCAACTTTTTCTAACATCATGTAAACGTATCATTGACACACAGAGCTCAAACTGTCCGTGTGTCTGAGTGGACTATTATTATAAACTTATTGAAAATGCAAGAAGACAGTTTGTGAGTGTTTGCCCTATTTTTTATTGCACAGAGCAGTCACAACAGCCACCACCAGCACAGCATTTCCTTTATTCAACAGATCAAAACAACATTAACAACCACCTTAAACTGCGAAATAAGCAAAATAACTCAGTTCAGCTGCTTAATTCCCACTGATCTCACTGAAACATTCACCTTCAGCCTGCACGCCCCCCTCCCTCCTCTCCCTGAATATGATCTCCTTTCCCTCCCTGAGCCTTGTGTGAAAGAGGCCGTCACATGACGTGACTTGGCCCTTTGTGGCAGCATGCAGGGTGGCAGCAAAGCAAGTGACTGGGATTGGGAGCTGCTGTTACAGTGGGGTATTGATTCAGCACAGATTAAGGTTGGGGGGGGGTCTCAACCTGCACCTATTTCCACGCCAGCTACCCCAACCTTATTTTCTCCACTGGATGCTCTTATTTTTCTTCTCATTATTTCCATTTTTTCTTCTAACTCTCCCAATCATCTGCTGTTTCTCTTTTGCAACAACCCCCCATCTCCCCTCAGCTCTCTGCCTGCTCCTCTCCAACCCCCCCTCTCCAACTTCTCTCACTCTTTCTCAATGAGGTATTCATGTGACCCACCTGCTGTCCGCCGCTTAGCGTTAGCCCAACTAAAGAGCAGCTCTGTGCTCTTGTTGGCCCGCGCGGTCGGCCTGCCTCATTCACAGTTCACACGCCTGCCTTGGCCGCTGCGTGCCCAGGGCACGAACCAAGGAGGAGGGAGGGAGGGAGGGAGGGGGTCATCGTCCAGTAAGGGTGGGTCTCCGGGTGCCATCGGAGCTCAGGCAGGGTTCTGTCGGGCATAGGATGCTGCACAAGGTTCCTGGATGCTGGTTCACTTGGCTAAAGTCGCCATCATGTTTGGCCTGAGGAGTTCAGGTGGAAGTTATGAGAAGATGCGGAGCGAGTACTACCTTGATGTTGAGAACCCTTTCTGTCCTCAGGTTGGTGTTTTGGATATTGTCAGATTTTGCTTAAAAAGATGCGGGACAATGCTGTTAAGACATGAAAGCATGGACCTTGACTTTGATTAAATTTTGTAGTTGTTAAAAACTGTTTTTGGAGCTTTTTTTTCTTGCTCCATCTGACTTAAGACAAGCACATTTTAAATCATTGTATTGTAGGATTTATTGTATTGTATGTATTCAAGAAGTCCTTCATCCCAAGTGTCATGGAAATTCTCAACTCAACAAAGAGACTGTATACAGACAACAACAGACAGACAGTGATATAAACTGATTCAGTGAGTTAAGTGTTTCTAATGACCTTGTTTTTTGTTACCTGCTTGTCTGCTTTTTTTATCATGCTGTCTTCTGTGTCTGGTGGGCCAAAGACACATTTCCACAGTGGTGGACAATAAAAGTACATTCTCTTCTATTGTGGTAGCCCGATCCACCCTGCAACCGTGCATGTTCAATAGTCAGATGAAAGAACTTTTGTTGGTCTCCATCTGTAACTTCTTCTAAAAGGATTTCTCAGTTTTTCTTCTTTTTAAGGTCATAATTTCCCATCAGTAGTTAAACGTTCTTTCTTTCTTCTGTAAAACTGTCAAGATTTACAGTGGCAGCTGAACTGTAATGCTTTACAGTGTTGAATGAATTTTGTTTTCAGTTATTTTTGGAAAAGATAATCCAGATAAATTGATGTTGCATATTATTTAGATTTAAGATTCAGTATATTCTTGCCATATCAACATAGTCAATTGTAATTTGTGTCAGTGAGCTCCACGCACAGAGACAAGAAACACTAAGTGTAAATA
Organism: Plectropomus leopardus; assembly: GCF_026936395.1. Classification (NCBI taxonomy): domain Eukaryota; kingdom Metazoa; phylum Chordata; class Actinopteri; order Perciformes; family Serranidae; genus Plectropomus; species Plectropomus leopardus. The sequence goes on from NC_142179.1 coordinate 7,354,563, forward strand.
CATTATGACTATAAAAAAAAACACAAACTAAGTGAAATCCAAACTATTAAAAATAATAAAATCATAAAAAATATATAAAAACAGCAGCACCATTAAAAGGAATAAAATAACAAATACAGCAGCACCTGTGGGGGATTAGCAGCAACAGCGATCCACAAATAAAGTGCATAAATACATAATAAAAAACACACTTTTACGGTCCAGTAATTACAAAGAACAGGTGACATATTAAATGTTGCTGTTTGGTTTTTTTTTGTTTTTTCCTATATTTTAATTATTCTTACTTTTTTGTGCGTTTTTTAAATAGTCTGCTTTTCAGTCTGATATCAAATCAGATCTCCTAACTTCTTTTCCTCCACAGGTGACCAAGCAGATCCACGAGCATGAGCAGGAGAACGAGCTGCGGGAGCAGATGTCGGGCTACAAGCGCATGCGGCGGCAGCACCAGAAGCAGCTGATCGCCCTGGAGAACAAGCTGAAGGCCGAGATGGACGAGCACCGGCTTAAGCTGCAGAAGGAGGTGGAGACACAGGCCAACAACGCCTACATCGAGCTAGAGAAGCTGGCGAAGCGCCACGCCGTGCATTCTGAGAAGGAGGTGGGCTTTGTGAGGGGTGTGTTAGAGGATATGAGTGGATGCATTAAGTACAGTAACCCAAAGTTATTTCACAGATAATTACACTGACCTACATGTACCATGCAACAGTTGGCGGGGCGGATGAGGTCGGCTTTGGAAAGAGAGGGGAAGGCTTGATGCTGAGGCTACGATTCTATAGCTGCTGGAGGAAAGTTTGCTGAAAAATTTAATTCTGAACCTCCAACATTAGCTTCACATTTGAATGCTATGGAAAGTTTTAAGACTTTACGCACTGCTGCCACCCAATGATACATAGGATGAAACACAAGGGGAGAAGTGGGTCACAGAATGTCACGCTCTGAAAAACAAGCTGCATATCTCTGTGATTATCACGCAGCGTGCCGGACGGGCCAGCGAGATAGAATATCTGTTCATGGAGGCCAGTGTGCACCCCTCAAGCAGCAACATAAGCGCACAATGTCACATGCAACATGTGAGTGACATGTTGATCAGCTACCCAATAAATTGCTTGCTAGGGGCTTACAGCAACAATCATCGGGATGTCCTCTTGTCTGAAAATGGGAGGTTTAGGCCATTAACTCTGCCATTCACTGGTCACTTCTTTCCACAGCATTTATAGTACTGAGATTTTTTGTAAGCCTAACTTTAGTGCTGTATTTGGGCTAATAATTATTGGACTAATTACTGACGTGATGTATCTCCTACAGAGCAATAACAGGTTTTTTAAGTGTCTGTAAACTGACATTAGTTACAGCAGCCAACAGCAAAAAAATACACCGTCTTTAACTGATCACGCTACAATCGGTCCCTCCAGAATGTCAGGCAGTCAGTGTTAGATTAATCAAGGCTGTGCGACCTTGCAACTTTGACTGATGATTGTAGATTCACCTATCGTACCAGGTGCTTTTTTCTGGTTGTAAAGATGCAGACGTGCTGCAACAAAAATTACTGCCAGAGGACGTGCAAGGCAAATCCCCAATGCTTTGCACAAAAGCCGGTTAAAGTGTTGCGCACCGTGTGCAACATTGTGGTCAAACACAAACGGCAAAGATGAAACACGTGGACAGCAGATGAGACAAATCACCATTACAGAGGCTGTTGCATCTGCATCTATTAGAAGTGCTGAAAGAATAAAGATGAGTTAGAGTAAATGTTAGCTTGTGGTATCATTAATGTAGTATAAATCACAAATTTAGAACAGTGCAGTTTTATTGGAACTATTTGGAAGGAAGTGGAACAAGTAGCCTTTGAATTTTAATGAATAATACCAAAAAAAGCAACTATTACTATTACTATTACTAACTACTACTATTACTACTATTTTTACAATTTGACTATTTGATTTGTAAATCCAAATATCACAAATAACAGTTAACCTCTGGGGGCTGTACAACATCCAGCATCCCTCTGTCTTTGAAACCTCATGGTGAGGAAGGAAAAAGTCATCCCCCCTCCCAGAAACCTTTAATGTGGAAAACAAAACAAAAAGACTAAACAAACAAACAAAAAAGCCTGCATCATGAACATGCATCGCACTTACTTGGAAAAGCTGCCGTGAAACCAGACTGCAGCAATCCCAAGTTTAGTTTATGTGAGCTTCAAAAATATTCATTTTGTGGCATTTTTTAAGCTCAATCTGATAATTAAACCTGATAAACTGTAGATTTTAGGTGGTATCTAGGCAATATATATGCTAACATCCCCTCTGTCCTGTTTTCCTCCTGTTTCTCATCTCCACCAGATGAAGACGGCGTTGGCGGATGAGAAGAAGTTCCAGCAGCAGATTGTGGCACAGCAGAAGAAGGAGCTGACCACCTTTCTGGATAATCAGAAGAAGCAGTACAAACTCTGCAAGGAAAAGATTAAGGAGGTGCGCCGCGTTTGTTGCTTTCTTTTTTTTTTTCCTCCTCCTTTGTACGCCTCTCTCGTGTGTGTGACACACGGCCCTTTCCGCTGTTCACTGTTGAATCAGCCCTCCTCCACACAAACATGCACATTCACTACCTCCGAAGTGGTCTTTTGGAAGTTGAGTCACTCGGCCTACTCACTCATGTACCTACACATCACACGAACGAGGAAACCCACAAATCCATACGCGCAGTGTAGCATTTGTGTGCCTCCACAACCTTCAAACTGAGTCCAGAGAATACTCCTGTGGGCTGGGAGTGTGATACACTGTGTTTTCAGTTACAAGATAAGTGACCAAAATTAGGTCAGCGCAGTTAAAAGAAAGCATCGCTGGCAGGGGAAGATATTTCCCACCAACTGAGGGCTGTAACGGAATTAGACACCACAGAGAACGGGGATCAGGCTCATGTGTTAAGTGCATTAGCTTGAGTTGTAGATTACCTTAAAGCCCATGAAAGAGAAAGAGAACTCATACTGAGGAGGGATGGATTTGGTTGAAATTATTATTTTTTTCATCCCGCCTCTGACTATGAAAGTCATGTGTAGCTCCAGACAGAAGGTCAGCTGCAGATTTCTGTATGTTCTCACTACAGACACTTGATACCATGAACACTGTTCTTGATTTGGGCAGCATTTGTGAAGTCCTTGTTTATTTTCACATTCAAAACATGCATTTGTAATACATAGTTTGGACATTTTCTGCTTATATTTGCTTTCACAAACCACCAGTTTTAATGTCTTAAACTACATAGTTCCTCACCCCACTGAAATTTACCAGCTGCTGCCTTTGTTTTACCAGTTAACCCTTTGAAACCTGTGCAAGTCGGCTGGATTGTTTTCAAACACATGGGAAGACGGCAATGAGCAACTTAACAAGAAATGGCCCAAACAATAGTGAGAAATTAGTTGCTGTTTTTTTAATGACCTTTGAAAGAGGCAATTTTTTCTGTAAAATAATCTTTTATATATAATTATAAGAATTATTGTTTTCTGAACATTTTCATCAAATTCTTGGTTAATTTCTAATAAGCCTTCCCAACTAAGTTTCAGTTCATTTTTTGTCATGTTTTACTATTTTTTTTTTGCAATTTGCCAGACATTTCTTGCCAAATTGCTTATTGCCTTATTTCCAATATTTTTAAACTAATCAAGCCAATTTTCTCAGGTTTCAAAGATGTAAATACTTGTGATACAATGAAACTGATGTTGACCTAGGTGTTAGAGTTAAACAGATATTCACATGGACAAATGAATTTAGATCATGTCGGATAAACCTGCCAATTGAAGCTCAGATTAACTCATAATTGGCTGTGGCCTTGCACAATGTTTTCGTCCTGCACTTGTCAAAGCAATCTCAAGTTTCCTCGATTTCTCTGTTTTGACCCCGTTTTTAGGAGATGAATGAGGACCATAGCACACCTAAGAAGGAGAAGCAGGAGCGTCTGTCCAAGCACAAGGAGAACATGCAGCATTCCCAGGCCGAGGAGGAGGCCCATCTCCTGGCCCAGCAGAGGGTTTTCTACGACCGGAACTGCCGCGCCTTCAAGCGCAGAGTCATGATTAAGAAGCACGACTTGGAGCAGGAGCAGATCCGAGAGGTACGGAGACCGTGCATCCTTTAAAACATCATGTGCATGAATTATAAATGATAAATGAACATAATTTCATTGTCAAAAGTGAAATTCAAGTTCACCAAACCATCAAAGTAAACCTCCTGTTTGTTAGTTGTTTTTGATGCTGGTGTAAACAGGCCCAATGTGGTTATAACACAACAACAAAATATTTTTTGCAAAAAAACAGCAGTGTGTCCTGAATACTTACACCCATTGTTCTTCAGATCTGTGAGGTGTTTCCTAATAATTCTAAGAGGATTATTAGAGAGTAAAGCAAGGCAACAATGTCGCAATCTGAAAAGCTGTTGTGTAAATCTGAACAGATTCTTAGAAGCTTTCTGTGGGAAAATACACAAAACTCTGAGTCACGTTTTAGATGACAGTTTTAATGTTTTGGTTAATAGAAAAAGGAAGTGTTTAAATGAATGGGATTTAATGGGTGATATTTATTGATTTTTCAGCTGTTGATAATGGCAGCCGATGTTCTAAGCCCAAAACAAACAAAAGGGAAAATTGATTTCTACATGTGAAAATGTCACATTGGAAAATGAACAAATGATGTCAATCAATAGCACCTGCTGCAACTCATCCATGTGTCCTTCCCCCTTCCTTTCCTCCCCTCTCTTCCTCCATCTTTCCTCCCGGCCCTCCCAGGAGCTGAACAAGAAGAAGACCCAGAAAGAGATGGAGCACGCCATGCTGATCCGCCACGACGAGTCCATGCAGGAGCTGGAGCACAGGCAGCTGAAGACGCTGCAGAAGCTGCGGATGGACCTGATCCGCCTGCAGCACCAGACGGAGCTGGAGAACCAGATCGAGTACAACAACCGGCGCGAGCGCGAACTCCACCGCAAGCACGTGCTGGAGCTCCGGCAGCAGCCCAAAAACCTCAAAGTGAGTCGACGCAGAGATTATTAATTTTTATATCCATGATTTTACAGATGTTATTGTGATTAGGACACAGGTTCTTGGAATGTACGGCTAAAAAACTAAAACCTTTTTGAAATGCTTTTGTTTTCAGATTCACGTGTAAAAAAAAAAAAAAAAAAAAAATTCTTTACTTTGAAAACACAAATTAGACCCATCTCTAAGATGGCGCAAGCCATGAGCAACGCCTTTTATGTTTTGGAGAGATTTTGATAAAACAGTGATGCAATGTGGATGTAACAAATTAATTTTGAGAAAAAAAATGGGGAAAGAACATGTGAAATGTGTCACCTCTGAATGTCATTTCATTTGAATGTGCTTTTGAGGATAACAGACCAGAAGTCTGATTTTGCCCCCGGCTTTTATAAACCTTTCACCTTTAGCAGCAGAGTTGTAATGGCATGATGAAAGACAGAGTTAACAACAACAATTTGAAAAAAAATGCAAGACTCTTTCAATTGTCTACATCCTCGTCTTAGTGTTTTTGTGTCCTTTTTGTCCCCTCCTCCTCTCCGAGGCTTTGGAGCTGCAGATCAAGAAGCAGTTCCAGGACACATGTAAGGTGCAGACGAAGCAGTACAAGGCCCTGCGCCACCACCAGATGGAAGTTACGCCTAAGGCCGAGCACAAGACGGTACTCAAGGCCCTGAAGGATGAGCAGACACGCAAGCTGGCCATCCTGGCTGAGCAATATGAGCAGAGCATCAACGAGATGATGGCCTCACAGGCGGTGAGTGGAGACACGTTCACGTCATCATTTTTTTTCTAGACAATAATTTGTTGTTGACCACAGAATTCAAAAAACATTTTTTAGAGGGGATTCTGAGGCTTTTTTCGCCACCTGTTGCTCATGATTTTACATTTTTTCTCCTCCTTGTTTGTCCTCACCTCATGCCTTATCATATCTCTCTCTCTACTTCCTTCACCACCTTCATTAACAATCTCCTTTCACGTCTTGAAATCACTAACCTCTCCTCCTCCCCTCCCTTTGCACTCTCTTTCCATGTCCTGTCTGTCCCTTTTGCCCTTCCATTTTCCTCCATCGTTTCACCTCCCCCTCCCCTTCTTTTCTGTCCTCTCTGTCTCTATGTCCCTCTTTCTCCTCTCTCTCCTTTTGGGTGTCTTATCAATGTTCCCCCGCTCTCCCCCTCCTCCTCAATCTACCCATCTCTCTCTCTGTCTCTTTGTACCTCCCTCTCCCCTGTTGCGGTCCGTGGTCGGCTGTGTCAGCTGCGTCTGGACGAGGCCCAGGAAGCCGAGTGCCAGGCCCTGAGGCAGCAGCTGCAGCAGGAGATGGAGCTGCTCAATGCCTATCAGAGCAAGATCAAGATGCAGACCGAGGCGCAGCACGAGCGCGAGCAGCAGAAGCTGGAGCAGAAGGTGTCGCTGCGCCGGGCTCACCTGGAACAAAAGGTGTGGTGAATGAAACACGCGTCACTTTAAAGGAGCCATTAGACTTTTTCTTTACACTGCCATACTTGAGTTTTCAATACAGTTAAAATAAAAAACAATGGAGGAAGTGTTTCTCACGGTCCACGGGGGAAAGAATGAATTATCCAAATAAGTCAAGACACAGTCCTTCTTATAAGTACAAAAAGTTAACCCTTTTGGTTTGATTTTTTTTTCAAAAACATGGAGAGAAGGCAACAAACAACTAAACAAGAGATGGCCCAAAATTTTGCAAAACATTTTTTAAAAAGTTACAAGAATGTAAATAAGCATAAATTAAAAAAAAAAAAAAAAAAGTAACAAAAACACAAACAAACAGGAAAATGACCTTAAAATGTTCTGAAAAACATTTTTTATATTTTCTCTGTAACATAATTTGAAAATAAAATTATTATAACCAGATATAGTTTTCTGGACATTTTCCCCTTAGTTTTGAAAGCTTTAGGGATTACTTAAAACTCCCAATAAGACCCATAAAAGTGACCCTGCCTGAAAAAATGTCACTACCTTTAACATAGTTACCCCATCCTACAAAATAAAATGTTTAGCACCTAATAATGTAACAATTAAACAAGTAATGCCTGGAAATTAATCAAGTTTGTACTAAACCTGATCAAAAATGTAATAAAACCCAATAGCGTCATTATAAATGTTGACCAAAAATTAAGTAAAATGTCCTGACTGATATTGTAATAACACATTTTACCAATAACAATGTGATGCTTTTGACAGATAATGTTGTATGATTTTCATTTTCAGTCCAGAGTTCTAAGTTGTTTTTTATTTTATACACTACATACTGTACATTTTATAATGTTACATTATCTGTTAATCGTCAGTTTTACAACAAAAAAAAGAAGAACTCCTGAAAGGTAATACATTATCAGTGAAACTGTTGTAACAATGTCTGTAAGGGCATTTCATTACATTATTGATCAACTCATTAAATAATTGGGTTTTTATGTGTAAATTTTATGACATTTCAGGAATTAATAACTAAAAACAATAATCCTTATTTATTCTGTCCTCCAAACTCCTGCTCACATCAGAAAGTGAAGACACCTCTGAAAAACAGATAAACACAAATGGGCGGTAGTAAGTTGAAATATAAACAGTCCTACGCATCGCCTCGCTTAAACGAACATGTCGGGATACACATTTGCATCCACCCCAGCAGGCAGCGCGGGTATGATAGGCGACCCAGACAGACATTCATGAGTTCACGCAGACACACACACAGATTTCCCGCACCACAGGTGGTGATGACAGTGGCATGCCTTCCTGCAGAGAGCAGGCAACCGTTCCTCTCCCACACACTCCTAATAGTGGTGAAATGTGTAGACGTCAGTGTTGTTTTTTTATTTTTGTCGTCCCCTGTTTATAATAGGACAGTTAATACAGTTGAGCTTTTATTATAGCTTGTTCTGCTGTATTTGTTCTAAATTGCTTATGCATATGCCCCTAAACTTCTGATTTTATTTTGTAATTATCACTTACGGAGTAGTATTCATTTTGACACCTGCAGCTGTGTTGCAAAGTGGCAACTGGCTTTTTTACTTTATGATTTTGCATTTCTTTATCTAAATTTGACACAGTTGTATCAGTCTGTGTCCCCTGATTTGTTTGCATGAGCTCCTGATTGAGACGCATCTTTCATGTGACTACTCAGGCAAGCTGCCATGTATACCAATGACATGTGATAAGACTAGAACTGCCGAGTACGCCTCCTTCCAAAGTGGCCGACGTCATTGCCACAGTCTAGTAGACAGCACTCCGACAACAAAGGGAAAGACGTTTGAAATGCCTCCCCGATCCAGTTCTGCCGGGTCCAGTGGACCACTGCGGTGGTCTGTCGCCATCTCCTGGCTGCAGCCGGATCTGCACTCTGAGACTGGGATGATGTCATGGTTTTTGAGGCACTATTGTCCTCCGGTTCGGTTCATGGTCAGAGTCTGGAGTTTTCTGTGCATGCTCAGTAGTTGGCCAGATTGCCGTATTGCGCCATGCAGTGCTTTGTCTGCACCTGTGGATGTGTGTGCCGAGTTAATGTGGGTGGAAAAATCCAGCACGCACAACTCCTGCCACAACCGAACCTGAGTGATACAACTTCACACACTGACACCCTCACAGTGTGAAACAATGCGCATGAGAGTCTGCATCCAGTGATACATATCACAGCGTGTGTTTAAGGTGATTTAGGAAAGACATAAAACAGCTAAAGGACGTGAGCAAAAACATCACAAACAACTCTGCAGTATCATAAAAAGCTACAGAATCATCCTGCAGTTTCGACAGCGTCTGTAAAGGTTACAGTGTGACTTTGTCAGAAGTGTTGGTGCAATTTGAGGCTGCAGTTTGTACTGTGGTGCATTGAACTGCAAGGCTTTTCTCTCCTTTGTGTTTACCGTTGGCAAAAACCAACAACAGACATTACATATTAAATCTAAAAAAATATTAGATTCTATTGCAAAACTTCTCTTTGTAAGTGTATACATATGCATGTATGTATATGGGCGTGCATTTTTATCCTTTTAACAAAAAAAACAATCACCCCTCTCCTCAACAATGCCCATCTCTTCCCGAAATAAGCAATTATTTTAACTTTTTCTGTATCCTTTTTATTGTTTCAGCTGTTTTATGAACCACAGATAAAAAGTAAAATAACAACTTAATTTTGTTGCACCTTTTGTTCTTAGTAGTAGAAATATTCGGTAAGACAAACAAAAACCAGCTCCCGCATGCTGTCAACACTCAAAGAAATACTTCACCCCTCCGGTGGAATTGCAACATTAAATAAATTTTGTTACAGTCTTAATCTTTGAGATATGAAAAAGACAGGAAATCATGTTATACATCATATTTCTCCGGTCATCTATATTCAGGGCTTTGCTTTCATAAAGTTAATATTGTACCTGCAGTATTTTAGATTTTAGATCACCTGTGTAGAAGTTTGCACCTCCTAAGCTCCTAAATCCTACACACTGGACCTTTGAATCAAAAAACATCTCATGTATTGCCAGTTTAACCCCGTATATCTCTTGTTCCTGTGTGTTTCCTGCAGATTGAGGAGGAGCTGGTTTCCATTCAGAAGGAGCGAACCGACCGGATCAAACACCTGCTGGAGCGGCAGGAGCGGGAGACCGACAGCTTCGACATGGAGAGCATGCGGCTGGGCTTCGGCAACCTGGGCACCCTGGACCTTCCCAAGGACGACTACAGATGAGGGGCTGCTGTCGCCGCCGCCACCGTCTCTCGTAGTCCCCGGGCGTCCGTCTGCCTCAGTACACCCCTCCTCTCCTTTTACCTGACAGTGCAGGTGTTCACTGCTGCTGACGCCCTCACACAAACACACACAGACGCAAAAAAAAAAGAAAAAACGGCTCCAGAATCAGCTCCGGTGTGTTTTCTGGGCCGGTCAGACAGAGTCGATGGCAGGTTTTTATTGCCCCCCTCCTCCCGAAAACCCATCTAAACTTCCTCCCCCTCCTTGCCTCTCATGGTGTCACAAGATGACAAAAAAATATGCTGGATAACTTCCTGTAGTTGTCATGTTTTTGTAAGAATAATGATAACATAGTCACGGTGTTTCTTGTTTCTTGTGCAATGATGACACTTTTGTTGTGACTAAAAGTGGAAGACGAGAGAAGGAGGGAGAGAAAAACGAGGGCAGATGGATGAGCGACATCGCTCCACAACCATGCATTTTTAGAGGTGATTCATTTTTTGGTTAGTTTGGTGCAAAAAAAAAAGGAAAAAAAAAGAAAAATCTCTGGACACGATAAATCAAACGTTCCGCAGCCGCTGCGTCTTACAACACTTTTTTGGTATTTATTCATCAGGACATTTTTATGACAAATTTGAGTAATTTGATACTTTGAGACACAAATATCATGTACATACAGGTACGCTTCTAATAAATGTGACGGGTGAATTTAATTACTGAGGGGAGGGTGAATCATGGTACTCGACACGTGTATCGTACTGATTTCTCTGCACTGGCAGCCAATGTGAATAATAATACACGTGACACGTGAACTCCAACTCCCAGCAAGCACAAAGGGCTTCACGGGCGGGCTGGGGGGGACTTGTACTTTGTGTATAGAAGGATTTATGGAGAGCTTTTACTTATTTTCGTATTGTATTTTAACTGTCACTCAAATCAAAAAAAAGAATTTTTAAAGGCGCTTTTTTCCCTCCCCCCTCCTCAGATCGTATTTGAGGCTCAGTCATGTATCAATGGGATTCTCATCTGATTTTTTTTCTTTTTTTGCTTTACACATCTCCCAAGCTGTGTATTTTCTTATAAACCAGAACAGTATGATGCTTTATTATTGCATGCACTTTAATTTTTTTTCCAGGTTAAAAGAAAGCATGAATCTGTCAGAGCTTTTAATTATATTTGTAAATAAAGTGCTCATCACACAAACTAATAGCTGTTTGCTACATTTGTCCGATATGAAAATAACGATACACTTTAGTATTTTAGGTTTTGCTTTCTTGTTTCTTGTTTTCACATTTGCAACAGTTTGGAGGTTCATTTTGACAACACGCTGCTGCTGAAAGGCTCTGATCTCTGAAAACATGGTCGGTCAAGTATTCAACATTTTTAAAAACATTGCTTCTACAGTTAAATACTGATACTTTTTCGAGCAGGAAATGGTACTACTGTATTGTACTTTTTCTTTTTTTCCAGTGGTTATAAATAGTACTAATAGTAAAATCCCTGACAAAAGAGAAAGTAAAAAGAAAGGGAAACTAACAAATCCTCTTCTTGCATTGCAGAGCTGGTGAGGGCGAGTCGAGGCAACGGTATAAAAATTAAAGACCAAGTTGTTGGCGAGAACAAAGGTCATTAAAGGTACGTGGATAAAAATGAGCAAAGTTCAGGTCAATTACTCCTCATTTCCTACTACAATACTCATACCCGAACCGTGCCACTTAATGGTTTCTTAAACAGTTATCATACCGTAGTATAAAATGATCATTTATTTTTTTTAAAAACCTTAATAGATAATAATAAAGCTCTGGAATAAATACAGACACTAAATTTAGATGTCAGTTCTTTTAGTAAATATGTAGGTTTATTGTACCTGTTAACAAACTTACAGTAAGTCATTTATTTCCTGCAAACTCCACTGAAGTGCTGAATGTAACCACGTTCCAAAATGCTCCTGGCTCCTGTCACAGTATCTACTTTGCTGGATGATATATTTCCCCAAAAATAAAAGTGATAAACAATATTATTTTAATTTTAAGACCATTTTAAGCCACTGTTATGATATTATAGAATAATGAGCAACTAAAACCTTTCAAAGAGCAATTCACTTTTAATTCTGGAGAATATTCGGACTTGGAAATTGAAATCTAAGTATTTAATTTCGACATATCCCAGATATATATAAAACAAACGTGTTTGTGCGGGTGACACAGATGAGAGGAATGTGGCAGCACGAGTAGGAGTGACAGCAAACATGTCTCAACAGTTTGTTTTTCTGCTCATTTAGCTTTGGTGCTGCAGAAAAAATGTTGAGGCACTGTGTGGAGGATTAATGACTGTAGAGAAAACCCCTGCTGTTTTTCTTTGGCATCATAATGGCTTAAATGTTATTGACACTTACGTAAACAAACACGTGTAAACACCAGTTACATCACACAGTACACGGACATGACCTCGATGATTTTTGCTGACCTTAATTATCATGACAGACCTACTTAAAATTCAAAATACAATGGAACAAATGTCTTTATTTTTGGAGTTATTGCTCACATTTAGAATTTATCATCACAATAATTTATCATTTAATTAATACCAAGGTGTTATGGAAGTTATCCAAATGAGCCTCTAAGCATTTATTACAACATTTCAACCAAAAAAAACAACCATTTCAGTGTTTATCAGGTTTATTGCAGGTGAGTGAAAGTTATTTTTTATAGCATGGTTAGGCAACAGTGGGAAAAAAATACACTGATCTGTGGCACGCGCACAAAAAAAATGCTTTGTTACTGTTGGGGTTTTTTGCTTCTTGAAAGAAAGGCCATTTCCTTTGTGGGATTTCCTCGTGCTGAATGCTCTACAGCCGAGTCTGTTCATTTATTTTCCGGCCAGCTGTTCGTACAGTTTGGGGACGTAGTCGTCCCACTCGGCCTGGTAGCAGGTTCCAGCCACCGGAGCTCCCAGGTTGTATTTCTGCCTGAAGCTCTGGATCTTAAACTTGCCGCGACCGTCTCCGGAGCGGTTAGTGAGGACGGTCTCGGTGCAGGACAGGCTGCCTGGCTGCTCGTACACCAGCCACACGTACCTGTGGAGACCTGAGGGGACAGAGAGAAAGGATTTAAAAGTGTAAAATATTGATGCCAGCGTGCAGATACGTGCCAAACTTTAAATGTAATAACAGTCCTCTGAAAACTTTTATTTTATCTTGACATATGCTGCATGTGTTGTCACAAACAGGTCAGTTTAATCAAAGTAAATATGAAAAAATACAGCCTCGGGCGCTGTTTGTTAGTCAGTTTTAAGGCTTTCTGACAACCTGCAGACTCCAGGATTCAGACACTTTACTTATCAAGCAAAGCACAATGATTTGTCTTGAACTTAACCACAAATTTGGGACGTTTTGCAAAACAGGGACACAAATCCATCACATCTTACGCTGATCAAACACTGCATTTAACTGGTTAAAAGGAAAACTATCTTTCTCGTTTAATAGTGCTTTCTTAAAGCTTCTTTCTCTCTTACCGGTGCCCTGGGGAGGACCAGAGCCCACGTAATCAGACATGACGCGGCCAGAGGACACATCGTTCCCCTTCATGTTGATCACCAGAAAGTGGTGCCACTCCCTAAAGTGAAAGGCAAAAAAAGAAAAAGAAATCTTTGACACAAAGGAAATTAGACCCAGGTGCCACACCCTTAGATTTTAGTGATTTTGTACTTATAGCCCTTATCATTTTATGGTTTTATTACAAACCCAAGTGTGTTATTTTTACTTGAATTACTCACAAAATTCTGTGTTAAATTATTTCTATCTTGTATTACTGTATTATTGTGATTTAAAGTTTATTGAATTTCAAATTTGTCAGCAACACAAACCAAATCACAGATAACATAATCACTGAAGAACACCAGAAAAAAGAGATAAAGAATGAAGAAAACGAAGAAAACTTTGAATAACACCAAAAAACTAATTCACAAGAGCACTAGTGAATGACAAATGAAGGTGAATCAGGATTTAAGTTAATTTATTAATATTTTATTATTTTCTATTGTCGTCTCTTATATTTTAAATATTCCTTTATTTATTTTTGTTACATTATTTTATTTCATTTTATATATTGTTTTTAATGTTTTTTATTATACATGACTATGTGTGTGTGTGTGGGTGTGGGTGTGGGTGTGTGTGGCTGCTCCTCTCACCTAAAGTCGGGTTTTTGCCTGCTGGGAGCGTCAGGGTCAGTCAGGGCCAAAGTGTACAGCTTGCTGGGGTCGCATCCCTCCCACTCGATGCAGGTGGGCCGATTCTGCACCTGCACGTGAACACAGGTGAAAACTATCAGAAGTGTGAAGTGAAACTGACATTTCTGAGATTTTGCAGCTTTGACGCTCATTTGAGGGCGGTGTTCGCCGTCCGCATTACATAAGCCAAAGCATTGTTTGCAAACACGCTGACACCAAATAATTAATTACAAAGCACTGTTTGCAAACACGCTGACACCAAATAATTAATTACAAAGCTTTATTTGTTCGAGGAAATGCGTTATTATTTTGTTGGGAATCTGCAAGCTTTCACTCTGATGCAGGAAAAAAGCTAAGTTAGCACAGTTGTTAGCGCAGTTAGCCAACATTAGTTCGCTCACTAACCTGTGTTGGAGTGAGCACTTTACCGAGCTCGCTGATTTCCACGGAGCCGTATTTGATCGTCAGAGGCTGGGCAGGCTTATCCTCGACCTCCTGCAGGGCGAGACGCCCGGTCCACTGGCTCAGGTCTGTGGGCATTTTCACTTGTAGTCCGGGTGCAGATACGCTGACTGTACGGCGACAAGCACTCACACAAACTGCCACCAGTGGTGCGTTCAGGTGCTGCTGGGAGATGTGGAGACCGGTGGAGAAGTTGTGCGTTGGGCTCAGATGTTTTTGAAACTTGTGCAAATATTATAATTTCTGTCAAAAATAATTGGAAGAAGGTACGAATAGATCTGAAATTTAGGGAAAAAATATATTTAGAAATAATATATAGTAATAATAAAATTGAAAAGCTTAATAACTGTGAAGTTTGAGGAGCTGTGTTCAGGTAAATACAAGTATCGGACTCAGTATACGCAATATCTAATTACTAATTATTAATTACTTATTATAATAATGATAATAATAGTAATAATAAACTATTTTCTGGACACTACCCCGTATTTTTTTATAATTATTATTATCTTCTAATTGTGTATCTGTCTCTCTCTCTCTTTTTTCTGTTCTCTTTTTTTTATTCTTATCATATAAAAATTCGAATGTATTTTCTCATCAATTAAAAAAGGTATACATTATAATTAGGAAAAATAAAGGGGAAAAATAATACTAATAATGTTTATGATGATGACGATGATGATAATAACTTAGTCTAATATACTACTACTATAACAGTACACTACAGTACTACACTACTACAGCTATTCACAATAATAATAATCACGCATCAGGTTATAATGAATAAGAAAAGGTGTTACTGTCCCTTTAACCAGGTGAGGTCAGGGTGTGTTTTATTCGTGCCAAAGTTTCCGGATCAGCATGCTCTAGTAAACAAAGCACGTCCGTCAAATCTGCAGCGAAGAAGAGTCAGAAGTCACTCTGTGTCGGACTGGTCACCTCTGAGAGGCGGCGGTGCTTCATAATGGGCGGACTGGTGTCCAGTGTGTCGCTGCGCCCTGCAGACAGGCTCACACAGGTGGACTAGTCAGACAGGTTTGGAGTTGAAGCTCTTTTGTTCACTCGGTTTGAAGGCGATGTAGCTATTTGCAGGAGTTATCATGAAGATAGTCGCGACTTTAACGCTTCTACACCTGAGTTTATGTGCGACAGGTGAGTTTATGACGTGGACACACGGTCAGGTGAGACAGGTGAGTGTGTAAATCCGGCTAACATTGATTCATTCTCTCTCTGTGTGTCTCACAGCTGCAGTTTCGGGGAGTGACTCCACCGAAACGGCTCTGACAGCCGCACCGGGCGACACCGCGCTACTTCCGTGTTACGCCGTCGGTAACGTAACACCGACTGTGACAACATGGATGAAAAACGGACAAGCGCTCGTGGCAGGTGGGGAGTCCTCACCTGGCCCCTCAAAAAAGAAAAATCTCTGGACACGATAAATCAAACGTTCCGCAGCCGCTGCGTCTTACAACACTTTTTTGGTATTTATTCATCAGGACATTTTTATGACAAATTTGAGTAATTTGATACTTTGAGACACAAATATCATGTACATACAGGTACGCTTCTAATAAATGTGACGGGTGAATTTAATTACTGAGGGGAGGGTGAATCATGGTACTCGACACGTGTATCGTACTGATTTCTCTGCACTGGCAGCCAATGTGAATAATAATACACGTGACACGTGAACTCCAACTCCCAGCAAGCACAAAGGGCTTCACGGGCGGGCTGGGGGGGACTTGTACTTTGTGTATAGAAGGATTTATGGAGAGCTTTTACTTATTTTCGTATTGTATTTTAACTGTCACTCAAATCAAAAAAAAGAATTTTTAAAGGCGCTTTTTTCCCTCCCCCCTCCTCAGATCGTATTTGAGGCTCAGTCATGTATCAATGGGATTCTCATCTGATTTTTTTCTTTTTTTGCTTTACACATCTCCCAAGCTGTGTATTTTCTTATAAACCAGAACAGTATGATGCTTTATTATTGCATGCACTTTAATTTTTTTTCCAGGTTAAAAGAAAGCATGAATCTGTCAGAGCTTTTAATTATATTTGTAAATAAAGTGCTCATCACACAAACTAACAGCTGTTTGCTACATTTGTCCGATATGAAAATAACGATACACTTTAGTATTTTAGGTTTTGCTTTCTTGTTTCTTGTTTTCACATTTGCAACAGTTTGGAGGTTCATTTTGACAACACGCTGCTGCTGAAAGGCTCTGATCTCTGAAAACATGGTCGGTCAAGTATTCAACATTTTTAAAAACATTGCTTCTACAGTTAAATACTGATACTTTTTCGAGCATGAAATGGTACTACTGTATTGTACTTTTTCTTTTTTCCAGTGGTTATAAATAGTACTAATAGTAAAATCCCTGACAAAAGAGAAAGTAAAAAGAAAGGGAAACTAACAAATCCTCTTCTTGCATTGCAGAGCTGGTGAGGGCGAGTCGAGGCAACGGTATAAAAATTAAAGACCAAGTTGTTGGCGAGAACAAAGGTCATTAAAGGTACGTGGATAAAAATGAGCAAAGTTCAGGTCAATTACTCCTCATTTCCTACTACAATACTCATATCCGAACCGTGCCACTTAATGGTTTCTTAAACAGTTATCATACCGTAGTATAAAATGATCATTTATTTTAAAAAAAAACCTTAATAGATAATAATAAAGCTCTGGAATAAATACAGACACTAAATTTAGATGTCTGTTCTTTCAGTAAATATGTAGGTTTATTGTACCTGTTAACAAACTTACAGTAAGTCTTTTATTTCCTGCAAACTCCACTGAAGTGCTGAATGTAACCACGTTCCAAAATGCTCCTGGCTCCTGTCACAGTATCTACTTTGCTGGATGATATATTTCCCCAAAAATAAAAGTGATAAACAATATTATTTTAATTTTAAGACCATTTTAAGCCACTGTTATGATATTATAGAATAATGAGCAACTAAAACCTTTCAAAGAGCAATTCACTTTTAATTCTGGAGAATATTCGGACTTGGAAATTGAAATCTAAGTATTTAATTTCGACATATCCCAGATATATATAAAACAAACGTGTTTGTGCGGGTGACACAGATGAGAGGAATGTGGCAGCACGAGTAGGAGTGACAGCAAACATGTCTCAACAGTTTGTTTTTCTGCTCATTTAGCTTTGGTGCTGCAGAAAAAATGTTGAGGCACTGTGTGGAGGATTAATGACTGTAGAGAAAACCCCTGCTGTTTTTCTTTGGCATCATAATGGCTTAAATGTTGGTGACACTTACGTAAACAAACACGTGTAAACACCAGTTACATCACACAGTACACGGACATGACCTCGATGATTTTTGCTGACCTTAATTATCATGACAGACCTACTTAAAATTCAAAATACAATGGAACAAATGTCTTTATTTTTGGAGTTATTGCTCACATTTAGAATTTATCATCACAATAATTTATCATTTAATTAATACCAAGGTGTTATGGAAGTTATCCAAATGAGCCTCTAAGCATTTATTACAACATTTCAACCAAAAAAAACAACCATTTCAGTGTTTATCAGGTTTATTGCAGGTGAGTGAAAGTTATTTTTTATAGCATGGTTAGGCAACAGTGGGAAAAAAATACACTGATCTGTGGCACGCGCACAAAAAAAATGCTTTGTTACTGTTGGGGTTTTTTGCTTCTTGAAAGAAAGGCCATTTCCTTTGTGGGATTTCCTCGTGCTGAACGCTCTACAGCCGAGTCTGTTCATTTATTTTCCGGCCAGCTGTTCGTACAGTTTGGGGACGTAGTCGTCCCACTCGGCCTGGTAGCAGGTTCCAGCCACCGGAGCTCCCAGGTTGTATTTCTGCCTGAAGCTCTGGATCTTAAACTTGCCGCGACCGTCTCCGGAGCGGTTAGTGAGGACGGTCTCGGTGCAGGACAGGCTGCCTGGCTGCTCGTACACCAGCCACACGTACCTGTGGAGACCTGAGGGGACAGAGAGAAAGGATTTAAAAGTGTAAAATATTGATGCCAGCGTGCAGATACGTGCCAAACTTTAAATGTAATAACAGTCCTCTGAAAACTTTTATTTTATCTTGACATATGCTGCATGTGTTGTCACAAACAGGTCAGTTTAATCAAAGTAAATATGAAAAAATACAGCCCCGGACGCTGTTTGTTAGTCAGTTTTAAGGCTTTCTGACAACCTGCAGACTCCAGGATTCAGACACTTTACTTATCAAGCAAAGCACAATGATTTGTCTTGAACTTAACCACAAATTTGGGACGTTTTGCAAAACAGGGACACAAATCCATCACATCTTACGCTGATCAAACACTGCATTTAACTGGTTAAAAGGAAAACTATCTTTCTCGTTTAATAGTGCTTTCTTAAAGCTTCTTTCTCTCTTACCGGTGCCCTGGGGAGGACCAGAGCCCACGTAATCAGACATGACGCGGCCAGAGGACACATCGTTCCCCTTCATGTTGATCACCAGAAAGTGGTGCCACTCCCTAAAGTGAAAGGCAAAAAAAGAAAAAGAAATCTTTGACACAAAGGAAATTAGACCCAGGTGCCACACCCTTAGATTTTAGTGATTTTGTACTTATAGCCCTTATCATTTTATGGTTTTATTACAAACCCAAGTGTGTTATTTTTACTTGAATTACTCACAAAATTCTGTGTTAAATTATTTCTATCTTGTATTACTGTATTATTGTGATTTAAAGTTTATTGAATTTCAAATTTGTCAGCAACACAAACCAAATCACAGATAACATAATCACTGAAGAACACCAGAAAAAAGAGATAAAGAATGAAGAAAACGAAGAAAACTTTGAATAACACCAAAAAACTAATTCACAAGAGCACTAGTGAATGACAAATGAAGGTGAATCAGGATTTAAGTTAATTTATTAATATTTTATTATTTTCTATTGTCGTCTCTTATATTTTAAATATTCCTTTATTTATTTTTGTTACATTATTTTATTTCATTTTATATATTGTTTTTAATGTTTTTTATTATACATGACTATGTGTGTGTGTGTGGGTGTGGGTGTGGGTGTGTGTGGCTGCTCCTCTCACCTAAATTTCGGGTTTTCCCTGCTGGGAGCGTCAGGGTCAGTCAGGGCCAAAGTGTACAGCTTGCTGGGGTCGCATCCCTCCCACTCGATGCAGGTGGGCCGATTCTGCACCTGCACGTGAACACAGGTGAAAACTATCAGAAGTGTGAAGTGAAACTGACATTTCTGAGATTTTGCAGCTTTGACGCTCATTTGAGGGCGTTGTTCGCCGTCCGCTGCACCTGCAGACGCGCTGTCAGCATTACATAAGCCAAAGCATTGTTTCCAAACACGCTGACACCAAATAATTAATTACAAAGCACTGTTTGCAAACACGCTGACACCAAATAATTAATTACAAAGCATTGTTTGTTAGAAGAAATGCGTTATTATTTTGTCGGGAATCTGCCAGCTTTCACTCTGACGCAGGAAAAACGCTAAGTTAGCACAGTTGTTAGCGCAGTTAGCCAACATTAGTTCGCTCACTAACCTGTGTTGGAGTGAGCACTTTACCGAGCTCGCTGATTTCCACGGAGCCGTATTTGATCGTCAGAGGCTGGGCAGGCTTATCCTCGACCTCCTGCAGGGCGAGACGCCCGGTCCACTGGCTCAGGTCTGTGGGCATTTTCACTTGTAGTCCGGGTGCAGATACGCTGACTGTACGGCGACAAGCACTCACACAAACTGCCACCAGTGGTGCGTTCAGGTGCTGCTGGGAGATGTGGAGACCGGTGGAGAAGTTGTGCGTTGGGCTCAGATGTTTTTGAAACTTGTGCAAATATTATAATTTCTGTCAAAAATAATTGGAAGAAGGTACGAATAGATCTGAAATTTAGGGAAAAAATATATTTAGATGATAATAATGATAATAATAGTAATAATAAACTATTTTCTGCACACTACCCCGTATTTTTTTATAATTATTATTATCTTCTAATTGTGTATCTGTCTCTCTCTCTCTTTTTTCTGTTCTCTTTTTTTATTTTCAACAGTTTGACATATTAGTCTTGTCAAGCTACGTATTGCCTTTTGGAAATAAGTCAAATCAATTTGATCAGTTTCCAAAGGTTTAAAAGCATATGAAAGGCATGAACACAGCACAAAAAAAAACCCTGATTCAGGTCCAAAAGATTAAAACATCTGTATCCAAATAATGTTTGTGAATAAGAAATCAATTTTAAATCAGCTAAATCATAATGATAATATCTTGTAAATTCCCTGTTTTTCAGTAAATAACACCTGTAATAAATCTCATTGGTAGAAAATTACTAATTTTATTATTCGTTTTCACCACAGTATTGATAAATTAGGAGTAACATATGATAATAATCATTCATAAAGTCAAGTAGTGTGTAGATAAAGTCTGCTCTACTAAAACAAATTTCCGAGCAATCTGACTACACGTGAACGCCACAAACTGCACCAGCCGCTCTGACCACTAGAGGGCGCTGTCGTCACTCTGTATCCTGGATCGTGATTTGCTAAAATTTCTGTCAATCAAATCACCATCCTGCTCTGGTCCCGCCTCCAGCTCACATGCGCCATTAACACACTTTCTGTTTCTAGACTTCCCATTTTTAGAAACTGGGTTCTGACTGTGAGATAATTATTTCATTAATTTGAGAATATTTTAGCAAATGATTGTGTCACCTCCTCAATAAGATGCAATATTTTTATTCATTTATTTAAAGTTTAAACTTATTATTTATTAACAAACACACATGCACACAATGGCATTATATACACTAGTAAAACTGAACATGTCAGGGGTGCATTCAAGGAGAGAATAAAAATCAAAATATAGCCTCTTAAGTTCGTGTGAAATTTATCAAAAACACTGCTTATCTTTAGTCTTTGAGGCCTTTTATTGTGGTGCCATATTGGTGAAGCCCCTATAAGAACAGCTCAAAATCTGGTCTGGAGTCCGCCCAGCTCTTCTGGTGGACGTGAAATCTGCCCAATATTAAAAGCAATTATTTTTGTATTTTAAAAAAAAGTCTCTCTCCACCTCATGACTTGTGAGACACATGAAAAATGTCTTTATTCTGCAATTGAATTGTTTGTCTTTTCCTGCTTAGAAAAAGTTGAACATCTACCCAGTATATTCTTGATAACATACAGGTATAAAACAAAGGGATAATAATATCAATGATGATGACTATGATGATGATTAATAATAATAATAATAATAATAATAATAACAATAATATTTTTCATTTTCTTTATTGCAGAGGTTCATTTCTTCATGCCTCAGAACACATAAAAATAATTTTGTCACATTAATTCTCTATGTTGTATGTGATATTCGTACAAAATAAGAAAGTATTTTCTAAACAATTTCAAGACAAGAGCAATAAATTATAATGTGGACAAATAAAGGGATAATAACATTAATAATACGAACAATACTTATTATTAGTATTCTTATCATATAAAAATTCGAATGTATTTTCTCATCAATTAAAAAAGGTATACATTATAATTAGGAAAAATAAAGGGGAAAAATAATACTAATAATGTTTATGATGATGGTGATGATGATAATAACTTAGTCTAATATACTACTACTATAACAGTACACTACAGTACTACACTACTACAGCTATTCACAATAATAATAATAACGCATCATGTTATAATGAATAAGAAAAGGTGTTACTGTCCCTTTAACCAGGTGAGGTCAGGGTGTGGTTTATTCGTGCCAAAGTTTCCGGATCAGCATGCTCTAGTAAACAAAGCACGTCCGTCAAATCTGCAGCGAAGAAGAGTCAGAAGTCACTCTGTGTCAGACTGGTCACCTCTGAGAGGCGGCGGTGCTTCATAATGGGCGGACTGGTGTCCAGTGTGTCGCTGCGCCCTGCAGACAGGCTCACACAGGTGGACTAGTCAGACAGGTTTGGAGGTGAAGCTCTTTTGTTCACTCGGTTTGAAGGCGATGTAGCTATTTGCAGGAGTTATCATGAAGATAGTCGCGACTTTAACGCTTCTACACCTGAGTTTATGTGCGACAGGTGAGTTTATGACGTGGACACACGGTCAGGTGAGACAGGTGAGTGTGTAAATCCGGCTAACATTGATTCATTCTCTCTCTGTGTGTCTCACAGCTGCAGTTTCGGGGAGTGACTCCACCGAAACGGCTCTGACAGCCGCACCGGGCGACACCGCGCTACTTCCGTGTTACGCCGTCGGTAACGTAACACCGACTGTGACAACATGGATGAAAAACGGACAAGCGCTCGTGGCAGGTGGGGAGTCCTCACCTGGCCCCTCACCTGTCGGCGGGGAGCGCCTCTCAGTGCTGCATGATGGGAGTCTGAGCATCAGGGGGGTGACACCTGGAGATGAGGGCACCTACACGTGCAGCTCCACACTGCCGGGCAACAACATCTTCCACGCACGCGTCCTGCTGCGAGTGGCCAGTAAGTTAATACTCATGTGTCCAGTAACGACGAGACCACAGCGGGACTTTTCTCCAGTTTCTTAAAGCAGCTTTTCCAGTAG
Source organism: Plectropomus leopardus (assembly GCF_026936395.1). NCBI lineage: Eukaryota > Metazoa > Chordata > Actinopteri > Perciformes > Serranidae > Plectropomus > Plectropomus leopardus. The sequence goes on from NC_142179.1 coordinate 7,377,515, forward strand.
AAATGTCCAGAGCTCAAACTGGTTCTTCAACATGACAGACACCCGGAAACAGGTGGCTACAGGTGTGATGGGTGACAGAGAGCAGGGCACGAGCGGAAAATAACACTTAAAGCTGCTTTTTACATTATTAATCAATGATTAAGTACAGACCGAAATCATTTATTAATTAATCAACTGACAGAAGTGTAAATATATAATGTTTATTTATATTTTGTATTAACCGGCCAGCACCAAATGTCATTAAATGTTGATATTAAGGTTATGACATTTCTATTTAATTTTTTAATTGATGGTGAGTTGCTTTTGATTCTTTTCTTTTACTCTCATTTTTTTCTTAAAGTATTTATTGCTAAGTAACAGACCATCTATTTCTATTTGTTAATTTATTTTCGAGAATGGGGCTGTTAAAATAAGATTTTCTTCTGCCTGCCCCTTTTCCATCACAGGATGTAATATAGCAAATAACTTGTAATTTTATTTTAAACTGTCTGTTTCCATGAGTGGAATAAAAATAAGTTAAAGAACAGGTTAAAAAAAACCCAAACTGAATGTTTTGGGGTTTTTTTTTGCTGTCGGTTAAACAAACAAAGCAGTTTGAAGACGTCTTTTCGGGTATGAGGAAACCGTGATGAGTATCTGTTGCTCCTTTTACACATTTATAGAACAAACTCTAAAAGAAAAGATTATTCAGAATGGAAATAATTGCTAACTGTAAGTGCTGCTTCTGCTTTCTTCAGGCGGTCCAGAAAATGTAGCTGTGTCAATCAGTCCCTCCACTGCCTTGTCCAACGGGACACTCATTGTCCATCGGGGTTCCAGCGTCTCCTTCAACTGCTCCGGCTCGTCCTACCCGTCTCAGCAGCTGACCTGGACCTTCACGGGAGCTTCGTCCAGCAACGAGTCGCTGGCTTCAGGCTCCGGACCCTGGCTCAACCTCAGGATAGAGGACATTCAGCCCAGCGCTCAGGGACTTTACAGCTGCAGGGTCCACAACAACGTGTCTCATCAGGCAGCCAACACGAGCACACAGCTGCTAGTTTACTGTAAGTACCACCAGACCAAATACAGCTGAAGTGTGATGTAGAAAAGTATTTATTTTATTTTTTTTTTATTAACTGAGTTACACTTTAGAAAGGGGAGCTGGAAATGGTTGACCTTTTTCCAAGCCATGAGAAAACAGTGAAGAGCAATATTAATTTTATACATATTGTATAGCAATGTATTTAAAGCAGTGTTTTTTTAAATATATTTAAGTACAGGTGTCAGTCGAAACCTGGGTAAAATACCAAAATACACTTTTTTCAGTACCTTTCTTTACAAGATTTAAATGTTGCAACAACAAAAAATGCCAAACCTGTCTTTTTTAATTCAGCAAAACAAATCAGTGTTTAATAAAGTCTTAACACAAGCAAGAAAAAATACATATAATAGGCTTTTTTTCTATTTAATTGCTATTTTATTTGCTGAATATCTGAAAAGAAAAAGATGACAAAACATGCACACAGAAACACAATTATTTTCCCCAAACGGCCAGAATCAGAAATATCCTCAGTCTTAACTTTGTGTACAAAACACCTCAGTAATAACACACTTCTTTCAAAACAGTTATTTAAAATAAAAATAAATAAAAAGAGAGGAAAACCTAACCTTAACACATTGAAATAACCAAGTTGTAAACCTCATCCCAAGCCTAAAAAGGGACAAAATTAATTATTATGATGAAAATCAGCATAGTGTTATTAGTGTTACCTTGATAATTAATTGACCTACATTAAGGCTTCATTATTTTAATTCAGTACATGACATATTCTCAGAGCGGCTTTTTCCAAAGACATAATAGAAAGATTGAGTTAAAGGTGCAGTAGGCGATGCTAACCCAAAACACTGTGTGTCAGTATCTCCTAAGTCATCTAGCTGTTAATTACTTTTCTTTAAATGGGAAACAACATGACTCATCCTGAGCTACGCAACACTATTTGCTACACTCCCACATCCTGGTCCATGATGCAAAGAGCTACAGCTTCTTAGTAATGAAATGTGAATAACATAGTAGATATTAGCTTGTTAAGGAGCACGCTGACAGGAGGAGAGGTGAATTTGTTTGCATGGTGAGTTCAAATATTCACAATCTTTCTCCAGAGTCACTGACTGACAAACAGTGCAAAATAACACACTTTTTTTTAAATATTAAATAGGCAACGGAAAAAAAGCTGAGTTATCATTCAGTAGCAGCAGAGACAAAGACGAGTGAACGTCAAAAAAAAAAGCTCAAGCAAATATTTTCAGACCGACAGCACGAAGATATCAAGTCAATGTGGTATTTTCACTGTGATGTTACAATAATTTCGTCTGTGTGGCTTCTGTTATCAAAATAAGTTTTATCTGCAGGACATCAGATAACAATGCATTGAATGGACGTCCTGAATTCTTAACACACACACACACACACACACACACACACACACACACACACACACACACACACACACACACACACACACACACACACACACACACACACACACACACACACACACACAGAGTTTCCTGTGGTCTTGCTGACTTCCGAGAATTACTTGCACTTATCTTACAGGAAGGAAAGCTCCAACCAGTCTTTCATGAATTTACATTGTAATGTTATTAAAAAACGCTTGTCGATGATGCACGGCCTCGTGGTTACACATCGTATAGATTAGATGACACTTTATTCTGAAAGCCCAACAGCTTCTTGAAATTTACAAAAAAATGACTGATACCTAAACAGAAACAAAGGTATTTATGGCCTTGCAGTCAGTGGTCAGAGATCCAGTTGAACATCCAAAAATTTGTCGGTGGGGTCGTGACCTCTGACTCACCTTGTAGAGAGAATGACACATATAAGCAGAGTCCTGTGGCTCTTTGCTGCACACTAATCCTGTCAATCTTCAGCTGTCCTATCCATAAATATCAGTAAATATTTATTTATTATAGTTTATTTGATAGGGACAATGCCAATTAACATAATCCAACTTTAGCCTGTTACAAATAAACTGTAACTGTTGTTTCACATATAGAGATTAGAACCTTTGGTACTTTCCAACTCCTGTCAATAATGTGCATACAACAACAGTTATGGTAAAAAAGGAGACAAAAAGGTAAATATTTACATCAAGTTTAAATAGTAAAAAAAAAAGACAAATATCAAGGTTACATACACGTAACATCAGCTATAAGACATTAGAAAATACTTTAAAAAACTCACAACTTTGATTTTGCTTCGGCCAACGTTTAGCACTAGAAATCTTAATATTTTGTGTTAATTTCATTTTGGTTTAAAGATAATGAATCTTTAAGACTACTAAAAGACAAGGGTGAAAAATACAGGACGAAATAGGATCGCTACTTTTAGGGAAAAGAAATTATTAATGAGCTTACTACTACTTTCCCTCATTTCATCCTTTATGCTTCAATACTGAAGGGCAGGTGCATTTATTTTACTTTTTATTTATTGGTTTATTTGACAACAAACATAGTGGCAAATTCGAAAACTTTGCATGTGGGGCTTCTAGCTAAGGCTAATTTGCACCTGCTGTCCCTGGTTGGGCTTTTCTATCCGAGAATAAAACAGAACAGAAACAAAAAAATATCACAAAACATCACATCCTAAAACATGCGTCATATTAGGCACATAATAAATAGTCACATTAACATATTTCATGATCAGTCTCCGTGTAATTAATGCACGTGCAGTGACGAGACTCCCAAAGAAGCTTGATATTTAGGTGAAAGCCGTCAGATTACACAGATGCTTCTGTATTTTTTTTCTGTTTTCTAACTGATGTTTTTTTGTGTCCTGACTAGATGTCCCGGACAGACACCCTGAGTGTATGTGGGCGCCAGCACAGGACGCCTCTCACATCCACTTCAACTGCACCTGGTCCGGAGCGTATCCCACCCCGACGCTACGCTGGGGGAAGGACGAGGGAGACCAAGGAGCGGGCTGGAAAGGGCACATTTATGCATCGGAGGTGACGGACCACCTGTCAGTGATGCTGAACCGCTCCGTGCTGGCCGACGGGGAGACGCTGAGGTGCATGACCCAGCACCCGGCGGTCGCTGCGGGGAAAGAGAAGCAGTGTTCGTTTACCCTCAGTAAGCATGACGCGGTGAAACGAGCCTCTGAACAATCCTGAGACGTGCAACCGCTGAATCTTTTATGTGCTTTCCACTTAAGAGCCACGCTGACGCTCTGACAGTGAGACTGTCGACAACGTTTACCTGCACTCAGTTTTCTTAGTGATCACCTTGCTTTCATTTAAAGGGCCAGGTCATCGAAATTATGAAAAAGAACATTTTCTCAGCAGCCAGCAGTTGAAAATAACCAGGTTTCTGTCTCCACACCGGCCCAGTTGTTAAAAAAATAACATTTAAACATTTTAACGGCAGCTTCAGTAGAAACAAAGAATTATTCCACATAAAAACGTTCTGCAGTGAGTTTTTTTTAGATTATTCAGTGCGGCGTTTAGACATGCAAATAATTGAAAGCAATGGGCTTAGAGTTGGTTTAACTCCTGAAGCTTCGAGTCTGAGAGTTCAGAGTCCATCCCAGTGCAGCTGAAGTCAAAAGGATTTTATTTCAGGTGTTGCACCAAATTCTGTGACCCATCTGAGTCCATGACCCGACCCCCGACCCCTGAACCCTAAACACTCAACAACTCACAAAACTCTGATTTTTAGAGGGAATCTGGCACTGGATCACAGATTTCAGCGTCCCCGTCAAAGCCTTTGAGCACCAAATGCATTTTTAGAAATAGACTCCGAAACTTTTGTCCATTATTTAAATTTTCAAAACAGGTTTGATTATCTGGATTTTTTTGCATCTGTCTCTGAATGTGTTTGTGTTTGTCCCGAGCTGACATACAGCCAGACAATTAATCGAAAAACTGTGAAAAACTCCTATTTTGATGCAAAGAAGCAAAATGACAGGCAGCTCCAGACGTTCCACTTTTCTGTATTTTCACGCAGTAAATGACATGTTAGGGCGAGCTAATCTGAGTATGTATGGCTGCATGGCAACGAAAATCTTAGTGGAGTATTAAGTTTCATAAACGGATCAGGAGGAATTTTGTCTTTTCAGAGTTAGGGGCGAAAAACAGCGTATGTTTTCATGTAAATGTAGTCCTTTCTTTCGGAAAATATTGCTGCTTTGTTTTAAAAATGAAGTTTTTCAGTGCTGCAAACACCAAAACCAAATCATTTCTATACTCTCTGGTCAAACGAACCTCCTCCCCTGTAGGCCACATGTCCTGAACTCCAGTCACGACATATAAGATCTGTTTCTCGTTTGAAGCTTAACCCTGAGCTCCATGTTTGATCTCATAACTTCTGTTCTCATAATTAGATTTTAAGGAGTGCTGCTAAGTGAAACAGCCAAGGAGACACAGTCGGTGGAGTGCCACTGAGGACACAGTGCTGCATGCAGGACGTGTGGATAGTGAGTCACGCAGTAGTGTAAGGGTTATCACAGGGCGGGACGGCACAAAGGACGAGTTGACGCAAAGTGTGTGACACTTTATAAGCCTGCATGAGCTCGTCTGCATTCCTCGCTGTTTATAAAGCTCTGAGGTGCGTCTGTCGATTAACGGTTTGACTCCCACTGCGGCCAACTAGTATAAAAATAAAAACCCTTACTGCACTGACTCTTTGGACAAATCATGTCTGCTGTCCAAAACCAGTTCAATGTTTTTCCCTCTCTCTCCCAGAGCCTCCGTACCCTGAAGGCGAGCCGATGGTGACGGCGCTGGAGGCGACCAGCATAACTCTGACCTGCACCGAGTCCGTGTCCATCCCCCCCGCCGACACCACGTGGAGGAAAGGGCTCGAGCAGGATTACATTGTTCCAGGTTCGAAGTACATCCTGTCTGAGCAAGGCCCCGTCCTCACGCTGACCATCCTCAACATCAGCAAGGACGACGAGGGCGTCTATTTCTGCCGCAGCGAGAACCCCCTCGCCGTCCGCGTGCTGGAAGTCTACCTGACCGTGAAGAGTGAGTCAGGGACGAGAGGGAGGGTTATTGCATGTAAAATATTTTTAAAAAATGTAAAATATGTAAACATAACAGAGCTTTAACGTCAGAGAGTTGAACATACAGTTCTCACCACATATGAATGGACCGCAGATTTAAACAATAAGCCGCTGCAGGTGTGTATTCCACCCGAGGAATGCTGATAAACCTGCTGCTCCTCCCTTTTTCTGCTCCGTAAACGTCTCCTGTCGCGGTGTTTTGTCTCGACAGCCTCCTCTGCGTACACAGGAGCCATCATCGGCGTCTTCATCGCGGTGCTGATCGTGGGATCGGCCGCAATCGTAGCCAAAACCATTTACTCCAGCCGACACCGGATTTGTCTGGGTAACTTCTCATTTATTTGCATAACGAGCGCAGAAGTTACAAATACATGCATCAAAATCACTCTGCTCCAGTTAACCCTTTAACATCTGGATCAACATCATTTTCCTGTGATGCATTCAGATGCATTTAACATGCAGTTAAACCTCTGACGACTGAGAAAATTGGTTTTATTTTCTTTTGAAAACATGGGGGGAAAGACAATGAGAAATTTCCTGCAATTTGCAAAAAAAAAAAAAAAATAGTAAAAGGTGACAAGAAAATAACCTGAAAATTAGCTGTGGGGGATAATTAAATATGATCAAAAATATATATTGTATTATATAATACAATATTTATAAATAATAATAAATAATGCCCAGATAATTATATTTATAATCCTCATAATTATTTATTCAAAATTATGCTACAGAAATTTCACTTTATTTTATTTTAGTTTTTTTTACACTTTGTTAAGGTTCTTTCAATTTTGTTTTTTACTTTTTTTGTTAATCATTTTCAGATAATTTTCTTACTTTTTTACTAGTTTCTTGCTAATGTTTTTTTCTTGTTAAGTAGCTTGTTGTCATCTTCACAAGCTTTTGAAGGAAATCAAGCCAATTTGCTCACATTTTAAAAGGTTAATCTATGTCATGCTCATTTTTTGCTCACATTACTGCATCTGTAATGTTGTGCATGAAAACTGACCAAAAACCAAAAAGTCAAAATCATAAAAATCCAGTAATTCTTACATTTTTTGTCCATATTTTGTTTCAGGAAATGGCTTTGGGTGAGTATCTTACATTTACGTATCTAATACAAACTGCATGCTTGTTTTACACCTTATACATTAAATTAAAGGGATTAAAATATTATTGAAGCTAAATTTTAATGAATTTGATTTGATGCAACAGTAAACATAATTTTTGAGTCTCTTAATAAAGCGGCCCAGATACCAATTCCTGCACTTATTATGGCCTCAATAGACCAGAATGCAATGCTGCTGCAGTAGTAAAGGACTGGTTAAATGTTTTTAAGTTAGCCTAATTTTCCAAACTTTGAAATTAAACCAGCCTCCAGCTTAGCATTTTCATTAAAACCAAAATAAATCAGATTGATTTTTGTCCTGCATTGAATGAATCCTACAAAAACCACAATCATCTGAGAAAAATACAGAATTTTAGGGATCGCGGGCACCTTTTAATTTGGTCACTTTTCAAGTATGAATGCTTTACATTCTCAAATGCCTCCTAAATGTATTTGGAAATCGGACACAGATGCAAAATAACTCCTGGGATGCGTTTTCCAACAAAGATTTTAAATCTTCAGTCTTAGATTATTATTATATAGTCCCTGACCTGCAGATACACTCTAAAATCACAATTCGATTTCTGCTCTCCAGCCAAATGGAGGAGGACAGAGGAGACGTGCTGAGTCTGGTGGAGTCAGACGACGAGCAGATCTTTCAGGATGCCGTTCCCCGGCTGCCTCCGATAACCAACGGACGCCACACAACGCTCGTCCAGATACATCGAATCCCATCGAGTACGACCTCATCGCAGCAGTTTACAGTGATTTAATGGTTTGTAAATGAGCCATTAAGTTTTTTGTTATTTCAAATTGTCCTTTTTGGTTTTTTTTAGGTGATAATGAGGATGCAGAAACTGCTGACACAAGTCCGCAGCAGCAGGAGGACACTGCACAGACTGAAGAGCCGGCGGATCTTGTAACATTTTAGGTATTGGGTGTTTTTAGATAAATGTTTTATTTTAGGTAAATAACATTTACTCCCAGCGACAATGTGAACAGAATCGGTGTAAAAGCTAAAAAAAAGTAATCATCTTTTAATTTGTTATTTTTTTAAACAGGGTTTTGAACTTTTGTAAGCTTATTTCTATGATTGATTTGTTTGTACAGCGTCTTAATATGTTGCTCTGATATTGAGATTTGTTCAGTAAATGAAGCTGTTTAAACAAAATGTGATGTGAGAGTGGCTTCGCTCATCCGAAAGTTATGGATTTACGTGCATCCCCACCCTATGCTGAACACACATTAACAGATCAGCTGTGACTACCCCGGTAAAGAATTCGACTCTGTACTGGAACCAGTTTAAAAATGTGGTGGAGTCACTTTGGCTTTCGAAACATCCCACACACACGAGACAACTGACGGTTTTCTTGCCTTTTTGAAGTCATCTACATTCAGTCATTTTTAAATCTGAGTATGAAATATTCTTTTTTTTGACTCAGTCTTCCTGTGTTGTCAATATAAAACATTTGGGGAATTCTTAAATATTCAAATAATGATCTGAGAGTGAAATCACTGGCAATCTGCATGTAAAAATGGAGCCGTTTACTCAGCTAACAGTCTAAGAAAATGGTGTCATTTGACTGTAATTCAGCCTTAAACCTCCTAAGTTGCAAATTATCCTTTAAATATACTCTTGCGTAGCTTTTTAAAGCTAATTAAATAGAGCTCCCATTATTAAATAATTACTCGATCTCCAGAAAATTATTCAGCAACTATTATGATAATTTATTAATAATTTATTATTCATGCAAAGATGCCAGACATTCACTTCTCGTTTATCAGGCTTCAATGCTTTTCTTTGTCTTCTGTGATTGTAAATTGAATGTCATTGGATTTTGGGACAGAGCATCAAATAAGTGACAATAAAATAAAATACAAAGTTTCTGAAACCAAAACAAAAGAAATACAGTGTCTGAAATAAAATAAAATACAAAGTGTCTGAAACAAAAGAATACAAAATGTCTGAAACAAATAAAAATACAAAAAAAATACAAAGTGTCTGAAACAAAAAAAATACAAAAAAATACAAAATGTCTGAAACAAATAAAAATACAAATAAAAATACAAAGGGTCTGACACAAATAACAATACAAAAAATACAAAGGGTCTGAAATAAAATAAAATACAAGTGTCTGAAACAAAAAAAATACAAAGTGTCTGAAAGAAATAAAAATACAAAAAATACAAAGGGTCTGACACAAATAACAATACAAAAAAATACAAAGGGTCTGAAATGAAATAAAATATAAAGTATCTGAAATAAAATACAAAGTGTCTAGCAATAATAATGTTCAAAAGGAAATAGTAAATAATAATGTTTTAAAGTAGAAGTTAAAAAAATGCACATGGAGTTTAAAATTGTACACTAACATAAGCACAGAACTACTGCACTTAACTTGCACAAAATGCAATATATTCTAAAAGCTTGGTACTTTTTTCTGAATAAATTGAATGTTTTGAGAGGAGCCTTTAATTCAAGGAGGCACGATTAAAAAAAACAACTATCTGAGCTATTTTATTTATTTATTTATTTATTTATTTTTATAACGACATCACACGAGGACAGTGGATCACGTGCTCTCATCGTTTATCAACAAACCAAAGGTTACCCTGCATTATAAAATAAAGAGGGGGCGTGCCGCCGCTTTGAGGTTACGTAATATAACAAGAAAACGTGACGACGTTGCAGCCAATGGTACAAAGTGAGTCAGACAACCGGAAATCAGCTGAACGTCTTGTTTGCCTCTCGCACATTTTCCACATAGCAAACACACTGAGTGCAGGAGGAGACACGTCGCAGCTGTCTCTCCGGACAGACAGTGTCCTGTCTGAAGTTCGATGGACGGCTGGAGTCCAACGGGGAGGACACATTTAGAAAGTTAAGCGAATAATGTGAAGACAGAGACGATGTGCTCCACGGGAACAAACGCGGAGCTGCAACAAACATGTAAGTGACATTTTTATAAATAAGCTCGAGCGCGGTGGTGCCATCGCTCCGTAACCAGGCAGCGGTCACGGGAGGACGCACAGCCGCGCGGAGGAGCGGCTCTGCGGGACCCGAGCCGCTGTCAGTGTCGGAAGTGTGATAATGTCAAACGTTGAATTCACGGTGTCTTTCCGTCCTCTTCAAGCCACCGACCCGGCTCTGGTCCTGGAACTGAAGACCAGGCGTCCTCCGTCCTTAGAGGGCCGGGCGGGATGTGAGACCTGGAGCGTGGACTTCTCTCCGGACGGAGCCTGGTTCGCCTGGTCCATGGGACACGGGATCGTGTGGGTGGTAGCCTGGCCTCTCGACTCCGAGTAGGTTTACCTGGACATTAATCCACCCGGGATGCGTTCAGGTGTCCCTCGTACATTGTGGTCTGCGTGAAAAGCGTGGGAGTGACGCGGTCACTGTTGATATAAATGATAGAAATCCGGGATATTCCACTTCCTTTGCTTTGGGGGCCACTTTTGCAAAATGGCACGAGGCCAGGGGCCAGTCGCAGCGGCCCCGTGCATGTTTGTAGTATTTTAGGACGTTTCTCGGATTTTATCATCGACATTTATCAGATTTCAGGATGTTTCCCGGTCATCAGTTTATGTCAAGGATTTTAGGACGTTTCTAGGATTTTACTGTGTTTCTTGGATTTTAAGATGTTTCTCGTATTTTAGGACGTTCCTACAATTTTTAGGATGCTTCTTGGGTTTTAGGATGTTGCTAGGATTTCAGGATATTTCTTGGATTTTAGTGACGTTTCTAATATTTTAGGATGTTTCTTGGATTTAAGAACATTTCCTGGATTTTAGGACATTTTTAGGATATTAAAACATAATAATAATAATAATAATACAGAGAATCGAGAGAAAAAATATTATTTATTATAGATAAAAACGAAAATTATTTATTTATGTATTCATTAAATATTAAACACTGGGAGTGTCCATACCATATGCTTTCCCCAGGAAAGGGTTTATTTTCCCTCTAAGCTGCCTGTACAAATATGATGCCTGTATTTAGGTACCACATATCAAAACAATATCTTTTAGATACCTCAGTTCAAGGAATCTGGAGCTTTCTGTAATTCAACAAAACATGGCAAACCGCTCCGTGTATTAGTGATAAATAAATAAATGTGCCTGAATTGGTCAAAAGCAGGATCAGAATTTATGTGATTGAAGAAGAATCCGATCGATATTTAATGCCAGGTTTTGATGCTGGACAATTTTCAACACCATGTCTCATGGTTATATTTGGGTTGGTGATCAAGTGTTGCGGTTTGACAGCTGCCCCTTAGTTTTTACTGAAGTTTTGGAAAATTTGAAAACATACAGTAAGGAGGTAGCAGAAGCAATATTAAGTAAATAAAATCAAATGTCTGTTAGCTTTTTCTCTTTTTCTATTAAAATTAAAACACCAGACCAAAAAAAAAAATCCTGTTTTATTCTCCTCATTGTTTTATTCCACTCATTTCCAACAGCACTTGAAGGCAGCATCATTTAATCACCAGCCTCACACTTTACACCACCTACATGAGCTTTTTATGGTATCTGCACTCTTGACGCTCCTCTCACACACAGAGACAGTCAGAATGGAGACATCGACCGAGGAGACAAGAGCTTCAGCTGTGGTCATCCGGTGTGGGGCCTCGCCTTCGGACCCAGACCCCCAAAATCAGCTGCAGCGGCACGTCCATCAAAAATGTCATCAAAAGGGAAGAAGAGCCTGCTCCTGGCCACAGGTTTGGAGAACGGGGTGATCAAAATCTGGAATGTGTTAACAGGTGAGATCTCCTTTTTGTTTTTAAGGGTTCCTGCAGCATTAGGCAATTTAGATTTACAACTTTTTAAGACTTTTGTAAGACCAGTATTACAACAACCATAAGTGCAACTGCATAGGGACAGTTTAGCCCAAATTATTTTGTAACATAAAATATGGCTTTTTTGGCAGCTTTCATGTGAGAGGAATTTTGCAGATTATATAAAATAAAATAATGTTACCAGGTATTTAAAAATTTTACAATGCAACATCAGAAAAAAACTCATAAAATCCAATTTCCCTTTTCTGAGCATTTTTAAGACTTTTGAAAGATTCATTTAAGACATTTTAATATTAATTAAGGCATTACAAGACATTAAAGACATTCAGATTAATTAATTAAATGCCTTTTAAGATCCGCAGATCTGTTTTTATCTTTGCTGTTTTCAGATATGAAGAGTCTGTTGGGGCTAATTTTACTTTTTTTGTTTTGTATACCCAGGTGATGCTGTGTTTGATCTGCATGGACACGAAGGTGTAGTGAGGGACCTGGTGTTTCCTCAGAACGGGACGCTCACACTCATATCTTCCTCTCGAGACAAAACATTGAGGATTTGGGATCTGTCTCAGAAAGGTAGATGTGGTTTTGTAAAGTCCTGACACACCACGCCTTCAACAGCTACCCCCTTGAGACATCACTCAGGTCTTTGTCAAGTTTTCTGCAGAACAATGTTTTCACCTCCTCCTGTGCTAACATGACTTTGAGTGGTGTTCACAAACAAGCCTCGCTGATATGACTCTGAGCGTTTGCTTTTCAAAAAGCAATGCAAACACGCTGTTTCATGTGTAAATAGTTAAAGGAAGCGGTAGTTATTTACATTCAGGGTGGATGTTACTTCTGAGTCTAAAACTTATCTGAGATATCGTCTGTAAATTTGTATGTTTTTGCAAAGATTTGTTTTTAATCAGCAAATGCTCAAATGACAGTGTAACTGCAGTTCCAAAAATGTGTCAGTTTTTCATTTGTGCATTTGAAAATATCATTTTAAAAAGGAAAACTAAAAGTACAAAGATAGTTATCGAAACAAAAAAAAGAAGCAAAAAAAATAGACATAGAGACAGGATGTACTAATACTCAACCTAAGCGACATGTGGATGTTCATATGTGTATAAACTCACAAATGGATCAAAAATTATCGAGAGTTATGAAGAAAAACAAGAAGTTGTACAGCATGTAAATGTGCTTGTTTTTTCTACAAGCCACCAACTGTGTCCATATCTGTAGACCATTTTTCTTATTTCAAGTTATCAGATGTTTTTATATTGATTTCTAATGTTTTAGGGGGTAAACTGATCCATTTAATGCCAATAAAGTTCGACAATTAGCTCACATCCTACAAAAATTTTTAACTGATGACAAATGGATTTATTGATTAGCATTCGTTTTAGTTGACACCTGATCATAGATTTTTTTTTCCAACTGCAAAATTATTATAAAAATAATACAATAATTTTCCAGAGCTGTTAACTGCGCCTCATAAGAATCATCTTTCCAGCTTAAATCTTTAGTTTGCATGAAGCTACTAATGTCACGTTATGCATTTATGATGTTCATGTCAGTCTTTGCTTGCAGACAACGTTGCTCGCACTGTAAATGCAAAATTCTCTGCAGTGGACTGAGTTGCCAAATGTCGGAGTGTCCTTGAAAGCACCTGCCTTGAACTGTCCCTGGTCAAACATTAAAGCCATTAAATCCTCACTGCGAGGTATTATTGTCTCACTCTCGGGTTTCAAGGCTCTGCAAACTGCATGTCATGCTGTGTTGATATTGACGGAAACCAGTGAGAGCCTGAAATGTCGTAAATTAGTCTGAGATCTCATGCTATGCATCATTTATTAAATACCAGGCAATAAGCATTCAAGGCATTTTAAGTAACCAGTTAAATCATTTTCTGCATGTTTGTGTGTACTTATCACTCCGCCTCTGCGTTTTGTCGCCGTGCAGTCACACTGAACTAAACCTCCCGTTCAGATGTAAGAGGTTAAAGCAAACAAATGTTCATGTTTACACATTTACGAGTCACGTTCTCCACCTCATCAGGAGCTGATTTTTAATTTTTTTTTTATCCCATGATGCTTTTACAGTGTGTCTCTCTCGGTTAACTGTGACTGTGGATTCTGTGTTGCAGGTAAAACGGTGCAGGTGCTTTCTGGCCACAAAGACTGGATCAGCTGCTGCTGCGTCTCATCAGACTGCAGCATGATTGCGTCTGTCGGCAGATTTGACAGAGTGAGTTTCATCTATGCATCTATTTTCATATTTGCATGACCGTAAATCCCTAATGACTTCATTTTTAAATATATATTTGTTTTTATGTATTTATAGACTTTTTTTATATCTGTGTGGTTAAAACAACAATACTTCTAAATTCCCAGAGTCTCCAAATTTGTCCAAAGTCTTTCTGATGGAACAAAGATACTTTTATCCAACTTTTTCCACCATAATTGTGCACAAAGGGGCCAATATTCAGCATCTCAGTTCAGGAGAATGAGGCTTATTTTCTGTTGCGCAACTTTGTGATTTCCTCAGACAAGAAGTGACGTTCTGTTACAAAATACTGCATCAAGTTCATGTTTAAAGGACACTGGAAGGATTGTTAACTAAAGCATGTTTTTCTTTCTCACACCTGAATTTACTGATCTTTGACCGATGCAAACATGCATGAAGAATTTCAGCTTTTACAAGCTTCTGGTCGCAAGTTTGTTTTTCTGATCATCAGAACATCTACTTATATATATATATATATATATATATATATATATATATATATATATATATATATATATATATATATAATATTGTATTTGCACCAATATTTACATTTATTTGCTGGTTTTTGACAGGCAGGGATATAGACTGGTGTGTGATTTCCCAAACCTAATCAATCAAAGTCACCACAGGTGGTTTCCAATCAAGGTGTTGCCACAAAGATGATCAAGAGTAAATGAGAGCCACCTGAGCTAAATTCGAAGGGAAAGTACTTTGCCTTCTAATCTGGGCCTTTTATCTGGCAAATATTTCACATATTCAAATATTTAAATTTTCAGCCTTTACATATGTCTTGTCTCAAGGCTGTTTTTTGTGAAAATTTCCTTTTGATGGCTAATGTTTTTTTGGAAGATTGTATTTGCACTAATTTTGGACAGATTTCATGATCAGCAGATGCATTTGTTATTGTTTTAGCTGTTGAAATTGTGTTAAAATCACATATCTGCTATCATAAAATCCTGTTTTTGGCCGTCCGTTTGGAAACCGACCAAGACCCGTTTTTTTGAACGTTTGACAGTTTTCACACCATCTTAATAAACACTACTAACAGCACAAAAAGATCTGAATTCAGTTTTAAGCAAATTACACAGGTTAGATGTGTAAGCACTCTTATTGTTGTTTTTTGACGGGCGAGGATGAAACTGTAACTGAGTCACATCTAGCATGTAGACATTTTTGCAGAGTTTGCTTGTGAGTGTTTTTTTACCGAATCTGTCACTTCTGAGCGTGCAGTAACCTGTTATCTTCATCTGCTCCTGTGTTTAGTTTATGTGAGACTGACAGAAAGTTTGGCAGTTCTTTTCTTTGTGAGGAGACATTTGGAGCACCGTGAAACTCTTCCCACTTCCATCAAACTGCTTATTTGACACCTTTTTATTTCCAAAGAGAAACAGTAAAATTGTGCAATTCCAGACTTTAAGCTCACAGTCACACTTCCAACTGTTGAGCGACATGTGCGAGCATGTCCTGTTGACGTTCACTGAGTCAGTGTGACTGATAATCAATTCGCTGGTATTTCAGGAAGTACAGCTTCAGCGGAAATTTGCCGCGGGGCACAAAGAGCCTTGACTTGACCTACATTCTTATCCCAAATTAGAAAAACAGTCCTCACAGCACCGTACAAAGACTCATTAACCCTTCATGACTTTATCTCTATTAGATGGTGTGTCTGTGGAGTCTGCGCTCATATACGTTCATCAGGAACCTGACAGGAGGGACCCACAAGACCTTGTACCTCCTGTCTTCCTGTGACTTCTCTCCCGATGGCGCAGTGCTCGCCACCGCCGCCTTCAGCGGCTCCAGCTGGTGGATCGACCTCTGGGACCCGTACACTGCAGAGAAACTGGCCACTCTGGTGTAAGTTTACTCTCTGATTTCAGTCTCAAAATGTGCTGTTCTGTGAAAGAATGGCATGTGTATTCCCAAAGCTGATACACTGACCCTTCACATTAGCTGCAAATTAGGGATTGACAGATTATTGGCCACGACAGATTATCGAGACCGATATTTGGCTTTTTGTTGATTATCAGCGTTTTGTTTTAATGATCGCCGATAAAATTAATTAATTAAAGAGTGCAAAGAAAGTTTCAGCATGGGAGGAACTTTCACTTTGTAAAACCCTCAGGGAGATTTTTTATTTATTCATTTTTTATTTAAATTATCACTTGATTTTATTTTAAAAAACTTGTACTTGCTGTATTTGATGTTGAAAGTCTCAGATTTGCTAAAGGCATTTAAACAAAGTTTTGTGTTGGAGTTTGTCATATTCTAAATTCTAAATATTGACAGAAATATTGAAATTTCTATTATAAATGCATATCAGTTCCAAATATTGGTTGTTGGTCTCATTAAAAACCAATAGCTGTTGACCCGTACTGCAAATGCATCTTTGAAGGCACTTGTTGAAACACATAAAGACCATAAATAGCATCTCTATTACTGCAGATAAACGTTTTTTCTTTACGAGTTGTATTTTTAATGTTAGTGTTTAGCGGGAAGGTGGAAATTAGTCCTGAGAAGGTAAAGAAGCTTGAAGAAGGGAGCCGAACACGTCCTCCACTATCACTGTTTACATCTGTTGCACTGTCTGAAATTATGTCCTGGTGTCCTGTGTCTCGTTCAACCTGTTTTTGTGTTTTTGTTTGTATATAATGTGAAATTCAACATTTAAGTCATGAACATAAACAATTTTTTTCCATGGTGACAAAATGTCTCTTTTGTCCGCAGTGACTATTTTGAAGATTACGGACAGAACCAAATCTCTGCAATACAGTTTTCTCCCAACGGTTTACACTTGGCGATGGTGACGGACGACAGGTGAGTATGTTATCAGCTCCATGTCACAAATCTTGTGTTTTATGTCCTAGGGTTAAACCACTGCCTTATAAATACATCCATGGGTTAAACAGGGCTGCCCAAAGTGGGACCTGCAGGCATAAAGTTCACATGATATTTCTAGTGAAAAATAAATATATTTTTTGAAAATATGAATATGAATTGCTGTTTTTGCTGTTTTATTTTTTTGTGTGGTAAAATGCTCTTTTTAAATATGTAGGATCCATCATCATTAATGATGATAATGTGACCATGGTTTGCAGAGTGACACTTGTGCTGGAAGTCAGTTCAGATTCAGAAAACTTAATTGTCTGTTGTGACAGAAAATCATCTTAGACGTGACTCAACATTCAGTGCAAAACAAACTCGGGAAAATAAACAAACAGCATGTGTTCCTAAAAAAAATAAAAATAAACAGAATAAATACCAAATGCAATCATTGAGACAGAATAAAAATCACAATATACTACTGTGTGCAAAGTGTTCATGTAGATGTGTGGATCATTACCTTTTATTTTAGATGTTCATGTCAGTGGGAATGAAGCAGTTTTTGTGAGTGTTGGTGCGAGTTAGTTACAGCACACGTGAACAAAAGACCTTTCAATTTAGGGAACTCAGGATTCGAGTATCATTTTGCATCTTAACAATACAACAGGATGTTTTTGCTCTTGGCCCGTAGCTCACAATCAGGTTTCAGTTTTGGCTCTGTAAGGGAAAATGTTTGGGCACCTCTCGTGTACAGAATAAATTCAGACATTTTGTGTCCGCAGAGCTCTTCGGGTCTGGGAGCCGGGACAGAAAGGGATGGTGATGCAGACGAAAGCGGATCGAGACTCAAATGGACTCTGCTGCAACTACCATCCACAAGGGGGCGTGATCGCCACAGGGTAAAGATCCTCGAGCCCTCATCAGAATTAAAATAAGAAGCTTTCACTGCTTTTAGACTGAAAAGGGGGATTTAGTGATGGTGTAGCTTATGGAGGGTGAGTTCAGCAGAGGGTCACAGCAGTGAGAATGGATGTCAATGATGTCTCAGTTTCATGACAATAAATATAATATATAATAATCTTTATTTATATAGCACTTATCTTCACACAGTTACAAAGTGCTTCTAAAATCATGATAAAGAATAAATGTAAGAAACGTGTGAAACTCCAAAATTTCAACAGCTTTCATTTTTTACGCTTCAAATCACTAAATTTCCAAATGTTAAGGAAATACTTTTCTTTTATTAGGTAACCTGACCATCCCCGATTAAGTGATTTCATATTATGCTCAATGTAGAACAAAACACTTTTTGTGATTCTATGTCTGTAATATGTATGTACATATTATTTAACAATCATACGTACTTAAAAGCCTCTTTTTTTTGACAAATTCAGCGTTTTCTTCTCCCTGATGCTTGGCTGTTGCTCTGTTAGCTTGTTGGTTGTTTTAACTGTGTACGTTTCTAATGCAGGATGAGCCTGTTAAGCAGAGAATGAAGGCTCTGTCAGTACAGATTAGTTCAGGTCTTTACTGTGACCTTGTTTTTTTAAAGTTAATATCTTAACCCTTTGTATACTGGGAAAACTGGCCTTTCTTACAAAAACATGCAAAGAAGGCAATCAGCAACTTAACAAAAAATTAACAATGAAATGAGAGAGAAATCAGTAGAAAGTACAAGAAAAAATAGCTAGAAATTAGTTAAAAATAAATTAAACAGCACTGAACAAAGTGGAAAGTTAAAAAAAAAACACAGGGAAAGGACCTGAAAATTACTTAAAATGATCATTACTCTTTAAAGTATATAATTATTATAATTAGAAATAGTTCTCAATATTTTTTTTGTTTTGTCAAAATAAGTTTCAAAAACCGTTTCTCATTGCCTTTTTTCCCTTATGTTTAAAAAAGAAACCAAACTAATTTTTTCCAGGTTCAAGGGTTTAAGTAACTGTGAAAGGCATCTGAATGCACCCAAAAACAGTGACGAAACAAACAAAACAAAACAATTCGGGTTTCAAAGGTTTAAGTAATAATCTAAATTTAACAAAAAAAAAAGTTTTTTTTCTTTATTTAAAGAAATGAATGCATGTTTAGATAAAGTTCTACTGTAAATTTATGTATTTTTAATCAAGAAGGCCTTGCAACATCTCGTGCGGTTCAGGACCACCAGGATGGGAACTCGTGCTTTAAATAACTCCAACTGTTTTTTTAGTGCTTCTGCTTAAACTCTTATTAAAACATCTCATATTTAAAGAATTAAAGAATTTTTCTTAACTTGCAGTGCATTAAACCCTCTTGGCCGCCACATAACTGAGACACTAACCGTCCCCTCTTGTGACAGAACCAGAGACGGCCACGTGCGGTTCTGGAGGGCCCCCAGGACCGTGCCCAGCCTTTGCCACTTGTGCCGATCCATCCTGCGCCACTCGGTCTCCACGCACCAGATGGAGCCGCTGCCCCTCCCGAAGAGGATTCTCAAGTACCTCACTTACAGAAACATCCCTGACCGCCTCAAGACCTGCTGCTCCTCAGACGAAGAGTGGGAGGGATAAATAGGAACCTTAACAACTGACACTTACAGCGAGTGATTGTCACACACTCTCATAATGAAAAAAAATGCCTTTGTTTGCTAATTAAGAGGTGTTTTAAAAGCTTGATTTAACATAGGAAGCATCTCATATTCAATCTACTTTAGATGCAACATTACTACATTAAGGGTTTCATTTATTGCACTACCACTGCAAGACGATGCATATCTCAATGGTCACATGCTTACAATTTTATACGATTAATTTATTGTGTAAATATCATGTATTTCTAATTTCTGTGTTTATCAAATGCACTACTACTGTATTGTTGTATCTGCACATATTAATTGTTAATATAAGATAACAAAAACTGGACTTATAGGAAATAGTTTTATTAAAACAGATTCAAACACATGTACATGTCCACGACATATTCTTACAGTTGCATTTGTAATATTGCTGTTTAACACATTTCTTTATCTTTTTACCTTTTTGTGTATATTTAAATGGATGAACCGGTGACAGTAAGTGGATCTGCGATGGTGACTAAATTTACAGCTTTTTGAGTCCATATAAGTGCCCAAAGGATTTTTTTTTTTTTTGTTACTAGAGTTACAAACAACTGTCTTCCATTTCGCTCACTTCGTATGCAGATGTGAGTGACTAATGTAGCTGCGAGCTTTCGTTTCTTTGCTGCTCAAAAACTCTGACGAACAGTGGTGCACAATCATGCTGTGGACACTTAAGGGCAAATAAGTAAATGATTCCACCGATTTCTCATCATGAAAGTAACAATCAGCGATGATAGTCACCAAGGACTTGCTGGAAATGTTTGTCTCCGCCTGTGATTGGCAGTCAAGAAGCAGAATTTCGTTGCAGGGTAAAATGCATCTAGGAAGCCTCGCTAACCACGAGGTCTCTGACCGCCTGGAACGCTGCGACCATGGAGCTGAGCTGGATCTTCTCGTTAGTTCCTGAGGCGAGCCTGTGTCTGAGGAGACGACATACGGTAAGTCCAAAAGCATCTTAATGCCTTCGTGATCTTAAATAGTATACTATGCAGGATTTTCAAAAAAAAAAAAAAAAAAAGCAATGTATAGACTCGTGTTAAAATAATTGTCTCAATCATCACTTATGACCCATTTTTAGTGTGCAGTGGCGTATTTTTCAGCAGAGATTTTGCCCTCTGTTTGCATTTTTTCTTTGGACGTTTACGGGTGTGAACTGCCGCTGCACTCAGGTGAGGTCAGGACTTCACAGAAAGGTGGTGAACAGGAGCCGAACTGTCACCAGCACAAGAGACGCAGCGCCAAAAACACAAAAATAGAAAGGCCAAACTCCAAATGACAGAGTACTTTTACTGCTAATTTTGCTAGCGAGTGTTTACTGACATTATAGACAATCCTGCATAGTGCACCTTTAATGTGATTTTTTTCAATAACTTGTATGTAACGTAATGTTTATATCTTATCGGAGGAAGCATGAGTGATCTGTCTTACTCAATGTCAGCCAACTTGATGAGCAGACCGATCCGAATCGCTGGAGGAAAGTCCACTTGAAGGAGGAAAAAGAAAAACTAAATCAGGTATTTGTCTGGCATCACACACTGCAAAGAAACTATTAAATTGCAAAATATTAAAAACTCATCAATACATACTATTTCTAAAATAGTAATAGTAATAGTAAGCTCACTATTTTATTTTAGGGTATTTATCTTAAAACTCAGATCTGGTGGTTCTCCAGCTCGTTCAGAGAATCAGAATTAGTCGCTGGTGATCGCCACACGGTGCATGATGGTTAGATTGATGTCTGACATCATGTACGTGTGCAAAAATATCTTCACAAGATCAAGGTGGCTGCAGTTTTTAGGGCCAGACGCTGCAGTTGCTCTCCACAGACTGCAAGAACCAAGGCATGATGGGAAACCCTTGGCTGTTGCCTGATTAGCTCTTAGTTTTGACCACAAACACCACATTTTGCACAGAAAACTAACGTTCGGTGTATTTGTAACATTTAATGACTGAGTGTTGTGCAATGAAAGTTAGAGCTGTTAAAAACGTATCTTGTGTGGTTGATAATAATATCGATAATAATAATATAATACCTGCTCTGTAAACTACAGGTGGCGTACGTATGGATATAACAGGATGTAAATACATATGACTTTCTGTATGCTCTTTAAAGGCTGCTGGACTTCACTGCAGCTTTACATCATCGCCCCCTGCTGCCTGATCTCATCCACTTTCCAGGTGAGCCGCAGTAAATAAATACATACATACTGAATACACATACATACACACATACATACACACATACTGTATATACACCCACACATCCGGCACTGGTTATTAAGATAAAGTCAATCACAAGAGCCAAAAGGCACCTTAAATGGAGAAATATTAAATATCTGGGCCCTTTAGAGAGATGAGGGATTAACCCAGGGGTCAAACAATATTGATTTTTCTGGGCCAATACCGATTATTAGTAGTTAATGAAACTGATAACATATTTGGAACCAATATGCATTTACTATAAAAATGAAAATCTTTGTGTGAATATTAAGAATTTGCAATATAACAAACCCCAACACAAAACTTAGTTTAAACGCCTTAAGCAAAGGTTTAACGTTTTCTAAAGTCAAGTGAAAATTTAAATGAAGATGAAAAAATAGAAATAGCTCCCTGAGGTTTTACAGAGTAAGAGTTCCTCCCATGCTGACACTTTCTTTGCACTTTAATTAATTTCATCGGTGATCATAAAAACAAAATGCCAATACAGATAATCAGCAAAATACCAAATATCGCCCCAATTATCATCAGGCCGATATTCTGCCGACTGCTAGATTCAACCTGCCATAATATATAGAAAAATAAAGACTTTAGTATCAAACAAAATATTTTCTCTCCGCTGAAGAAAACTGCAGCGGCCTTACCTCTGTGTATGAGCAGATGAACCTCAGTGAGGATGTCATGCAGAGCCAAACCTTTCAGAGTCTTCAGCTGCAGGATTTCTGTGAAGGAGGCATTAAGGAGGAGCAACAACTCAGACTGAACTGGTGCTAGTGGGTGTCTCGTTTTGTATTTGGAAATGTTCGGCCGATCGAAACCTCATTGAAAAAAAATATAGAAAAAAAGTAATATTTGGTTTAAGACTTAACATTTGACTTCATCTAGCATCTAATATTAGCAATTGCAAGAGAAAAAAATGCAGTGAATTTACATTAACTTCAGGATATCCTTTTTTAATTATACAGAATAAAACTAAACACTGGTTTACATTTCACAATATGGAAAAAACTTGTAGTTTTTATGGCGCGTTATTATAAACTGATACAGTACAGCTTTCTGAGTGAAATATCCTGAAAGATGAGACAAGGTGGAGGATACGCTTGTACGCTGTGGTGAAATCTTTGTTGAGGGACCAGTCGAGGATGTTCGCTATATCTGAGCGGAGGGGGTGACCTGTGCAGGTGTACACCGTGTCCTCTGTCACCTCCCCGTACGCCATGGAGGTGCTCTGAAATCACACACGTGCAAAACAGTTAGTTCAGTTCACTCTACCATGATGATCATGGTGAAAAAAAAGTGCTGTTTTTTAAAACAAACAAAATGACAATAACAAAAATGTATGATAACCAATTCAAAAAAAGTCAATGAGTAGATTCAAATAAGCAGCAAGAAATTGCATCTTAAATGTTTGAAAAGGAGAAGTAGGAATATGAATACATAAATATGAATAATATGTCATACCTGCAGTATGTTGAGCGATCTTCTCATATCACCTGATGATAAGGTCACAATGGCCTTCATTCCACCTGGATTTATGTCAATACTGCCACAAAAAACAGCCAGATTAATCTAAAGGTCATTGCAGAGCTAAAATGTATGACATGCATCATAATTATGCAAAAATATCAAACTGTAATACCATAGACATTGTTTATTTAAATTATTTAAATTTTGTGCTACTTGCACTGATAACAACTGCACATCACAAGTGTTATTAGCTCCATGTGCAATTAGTGTACATATTAGACCGTTTTTGTTGGCACATTGTAATCTTATTTTATTTATGTTACTGTTTTTGCACCTTGTTTTTAATCATACCTGGCATCTTTTTTTATTACCTAACATTTTAATATTTTCATATTTGTAATTATTCTTTTACTATTGTATTGTAATTTTGCTGCTATACTTCTTCGTACCTCATAGCTGCTGTAACATTGTGAATTTCCACACTGAGGGGCTAATAAAGGATTATCTTATATAATGTATTGTATTTCCCCATTAACATACAGGTTGATTTTAAAGAAAAAAGTCCACCCTAATCCAAAAACATAACAGTTTATTCTTTATGTTTTGTGTCATCTAGCAATTTCTCTTGATTCTGCAGGAAAAACATGTCATATCATAATAACTGACAGAAAAACACTAACCGGAAATCTCTTCTACCTCAAATTGTTTCAACAGTAGATGGAGAGGGAACATTCGCAGCACACTCTCACCTCTCCTGCTGGACGACGTGCTCCAGCCGAGGGATCATCTGGTCCGGGGAGAGCGGGCCGAAGCGAAACCTGGTGCAACGAGACTGCAGAGCCGGGATGATCTTGGACAGGTAGTTACAGATGAGACAGAATCGGGTGTTTTCTGTAAACTTCTCAATCACTGAATCAGAGAGAGGGAGAGCGGGATGACAGAAACACAAGTTAGAAATCAATGCATTGAAGAAATAAGAAATAATCAACGATGCATTTAAGCGCCTAAAATTCAAATGCCATCAGCTCTGACATGCTTGCAGATTTCTCAAAGTCCTTTCATGCAACACACTTTTAAAACCTAAAAAAGTCTTGTTCTTGCAGACAACATTCACACTTTCCTGCTGCTGTGTTTTTTCACCAAGAAACTACGTATGTTTGTATTTGTTTAATTTAGCAGAAAGTTAAGTGATCCCGGTAAAATAATCAAAATGCAAAACTCAATCTTTGGGTAGATTTTTAGAATTAATATCAGAGTGCACAGGATAATATGCTGTAATTCAACAGTAGCCAAATCGTCTGGCTGCTCAGTGAGCCGTGTAGCTCACAGTGGGCAACGCCCGGCCGAACAGATGGCCTACCTCGCCGCAATGCATTCTGGGCATCCTGGGTCATGGCATCGGCCTCGTCCAGTATCACCAACTTGAAGCCTTTCCTGGAAGACAAGAAGGACAGACAAAAAGACAGGGAGCAGTTTAAATATGTCCCCTTGCAGTAATGGCTTGCAGATTAATATCAATAGTATTTAGACTTTTATAGAAGGCATTTGACGAGTGTTGTAGATTTTTAGCTTTACTTGAAGATGGTCCTGGTGCTCGCAAAACTCAGAATGGGACCTCTCACAACATCAATGCCTCTGTCATCTGATGCGTTTAGCTGCAAAACAAAATAAGTCAAATATCAAATCAAAGAGTCACAAGGTCCGTGCAAAGAAATGTGGAAGGATTCACATGCCGGTAAACCAAAAGCTTGTGATGAGGAGTCGAACCTCCAACACCATGGAGTTGAACTCTTTTTCCTTGTACAGCTGCTTGGCACAAGCGAGGATGGTGGAGGTTTTGCCAGTTCCAGGGGGGCCGTAGAACAAGAGGTGGGGGAGCTTGTCCTCACTGATAAACCTCTGGACTGAAAAAAAAAAGTTATAAAAACAAGGAAACTAAATAAACAATCTGAATACGACATTTTCTTTTTGGATCACACATTTACTTGTAAATGAAGAACTTTTTAAGGAACGAGGAAATTCATACATAATGTGCTGTTAATTATGAATGGCACTTACAATACAACTATAGTAAACATCGAAAACAAGCCTCAGCAACACTTTACAGATTATTAAGTGTTGTGCTTCAGCTTCGGATATAAAGGTTATATATATTTATTCTGACAGTTCACATACTTACTGGTGCTTAGGATATCTTTGTGCGAGATCAGATCATCAAGTCTCTGTGGTCTGTATTTTTCAACCCTGGAAAACGTAGAAGAAACACCACATACTGTTAAAAATGAATATTTCCAGTTACTAAATTAACAATGCTTGCAACACTTGGAGTGGTTATCAAGTGGTGGGGCACAAGTTCACTTTACACTAGTGACTTAAAATAACTTGTTAACCCCGAAAAGCCCCATTCTCAGCATACTGATGTAAACTACAGCGTGAACTCCATAAAGAATTTAACTATTTTAAAACATCTTCCTTAAAAATGTAAGTATACATAAGATTTGCCTTGAGATTTTTAAAACATTACATTATTGGATACTAATATTCAATTCGGCATTAATATTTTATACAATGAACCGATATATGAAACAAAATGTCAACATTATAATCGTCTCGCAGTTATATCAGGCGCAGCTACATTTCCCATGAGCCAGTTGGTTCAAGTGGCAACAAGGCAGAGCTGGATGCATCGACCAGCTATAACGCATGCCGAATTGAAGAAAAGCTCACGTGTCTCAAGATTAAATTGTCGTTTTATAAGGATGATTAACGTTATTTGTAGATTCGCTAACGTTAGAGCATCTACATACAGCGGCGAGCTGCTATCTTTAATCCATAGTCGGTAAATTAGCTTACTAGCACCAACGATTTCAACGATACCGTGATAAACAACGACTTTCTACTCACCATGGTAAGTTTCTGGTCTGTAGCGGCGCTTTACTTGTAGACGCCATTTGTCCTGTTAACTGTGAATTTAGCTCCGAGCTGCGTTTAATACTTAGTTTTAGCACTTCCACTCTTCCACTCAGTGTTTGGCGCGCTCCACAACAAAAACGTGCGTCAAACGTCATGGCGTACATCCAATCAGATTACGTTGTAGGCTCATGTGGGCGGGGTTTCTGTGACATGAATGCACACTGCAAAAAATGTGTGAGTATGAAAATATTACAGTGTTGCAAAACCAGTGCATGCAGCTAAACATATTTTTGTTCCACTCAGTAAATATATTCCTGGAAACATTTGATATAATGCTGGTGACGTTAAATTGATTCAGCCAGCCAGTGTTTTCAACTGGGCTGGATCCAGTGCTGACTGGAGTCTCAGCAGGTGGCACAAAGAAAATTATATAAAATTTCTCAATTACAGTCCCCTCCTGCCTCTGTAGAGATGACACCTCTGTTCAGAGTTTAGGAGGCTACCGATTCTTAGTCGTTAATGAGACTGATATGTGGAACTTATTTGCATTTACAAAAAAAAAATACAACTATTTCAGTCAATATTTCGAATTTGGAATATAACAAAATCCCCCCAAAAACTTTATAAAAGTGTATCAAAAGTGAAAAGTTGAATATCATATACAGCAAGTTCCCAGCAACTTTTTTTTATAAAGTCAAGTGAAAATCTAAATTAAAAAAATCTAAATAAAAATAGCTCCCTGAGGTTTTACATAGTAGGCTAAAGGTTCCTCCCATGCTAACAGTTTGTATTGCAGACTGCCTTCCCTGGTGTTGGATGAGTGTAATAAACACTCTTTTTCATTTCATTTTAATTTTTCTTATCGACTATCAATAAAATAAAATGCTGATACAAATAATGGCCAAAATGCCAAATGGTGGCCCAAATAATTAGCCAGGCTGATAATTAGTCGACCCCTATTGTCAGGCTCTAAGTATGCAACCTTTCTATTAATCAGAGTACAAAGGAAAAATAAATAAGAACAGAAATGAAACAGAAACCTATGAAACAGAACAAAAAACACAACCAGGCACACAAACATAACAGATAACAATCACACACATAGGAAAAAAAATATAACACCAATCACATATAATGAGACTTGTTGTGAGAAACATCCAAAAATGAAAATGAAAAAAAAAAACAAATAATGAGGGAAAAATCACATAGAAATAGTGTCTAGGTGACTGTAGTCTATGTTTGTGCCTTGTATGGAAGTGTGTACATTTAGGAGTGTGTCAAACACATATGATAATTGTAAAAAGCACCCCCTTCTTTCCCCCAAAACATGAGGAAAGTGTTGCTCCTCATACAGGCCTGGCTGGAGCTGAGAGCCCACCGCACTCGGCGCTCTAATCTCGCGAGAGCGGCCCCTCACGGCGGTGCTTGGGCGCTGCGATGCTGTTGCTGTGGGTTTGATTGACAGGAAACATGTCGGTGTGGTGGGAGCGAACCGGGATGCAGCTGCTGCCAAGGGAGACAGGGAGTACCTGCATCCAATCCACACATCAGCACCTTTAAAACCGCCAGGCTTTCCCCCACAGATCCGTCTGCTCGAGATGCGCTGCTGAACGGCTTTTCTCTCTCTTTCTTTTTTTTTTTTTTTTTAAATTATAAACCATCCATTTGAAACGAAGGGGCACCCAATGGATGCTGTGGCAAACCGTGTCGTCCCGCTCGGTATCTTCACATTGTGTTTGATTTAGCCTCAAACCAGAGACACCTTGATGAAACAGCAGGAACTACGAGCACTGTTGTTGCAATGGAGTCGACTCTCTCACGGCTCAAACCGCGTCTGTAAACCTACAACATCTCGTTTCATGGCGTTTTGCAGGCTGCTCTGCTCCGTGGGCTTCTCCACGTTTCTTTTTTGAATTTTTTCCTTTTTTTTTTAAGTGCAAAGGGAAAATAACGACCACTGCTCGCAAAACTATGAACGAGGAGATGACAAAAAGCGAGGAGCAGCATCTGAGTTTGCAGAAAGCCTTGCAGCAGTGCGAGTTGGTGCAAAATATGATAGACATAAGCATTTCTAGTTTGGAGGGTTTACGGACCAAATGTGCCACATCCAACGACTTGACACAAAAAGAGATACGAACGCTGGAGGTAAGCTCAATTTGAGATTTTTTTTTCTTTTTTCTGTTGTGCATGTGAATCAATAGGCTGTCACCGTGTGTTATTTATTTCTAGGCCACTGCATATTTTTCAGCGCTTTTTTTTTTTTTTACCCTCAACGACAAACTGCTTTTCTGCTGCATCAATATGCAAAGATTTCTTGCTGCTATCTGTTTTGTGCAGTGCAATAAATCAAGAGGCTACGGGGCTGCAGTGGGCTGTTGGAGACTTGCGCATTCTGCAGGTGGCGGGGAGAGAAGGTGGCTCTTCTCCATCAGAATAATATCTGAGGCCTATAGGCAGCCCGTGTTTACAATCCATTACCAATACGCCAGCCTGCGCATCTGTCCGTCTTCGCAGCGCATCCAGGCCCCGCTGTTATGCAAGGCGAGCAGATTACCGAAATTGTTACAACATATCGTTATCCGTTTAATTGGCCCGTGGGGTATTCCGTAAATTGCGTTACGTAATGGCCATAATATGTTGTGTTTGAGGTATCAGACTGTCCGTTTTTAGACCACTTAAACCAGTACCCCCACCCCCCCCACTAACTCCTCACCAGTGAGAGGCTGTTACAGGACATAAAAAAATGCCATAAAGTGCGATAAGGTCACGGAAAACTCACGCAGACACAGCACAGCATTAAGGGCCTGTAACAATGTTATGGTGATGCCTCAGGAGATTAAAACAAATACCATTAAGTATGATAAGGTCGCCATAAACTCAGCACTGAGTATCTGTGTGTACCATCAACACACTTTAAGTCCCACAGGAAATCTACGTGACATAATATATAAAATAAAGACACTTGTGAGTTATCCCACAGCAATATGAGGCTATATGTTATGAAATATATAATAACATAGGCCCTAATGCTGTGTCTGAGCTTATTTGGTGAAGTTTGTAACTGTTGCACAGACAGAGAACAGGAATCCAAAAGAATAGAGGTCTAATATTAAGTACAAATGTGCTGCCAGTAAAAAGCAGGCTACAGTATGAAGATAAATGTTCACTGAACACCAAAAGCATCGTGGGTACTTGATTCTTTGTTGCAAGCATCACAGACTTGCATTTTTATGTTGCAGTATATTAATAATGGGCCAACAGATCTTTGTGAATAGATTTTTAAACTAAGATTTGGTTGCAGAACTTTTTGCAAAAGCTGAGATAAAAAAAGAAAAGGTGAATGGGGTTGTAACTTTTTCTGGACGAGACCTTAGTTCATCCAAGTTTGAAGTTTTTTGTCAACTACACAATCATACAAGTAAAATGCACAGTGGAATGGTTATGTGCATATTAGGAGTTAAAAAAACAACAATTAAAACCAAAACAAAAAAAACAACAGTAATTTAGACAATGCACAAACAAATGACCGCAGCAGGTACGACGGCTGCCACCCTGACCGGCACCATCTTTGTGACCCAAAGTAAAGATAAATAGATAAATATGAGACTATGTGTTTCAAAATATAATACTGTAGTCAATGCTGTGCCTGGGCTGTTAATTGAAGTGTGTAATGGTTGCATGGACAGGGCACATCAATGCTATCCAACAGAACAGAGATCTAATATTAAGTACAAATGTGCTGCCAGTAAAAAAGCAGATAAATGTTCACTGAACCCAAAAATCATTGTGGGTACTTTATTATTTGTTGCAAGCAATACAGACCTATGCATTTTTATGTTTCAGCATATTTATATTAGATTATATTATCAGAATATAGTTTTAAACTAAGATTTGATTGCAGAACTTTTTGCAGAAGCTGAGATTAAAAAAAGAGGTGAACAGGTTTGTAACTTCACCTTTCTCTGGACAAGCATTGTGGGTACCTGATTGTTTGATGCAAGCATTAAAGAAGTTTTTTTGTGTTACAACATAGCTGAAAGATCTTCATGAATAGATTTTATTTTATTTTATTGTGGTACTTTTTATAGAAACTGATAAAAGAAAGAGACCAATGGGGTTGTAACTTTACTGTTTCTTGGACGAGACATTGGGTCATCCAAGTTTTAAGTTTATTTACCAAATACAAAATCATACAAGTACAATGCACAGTTAAATGCTTATATATCTGTTATGAGTTTAAAACAAGCAATCAAACAAACAAAAAAACAGCAATCATTAAAAAAAAACAAAAACAAACAAATAATTCAAGACAATGTGAATATGACCATGTTCACGACGGCCACCACCCTTTCCGGCGCCATCTTAAGGAAAAGTATATATTTAAAAACAAGAATATGAGACTATATGTTAAAAATACATCAAATGTAGTCCATGCTTTGTCTGGGCTATTGAATGAAGTTTGTGTTGCACGGACAGGAAACATAAATGTAATCTAACAGAACAGAGATCTAATATTAAGTACAAATGTGCTGCCAGTAAAAAGCAGGCTACAGTATGAAGATTAATGTTCACTGAACGCCAAAAGCATTGTGGGTACTTGATTACTTGCTGCAAGCATCTCTGAAGTATACTTTTTTCAGTCGATTCAGCGTGTTGAATCTGCGTCAGACATAGTGAAGCGCATCAGTGAATGAAATCACTCTGACTGTCAGTTCGAGAGGAAAACCAGAAGTGATTAATGTAAACAAATGGCAAAGGTCAAGAAGGCGTTAGATTCAAATAAAATTTGTTTTATTAATTTTTTAATGGTTTGTATTTGTGTTACTGTTCGCTTGCGCATGGCAAATATCCTTTCTTGTCAACGTCAGATTGTGTTGTTAATGTGCTAACTGGCTAACTAGCGGCTTGAGTGTGTCCTGTTGGTCTTCATGTTTCCCCTCTTGAAAGACAAATACTGCCTGCTATGGAGTGATTTCCTCTCACACAGATGCATTCGGCCGTTGGCTGTAGTCTTTTTGGTGTGATCAGGTGCACCTTTTTGGCTGAGACAGTGGCAAAGTGAGGCGACAAAGGAGTTATTTGATGTAGGTTTGGTGTGTCTAAGACTGAACTATTTAATATTTAAAGGGGGCAATCAAAAAAAGTGGAGGGAATATTGGCAAAAAAAAATTCTGGTCGAAGGTAGGATAGTCTGACATTTTGGAAGAGCAGGAGAGAGTCTTTTATGTCTTTTTTTCCCAGCCTTAAGGGGACTCTATACAAAAATTTGGAGAGCATGAGTTGTCGGCACACGGTTCTCAACATGGTGGTGGCTGAGCCGGTGGCAAGGCTTGCAGCCATGGTTTCTCTCTCCATAAACAGCATAAAGCAACAGCAACAGTGCTGACAGGACTAACAGTGTTAACCAGGGGGAACCAGTGGGTACAATTCCGTCACAATGCCGCACAGATATCAGCAGTAATCACCGTATGAGTGCAATGCAAAGTGCTGACAATGAGCTTGCCATACACACCTGCAGTAACACGCAGGAGACGCTGGACCCGTTTACCACAACAAACCACAGAGAAGCTCAGATTACAACAGACACAGAAGGTCAGATTACAACACAGAGAGAGGTGGCGTGACTTTGTCTCTGCTCAGGACGCCATTACATCATTGTGTCTTTGAAGAGAAAATAGTGGTTTGCTGCTATATAAATGCTCTGAATGGCACACACAGAACCTTTTAGTATATTTCATCTCACCTTTCTTTTGCAATATTGTAAAAAAAACCCCAAAACATTAATTGTTGCATTGATGGCGCACATTACAAGCTCCTGTAAGAAATTAGGTATTGACCGATATTGGGTTTTCAGGGCTGATGCTTTTTGTCAATATTTAGAATTTGCAATGTAAGAAACTCCAACACAAAACTTTGTTTAAATGCCTTTAGCAAATGTTTAATCAAAACTGAAACTCTCAACATCATATACAGCAAGTTCCCAGCAACTTATTTTTTATAAAGTTGAGTGAAAATTTATATAAAAAAAAGAATGAACAAAAACAGCTCTCTGAGGTTTTACAAAGTAAAACTCCTCTCATGCTGACACTTTTTAATTAATTATTCTATTGCTGTTCATTAAAATAACATGAAGATACAGATAATTGGCAAAATGCCGAATATCGGCCCTAATAATCGGACATGTCGATAATCTGTCGACCCCATAAGACAACCTTTTAAAAAACAACAAAAATATGCCAATTAAAAACTTGTACATTTACAGTGACTTCCATGTGGTTAAAGGGACCTTGCAGAGTTTTTGACCGCTGTTGGAGCGTTAATGTGGCAGTATTGTTAGTATAACACCAGACGAGCGATGATGTGAAGCAGATTTCTGTTGACTGCAGAGGGCAGTAAGGCAAGACAGCAATGTGCCAAAAAAAGAGATGAAGAAAACTGCAAGCTATTGTAGAAACTACAGGATCCAAACCATTCATTAGTTATTCATCTGATTGTATTTAATGCAGGAAGTATCATGCGCTGGGTATTGCGTTTTTTGTCGTAGTACACAATAGTGGAACATCTGGCTTCACTTTGTATGCTGCAGTTCTTCAAAGTGACTATGGCAATGTGTGCTGGAACAACGTTACCTGAATATGTTGATTTCACTTTATACAGAGACATTTTACAATGTTATGTTTGTTTTTGGATACAGACAATACCAGCAGAGGTATATTAGCATTATGTTAAGTAAATCCAAGCTATCATGAGCAGGTTATTAGACACTAGGCTCCTGGGCACCGATATGCCCGATATATACATATACTTAAGCAAGACACACACTTTTATAGTTGTTTAGGCTTGCTTTGTGTCATTGTTTTGCATCTTTTTGCTTGTCTTGGACAAGCAAAAATATACAGATTGGAGGATACATAATGATTATATATTATAATAATTAATTTAATTTAATTGGCCTACTTAGTGATTTACCATTTAAAAACCCCCCACTAAAGTTGCAAAAGTGTAGACGTGCAAAGATAAAAAAGAATATTTACAATAATTTCAAATCGAGTTCAAGAATAAGTTTGCTGTCAGGGTGGAGAGGACATGTAAAAACGAATGTACCCCATGGGCTTGTTCAGTAATCAGTCCATGCAAACTATTTATTACTGGTCTCCATCAGCTCCTGGGAAAAATCTCTAGCTTTACATTCAGCAGGTAGTTATTGTCTCTCTTGTTTGGAGCTGGGCAGGTCGCACAGTGGGTTTGTCAGTTCTGTTTTCCTGCAAACAGGGTTGATAGAACAGAGTTTGTGGTTCTTAAAATTACTCATCATAACCAAACTTATCAAAATGATCTCTTGAACAAACACAGAGGCAAGGCAGCTTTATTGTATAGCACATTTCATACAACAGAGCAATTCAAAAGGCTTTACAGAGAAATGAAATATAGAACATAATAAAGGATACAGATTACAACAAAAGAGTAAAGAGATAAGATGCAAAAGGTAAAATTAATTACTAAATGATTTCTAATTATAAATAAAGATCGTTAAAAATAGCAAATAGAGCTTGTTTATCTGCGTTCACCTGACCTGTGCGGAGCTGCTGCGACTGGCCCCTGGCCTCTTGTCATTTTGCAACATTTTCCCCCTAGCAAAGCAAGTCAGGCATCTCTGCCCTAAAGCTTGAAATAAACGCACTGGCAGTGAGTGATGTCGAAAAGTTTAACTTATTCAAACGCAACCACATGTTATCGCTGTGTTGAAGTTTCGGTTTAACTCTTTGAAACTTGGAGGGATGTCACTCTTCTTGGGCTGCTTTCAGATGCCTTTCACAGATATTTAAACCCTTAAACCCTGAGCAAATTGGTATGATTTTTTATTTTATTTTATTTTATTTTATTTTATTTTATTTTATTTTATTTTATTTTATTTTATTTTATTTATTTATTTATTTATTTTTTAAAAAAATGGGAAGCTTGGTTAGAAATATTCCACAAACTGCAAGAAAATAAAAGATTTAGAAAATTATTTTAAAGAAAACGCTAGGGAAAAATGATAAGGAATAAAGGAAAAAAACCTAGGAATAAACTAGATTCATAATTACCATAATTACATATTTAAAATTATGTTACACAATTATTTTAATTTTTAAGCACTTTTTCCAGGTTGTTTCCTTGTTTTGTTCTTACTTTATTTTTTGTTTTTGTATTCCTTTTTTTTCTTTTGTATTATTCTTTCAGGTAATTTTCTTGTTCTTTTTATTACTTTCTTGCACATTTTTGGGTCATTTCTTCTTTTATTGCTCATTGCCATCTTCCCATGTTTTTGAAAGAAATCAAGCCAAATTGCTGAAGTTTCCAAATTTTTTTTTTTTTCACAAGTGTGAGAGGGGGAGAAAGAAAGGGGGCGACATGCAGCAAAGGGACGAGGTCGGTATCGAACCCATGGCCGCTGTGGCGAGGACACAGCCTCTGTACATGGGGAGCCTGCTCTACCCACTGATCCACCAGGCCCCCCACAAGTTTCAAAGGGTTAATACTGATATGACCGATCTGTACTGAAGCACTCTTCACAACAAACTTGCCTAAAAAGATGAAAATAATGCAGATGGTTTTATATGCTACAAGGACAAATGGACTGGCTACATTTTATTACTAGGTGTATGTCCACCAGACAAAATAACAGAAACACCAACATGAATTCAGGTCAGAGTGAGATATTTTGGTAGTCACGTACTGTTGTGGGCTGCAATTCTTCTGTTGTTAAATTTAGGCTACAATCCCCTTAGAAAAAAACATTTTATCAATACCCTGGAACCAATACAGATATGGCAGAAACTGCAGAAAACTGCTGTGGATCACCTACATTGTTATATTTTGTGATATTTTGTTGAGAGAAACAAGCATTAGAAATGAATGAGAACCAAAGAAAACACACTTAACGGTAAATTCAAGAGTGCAACAAAAGTAGTTACTCCCGAGAAACCGTCTAATCTTCCTCAAATCCTGCGAATTGAGAGCTTTCAGGATGGCAGTCCTCTTATGGCCTCTACGTCCAATGAGTTGTCCACCGGGGGTTTTGATGAGGTTCACAATGATGTCAGCCATACACAAAGCCTCCCTCGTTAACCTGCCCTGATCTTTACTGAGTGCTGTGTGTACAGGAGATTCCTCTGTGACATCTCTGTTTTCCATCTCTATTATTAACCTAAAGGACCCAGATTGTGGCTCAGACACAATCTGTTAGCAGCGTTGAGCACTGACCTTGCTTCAGCCAAAAGCTTTACCAAGAATAGCTGCCTATATCATTACCTGGATGAAGTGGTGATGCTGGTTTCCATTAATATGATTATGCATTGTCAGCGGTATCCCTTGGATACACTGGTTGATGCACGCACAAGATGAATGATGGGTTTTTAGGCTTTTATAGAGATGGAGACACATGTTGGGGCGTAACATGTGATCCAATTATGTAAATCATATGAGGGAAAGGAGGTCAGGTCAAAACAAGTGTTGTTATAGTGTCATATTCAAGAATGTTAGACAGAGTTTACAGTGTTGGTTTGTTGAATATGTGCAGATTTTTTTTGTTTGTGTCAAAGGTGGAACCATATTTTTTCTTCCATGAAGAACAGTTGTAGCAATGTACGTAAAACGGAAATGAGATTTTTATCGATTTATAATTAACTCTGTCATTGCTAAAAAAACAAAACAAAACAAAACAAAACAAACATTTACTTGAATGGTCCTGCCCTGTTAAAGGTACAAGCATAGGTGCAAACTTCCTGACAGTCTCTCCTTTAAGGCACAGGAATTAAAGCTGGAGAGGGCGGGTCAAAATCAGCCTCACTTTCACACCTGTGGCCAATTACTGTGTGAAGTGCATGATTGTCACATCGTCTATATTCATCTTTTGGCAAACTTGGTAGTAAAAAGATGCTTATTTACACATCCAGAAGTTATGGAGCAACATAATTGTTCATTTGGAGTCCAGTTTCTGGCTACTTGGCATATGTAAGTCCAATATTCACTCTACTTTTAGCTCTTTTTTGGTCTGCAGAGAGAAACGTGGCCTTTCAGCTGCTAGATTCTCCACAATGTTCAGCAGCTACTTTCTAACTGTGTTTGTCTGCTGTTTGGTGCAAAGCAACATACAGTGGGTTTTTAGCGCTTTTTTTTCACTGAAAACAACTGCAGCTAACACTGATAAGAGCAGTGAATGAACCCGAACTGTGTGGTCAGGGGCTAAACAATGAGCTAAAGCTCACTTTAAAGCTCTGTAAAGTGGAGGTGAGCCGCACATTCAGATAATTCAGGTTCATCACAATAAGCAGCTCCCTCTCACATTATCACATTGTTTTCATATCGTCTTTTCATGCATTGTTATTATGAAAATATTAAGTGTTGCAGCTTTAAAATGTAACACAACCTAAATGAGGCACTTCATTTATTCTGATTATTTTTATACACATTTAGTTTACATGCTGCGAGGAGTACTGTTCAGACTATGAAAACTGTTGTTTAATGTATTCTGGAGAGACTTTCTGAAATTTGAAAAATAAATAACCCATGCATTTGAGATGCATCATGGGAAGTGTAGGTTAAAGGGGATATCTGGTTCTCTGCAGCTTTGATTTTAAGACCCCCCCCCCCAAACTTTATGGAAGTGCACCATAGAAAATAGTTTTTATATATATATTTTTCATACAGTTTATCTGCCTGACCTTTTGGCCAGTGGACAATCGCCTGTGAGTTCCTTGCCATTTGACTGTTGAAGGTTGTTTTTTGGAAGCGTTTTAGGCCCTTGAAAGTTCATGAATATGCTTTCAATGAATAGTTTTCTTAAAGATCCAGCACTCATCCATATCTACATCAGTGTACTGATAATGCCTTTACACATGTGATGTATTCTTCTTGGTTCAACAAAATGACTGTTTTCCTAATTTGGGGACATTTTCGGTGGTTGTTCTTTTTTGAGTTGGCAGCGAGCTGCTCTCAGCTGCTTTTTCAATCTCACGGTGAGTTGCACACATGACGTGCCATCAAAATGTCACACCCGTCCCGCCCATAATCCCATCCTGCTGATTGTGGCGAGACGACTCAGCACTCCCCATTCCATGATCAGTGATAGTACCTTCTGTACAGAGTGGCGAGGCGGCATTATGGCGCAATATTCCTGAACAGGCAGTATTAAAAGGGGCTATAGTCTGCTGTGCCGCTGTTTAGTGTTCCAGTTATGAACCAGTTCCAGTTAGTCAATTTAGTGCATGTCATAGGCTCATCTAGTTCAAAATAATTTTCGGAAATATGCTGTTTTTGTTATGTTAACTAGAGTCAAAGTGCCTGTAAAAATTGCCCCCACCTGCTTGGAATTTAAACATGACAGAGGATCTTTTTAATTTTGTCAATTTGACTTTTTCACACCTTAACAAATTCGGGGTTATTCATCTTTTCATTTATTTTTCCCTTGAGATTCAACATGTATCTTGGTCCATCCTTGTCCAACCAATGTCCATGCAGTTTAAGATGTAGGACGGGCTTGTCTTCTTGTTCAGAAAAAGTTGATTGTTGCATTTTTCTAACTTGGTAGTGAAAAAAATCCAGGCAGTATTATCAGAGGCATGTCTAGCAGTCTGTGCAAGGACGGAGACAGAAGGTAAAGATAATTAAGTGTTAAAAGCAGGGATAATTTTTCAGCTTGTGGCGTGCTTCTGTTAGCCTGCTTGCCCCAGCAGCTTATGCTCGTGCACCTGCCCACAGTACTGTACAGTATGTTCAGTCCCGTCTGGTTTTCGCCACAGTGAGGGAGAAAAGTTTGCCTCGCCAAATCTGCTCAGACTGGAGCTTTAGGATGGTGA
This sequence comes from Plectropomus leopardus, assembly GCF_026936395.1. Lineage (NCBI taxonomy): Eukaryota > Metazoa > Chordata > Actinopteri > Perciformes > Serranidae > Plectropomus > Plectropomus leopardus. The sequence goes on from NC_142179.1 coordinate 7,415,613, forward strand.
TGCAGCTCTGTGGTTGGTTGGTTTTTTTAGATCAGGGGCATAAACTCATATTACTCGAGGTTCCACCGACCACATGTTCTCACTTAGGGGCCCTTCTTCAAGGAAAAAAAACTTTTTTCAATAAACTTTAGCGAAATACACTCTTAGTACCATTTCCTCTTTTTGTACCTGTGATACTGTTCTACATGTTTGGTGGAGTAAGGCCTAATGTCACCTGAGATTATAGTCATTGACAACGGCAGCTTCTAGTTGCAGTGCAGACAGAGAGAAGTCACATAATAATCCACAAGGATTATAATCAGTTGTTCACGTCACTTGAGATTGATGTGCTTAAGGTCAACCTTTATTTTAGGTCTAGAGAGAGTGATTTTGGGGTCATGTGCACTGCGACAAATCAGAGTTGCTTGCTAAATGTTAAATGAATGACATGTTAAATAGAAAATCAACTGTGCTAAACAAGTGTATTTGTTTAATTAAACAGTGGGATAAATTTTACATGGAAAAAAATGTAAAAACATTTATGAGCTGGATTAAATGATTGATTCTAAACATGTAGGGCATGTTTTAAATTAAATCTAAAAATTAAAAATTCACACCTTAAGTTAAAATAAGTATGCCTTTTGTTTGTGTTTAAATCTGAATTCATTCTTAAAGGGAAAAAAACAGTGTTTGTTTTTATTGCTAATATTGTGCTTGTCCTATTTTATAGTGAAGGGATCAGCCTGGAGAAGGCTAAATCTATTTTCTTAATGCACTAGAATACATAACAAATATGACAACAAATGTCATATAGGATTTCATGAACATGTTTTCTGGCCATGTTTCACGATAGAAGTTTTTTACTTGACCCAAGGTCCTGCAATGCCCTCTGAACTGAAGCTTTTTAACGTTAGCCTCTATAGTTTATCAGTGTTAGATAAATCAGTCAGATAAATCTCATTCATACTTACTGTATATTGACAGATACCATATACTGTGTCTTGATTATTGATTGAAACATTATTTTTTAGTTAGTTTTTAGCCTATGTCCAACTTTTAAAGGTCCAGTGAGAAGGATTAGAAAAAAAAAAATAAAGTACATGACCAACTTTGCAAGAAATGTCCCTCATTTTCTTGTTTGTGTTTTACTTTTTCTTTCTTTCTTTTTGGCTTATTTTCAGGTAATTTTCTTGTAACTTTTTATTACACTTGCAAATTTTTGGGCCATGTCTTGTTAAGTTGCTAATTGCATTTTCCCCATGTTTTTGAGAGAAATTTTTAAAGGGTTAAACAGAGCTAAGAGTCTGCATCAGTGTTCCCGCAGACCCTTTAAAAGTCTTAAAAGACTTTTAATCCATTATTCTGAATATAAGGCCTTAATTGGCATTAACATGCTTCAAATCTATCTTAAAAATGATAAATTTAAGGCATGCTGGGGAAGTAGGATAGATTTTGTTATTGTTGATTGTTTTTGTCTGAAATTGCATTGCAAAAGCTCAAAATAATCGATAACTGCAATAATAATAATAATAATAATAATAATAATAATAATAATAATAATAATAATGACAATTATGATAATAATAATAATAATAATATTCTTTTTTGTTAAAATATTGATTTGACAAATAAAATAAATTTCTCCCTAACCTTACCTAATTGATGTCAGTTTATGCATTTTCTTTTTCCTTCAGTATTGGCAACTGTAAAAATGGTCTTGAATTTTATTCCAAGTAGCATTAAAATGTCTTTAAAAGTCTTAAATCCTACTTTCCCTAACTAGTAGGATCCCTGGTCTACAGTCAGACTAGACTTATATAGTGTAAGATGGACATACATTTGTGTTGAATGAAGAGCTTCTTTAAAAGTTTCTGTCTATATGTCTTTCTGTCTCCCTCTCTTTTTCTCATGCTATGTTGTATTTATGCCATGGTCCTATGAACAAGTAAAAATGCTACGATATATATATTATATATATTAAGTAGATAAGTAAGAAGTGGACACATTTAGCCAGGGTAAATGTGTGTTTCTCTGTAGGTGTGGACTGAGCAGTCGCCTTATTGGGCAGAGCGTTAGCAGCCGTGGGCAGCTGCTGGAGGGTTTTTCTGCATTCAGAGGTGACTTGCAAGTCCCTCCTCCACTGGTTTCTACTTTGGTATGCACTGATGTAGGCCAGTGCTGTCTAATTTCCAGCAGTCTTTTTGTAGGTGTATGTTTGGAATGGGGCCATCCAAATGTATCATCCTTAAATCTTAAAGCATCACGTCACCCATTATTTTACCATCACTTTCAATCAGACCCATTGTTTCTGCACAAATTTACTTCACTGTAAATTTGATGCTCAAGTACAGTCAAAACAAAATATATGTATTTTTAAAACATTACATTATACTACATATCTGATAGTTTTGCAGCCATCTCATTCTTTAATAAAGGAGCAATCTATTGATATTGAAATTGTTTAGAGGCTGTGGATAAGATTATATAAGAATTTTTAGTAAGCTAGGTGTATAGAATGATGGTAGTATTCAGATCCTTTTCTTTATTAGACCTAAATGTTGCAATACTACTGTGTAAAAAATGTTTGATTACAAGTAAAAGCATTCAAAACTGTACTGAAGCAAAATAACCATGTTATCAAAAGTAGAAGTACTCATAATGCAGAAAAAGAGTTACTGTGGGTGTCAAATTATTACATATTATATTATTACTTTTACTGAGGGATTAATGTGTCAGTAACATTTTACTATTTAAGTGCTTTGTATAGTGTTTGATCATTTAATCAAAAACAAAAATCTGTTATATTGTACATGTTGTGTGAAATCTGCAAAATAGCTCCAGCGCTCAAAAGAGAAAAGTTTCTACCTCTGAAATATAATGGAGTACAAGTATAAAGTTGCATAACGTAAAAATACAGGAAATACTGTAAAGCATAAGCACTTCAAAATTATGCAGTTGTTAAGTAAACATACTTTTCACTACTAGATAACAGCGGCCTTGTCATGATGTATTTTATGAGATTTATGTTAGGAGTGATTGGTATGATTGAAAAATGACCTGCATTAATTATGCTTAAAGATAAATAAATTATAAAAAGAAGTCCACAAAACTTATTTCATGCTGAACCAGAAATGAAAAAAGATGACAGTGGGAGACTTGTTTTGACTAAGTGAACCCAATTGTCGAATAAATACATAAGTACACGGGTGATTGTTTGAGTCATGTAAATGCTTCTATCAATTTCCAGAGTGCGTCAAAGCAAATAATAGGTCGTCATTCAAGTGTGTCAGCAGTTCTCAACTTAAAGTGTGTAAAGGCCATTAAAACAATCATTTATTTTCATGCATTTATTTCACTTTTTATTAATTTTGGTTGTCACGGTTTTTATTATTTAATTTTATTTATTTTATTTTATTTTATTTTTTTATTTTGATATTATCATTTATAACAATAGTAGTGATAATAATAATTATTATTATTATAGTACAAATTATCCATTTAACATTGTTTACACTGAGATATCTTTGGTATTTGTCAATATACTACTACTACTACTATTAATAATAATAATAATAATAATAATAATAATAATAATATAACAATAATAATAATAATAATAATAATAATAATAATAATAATAATAATAATAATAATAATAATAATAATAATTATTATTATTATTATTATTGTATTAGCAAATAAAAAAGACAACCGTAATTAATAAAAAGAAGGAAAAAAAGCATAGCAATAAGTGAATGTTTAAATGGTCTTTATCATATACCGTATATTGAGATGGACGGCGCGCCTTACTTACCCCAGCTATGCTTAAGTGAAGCTAAAATATCCAGGCAAGTGCATTGAATGCAAGTGTATGGATTGGCTTTCACAGCTGTCAATCATGGAGGAAAATCTGCTTTTTGTAGAACTGAATAACTTGTTAAAAGCGAATTGATCATAAAAATAATCACTTGAACAAACATCAGGGTGATGAGAACTACCTTCAGTGATAGAAACCAGCTTGGGGAGAAATTTACTTGGCTTGTACTTAATTTAATGTCCCATTCACTAATATGCTTTATGACCTTTACTGCAGTCAGACACCAGGGGGCGATCAAGATTGAAATGTTACACTTTGGGGAAACTGTCATATTGTCCATGTTTATATACAGTCTTTACACATGAAGTTGACAACTACACTTACTGTCACAGTTGAATGATTGACGCACTGTGATAATCGATAAAAGCATTTACATGACTCAAACAATCACCTGTGTTCTTATGTATTTATTGAGCAGTTGGATTCATTTAATCAAAACAAGTCTCCTGCTGTCATCTTTTTTTTATTTCTGGTTCAGCATGAAATGAGTTTTGTGGTCCCTCCTTTCTCACCGCTGCTCACCATGTTGTCATCTTTGGCACAAACACGCAGTCAACATGTAAATTAAGTGCTTACAAGTAGCATCAATTAAAGGTTGTGTAACTCAAAGGTGTTGAAAGCGTTACGGTGACACTGTTTATGTGCTTACAGGATCTCATACTGTGATAATCATTTTAATTCAGCGTGTACTGAAGAGTTTCTCAGGGCTAATAAGAAACAAATTATTTCAATTGTGGGAATAAAATTAAAAAGTTAAGTTTGTCAGGCACATGATGTTGAAGTTGTCCCTTCTGACAACTTTTACTCCACTACTTTTACTCTACTACATCTCCCCTAAGCTTTTTAGTTTCTACAAAATAAGGGAGGAATTGGCTTTCGGAGGGGTCAGATGGACATATTGAAAAGTTGATTTTGTTCTCTCAATTCTTTCCATTTTTCTTCAAGTGTAATGGAGGCTCCTTTTTAAGGTGGTTTATGTTATGAAGACAGAAAAATCATAATTCTCAAAATTCTGGCCACTTGCTTTTTAATTAAAGCATTTTCTTGTGAGCTACTTTTACTTTCAAAGCTTGCTTACATTTAATATCATAAAATTACTTTTGATACTTATGTACAGAAAACACTGGATACTTTAAGACTTTGACTCAAGTAATTTTCTATCAGGTGACTTTTACTTCTACTAAAATTATTTTGTGCTAAGATATCTAATACTTAACTCTTTGAAACCTGAGAAAAGTGGTTTGATTTATTTCAAGAACATGGGGAGAATGTAACATCAACTTTACAACAGGGCCAAAAATTATATATATATATATATATATATATATATATATATATATATATATATAAAGGTTACAAGAAAACTGCCTGAAAATAACACACACAAAGTAAAAACAACAACAACAACAACAAAAAACACAAAATACGTATTTATTCTATTTTTTTCCCTGTAATATAGTTTTAAATATAAAACTATTATAATTGTAAATGTAGTATTTCTTGACATTTTCCTTAATTGTTTGGATTGTCACATTTGACTAATTTCTTGCAATTTGTGGGACATTTCTTGCCAAGTTGGTCATTAATGTTTTCGAAAGAAATTGAACCAATTTGCACAGGTTTCAAAGGGTCAAAAAGCTTGTGAAAGGCCTCTGAACGTAGCACAAGAAAACTGATGTCAATCCAGGTTTTAAAAGGTTAAACTCAAGTGTGGCATGCAGCTTCTTCATGGTAGAGTACTTGAATATTTTATTTTAATATATTATTATTATTTTATATTATTTATTTTTATATTTAGTTATTTAAGCATTATTTATTGTTATTAATATTATACTATTATTTATATACATTGTCGTTTTTAATATATGTTAAATCAAATCAAATATATAGTAAATTATTTTATTTTATTTTATTTTATTTCATTTCATTTCATTTCATTTCATTTCATTTCATTTCATTTGACCCGCCCTACTCTCCCTCTGATTGGCTACTTCTCGGGCAAGAGGAGTGTGATAGGTGGACTAAGAATGTCAATGTAACAAATCAGAGGCAGAGCATGGCAGAGATGGGCGGGTCATGCCTTCACCATCGTAGTCAAAAATTCACGGTAGGAAGGTAGCAACGGTCCGGTGCACACAGCGATAAATTGATGCGCGTCGGAACCGAGTTCTTCCCGTCAGTTTTATTTTGTCGGCGTTAGCAACAGGATCAGTTTTTCACGGCGACGGAAAACTGAGGAGGTTGGTCTGTAAGGTGTGTAGCCAGTTTTGTGAAGTGTTGTGTTAAAGACATATGAACCACTAAGCATGCGCGCTATACGTTACACAGCGTTGTAGCCTATGCTAACAATATTTGTTTTTAGCCAAATAACTTTACTCAAAATCACATAAAGCGAGCGCAAATGAAACTTTGGAGCTGAAAGACGAAGCTGTGGGTTTCTTGTCATCTACAACAGCAACAGAGAGAGAGAGCATTCACATACTTGTATTTGGATGAACAAACGTGCTATCAAAGATGCTAATCCACGTTTGACAGCATAACCCATTCAACACTTTACACAATTACACAATTAAAAGAGATCTTAGAACCTTTTGTGTGCTTTTTGGAAAAGTGTTTTTGTTCAGTACTCTTGCAGTGTAATATAAAAGTGTTTTTAAAAATCGCTTTTTTAAAACATAGTTTTTGTTTCAGTTTAAGCAACTTATATAATATTTTATGTTTTTTTTTATTTATTTATTTTAATTTTATCTGCAGGTTTTTAAAAAAAAAATCTGCAGCAACTATCTACATACTCCATATATTAATTCACAAGAATGAAATACTATTTAAGAAGTTAGGGAATAATAATATTATAATAATAATAACAACTATTGTTATAATTGTACAAACTAGCCATTTAACATTGTCCAAATGGGATTTTTTTGGTATTTGTGTGGCTACAGGATGTAATGGAATTCAATATCTACCTTTGCGCATTGACTTTATCCATTTTTTGGGTTTTTATTTATTCTCAGTCTTGCTTGTGATAAGGGGTCAGGTCCCCAGGACAAGTGTAGTCAACAAAAAAACAAATGCATTTCATGTTGTATTGTGTGGAAAAGTCAAACAAGTCAGTGTTTCCAAAAAAAAAAAAAAGATATCCAGCTCTACTAATGAAAGGCGTTTCCATGTTTTCCCCTCCCTGGTCTGTATCTGGTATTTGTCTGTTCTTTTTATAGAGTTGTACATTAATGCAATACATATGGTTTTAATGTTCTGCAGGACAGTTGTACTTTACACAGTGTAACAGTAATCATTTCATTTTTTATTGTTGACATTTTGTTTCATTATTATTATTATTATTATATTTGCAATTATACAATGAAACAAACAGACACAATCAACACAAAGCAGTCAGTATCATTTACAGAAATTAAGAGAAAGAAGGGCAGGTGGTACAGTGATCATATTTAATTTAAATTTATGTGAAAAGGTTAAAAAAGGATTCATCAGCATTAAAGCAAGTGTCATGTATTTGCAAATTTCCCTCACTGTATTTGTCCCTCTTGTTTTCAGGGGAAGTTGGTGAAGTACTTCAGCCGCCAGCTGTCCTGTAAGTGCAAAGTGGCCTTAGAGGAGCGCAGTGTCGAGCTGGAGGACTTCCCTCGCCTCGGCCACTGGTTCCGCATCGTCAACTTGAGGAAGGAGGTCACACAGGTAATAGGTCAAGCTGCAATTTTTATCTCAGAAGAGGCTCATTTTTTAATCTCCCAGCATTACAATGTGGAAGTTTAAGATAGTACTGCTCAGATTACAAATCTAGCATCAGTACAGTAACCAGCAGATAGTGGCAGAGAGTGCTTTCAAACAAAATCTCCAACAGGGATCAGATGATGGTGTCAACTATGTCACGTGATTTATATCACTTTCATAATTGTCAAACCATCCAGTGTTCTATTTTGTGTTTTTTATGGAAAAATCAGTATTAGTTATTTTTTTTATAATTTTATCTGCGGCATCTACATAGTACATATATCAATTCACAATAATGAAATAATATTTAGGAAATTAGGTAATAATAAAAATAATAATAATTGTACAAACTAGCCATTTAACATTGTCCTAACTGGGATTTCTTTGGTATTTGTGTGGCTCATATTTTTATTTAAAGCATAATTAATGCTGGCCAACTTTTAATCATACCAATCACTTCTGGAAAAATCGGCATTAGTTATTTTTCTCCCATCATTTATCAATAAAGGATTTTCCTTTTATATGTTCTTATTTTTTCTTGTTTCATTCCTGTTACATTCCCGCAGGGTTCCCATGGATCCTTAAAAAGTCTTAAAAGGCCTTGTATTTAGTAATCTAGAAATAAAGCGTCAATTGGTATTAAATCGACTTTAATTATTCTTTCAAAGGTCTTCTTCAAAGGTCATAGAAGTAGGATTTTATGATTTTTGTTTTTCGCAATTTGCATTGTAAAATCTCAAAAATAATTGGAAACTTTTTTTTGTGAAATAATTTACTTAATTCCTTTTCTCAGTCTCGTCATGATGTGAGTCCAAGCTGTGAAATCTCAAATGCAGATTGAGAAACAAAAAAAATGTCCAGAAAACAGGGCAGAAATACCAGATATTTCCCACTTTTGTTGGTAATTCAAATAGACACTGTTATGGCAATATACGTTCATTGTCTTCTTTATGTTCTACTCTTAAAAGGGAACATTTGTTGTTAATAATAACAACTTTTTCACTGGACAGAAAAGTAATGTTTTATGTTACAACAAACATTTGGGCAAAATAAAATTGCCCTTCATCAATTTTGGTTATAAGAAAACTGCTCTTCATTCTGAGCGGCATTAAAAAGTCTTAAAAAGGCTTTAATCTAACTTGCCTTAAGCTGCAGGAAACCTGTCCTGTAATTAGTGTAATTTGGTTTTAGTTTAAAAACTGGTTATTTGGTTCACTTGTTTTTCTATTTTTATTTTTTGTGGTAGTGGTTTGACAATTATACCATGTTAGTTAACAATCATACTGTGTTAGTTTGTGACCCGTCCATCATGTTGGATACGTGTTCTCCTCGCAGTGCTTCTCATTGCATTTGTAAGAATCCACCGTGCGTGAATTAAAGCAACCAATCTGAGCCGAGGCGTCTTTAACGCAGCTGTCAATCATGTCAATCACTGCTTATGAACTGCAGTCAAAATCTCAAGCTCGGCATAACTGAGTATGAATCAAGATTTGTTACTGCACTGACTTATTTCTCACCTCAGGTGTTTTCAGAAACATATTTCAGTGTGTTTTTAAGATGTGAAATTAGAAAGTTGGTCCGGTTGGTGATTGGTGCTTGGTACTTCAGTCTACTGACAATGATTTATTTTTCTTTTCTTTTTAGTTTTACAGATTATCTATCTCATTTACTACTGTCTGCATATAGTGGCAGTTTTAGCACATATGACAAAAAAAGTTATTTTTATAAAAGTTACCAAATTTTAGCTTTAAAACTTAAAAAGAATATGATTCCAGGCATTTTTTGCTTGACTGGCAGGTGTCTTACCCCATTACAGGTAGTCCTGCTGTTTGCAGCTTATTTGGCTGCAAACATCTGTGGCAAGAGATAAACCCAAATCATTGCTTTAAAAGTGACACTGATAAGCCTGTGTTTTTACAATCCACGACCTCTTTGCACTCTTGACTGACTTAAACATTATTGCTGACCAAGGTCAAAGTTTTCCCTGCGTCTGTCCATTATCATTGGAAGCTGCCAATGTGTTGAGTTATTCAGTGCATCTTAAATCGTACATGTTCAATTTTTTAATAGTGTATTAGATCTGAGTATTGTGTGTCTCTGAGTCATGTGTTTGCATACGTGTGTGTGTGTGTGTGTGTGTGTGTGTGTGTGTGTGTGTGTGTGTGTGTGTGTGTGTGTGTGTGTGTGTGTGTGTGTGTGTTCTGCAGGAGATGAGCCCGAGTGAGGTGACCCTGGAGGGACTGCTAGAGATGAGCGAGGAGCAGGTGTGTGAGCTGCTGCAGAAGTTTGGTGCCAACGAAGAGGAGTGCGCCCGACTTAACGCCTCCCTCTCCTGCCTCAGAAAGGCCCACCAGCTCGGTAAGGGTGTGCCCAAAACACACACAGATGAGCTCACAGAAACACACAATAATACACACTAAACTAATACCTAACTTGAAATAATCTGGCGTGCAAACTATCGAAGACACTCTTTATAAGGTGACTAATTTTCTGTGTTTTTCCTTGGTATTGGTGTCATTCGACAGAAATTAAATAAAATGTAGTTTTTATGGTTGGTAATCATCAAATTCTATAGAATGCACTTTGTTTTGTACAGTACAACTGTAAATGCCAGTAGCAGTGTATTATGTAAGAAGGATAGACTAGATGGTTGTTACAATTCTGCTGGTTTCACCCTAAAATATATCTATTTTTTTCATTGGATGCCATCACTGCATTAAACCTTGTGTCTTGCTTGAGGCAGACAATACACCACTGAGTTTACCTTATTTATCATCTTTTTAAAGAAAATTTGGACCTTTTTTCCCCCAAAAAAGTTACATTACTGTTGCAGGGTCAAACAGTTTGAAGCAGGGACTGTTTTTGTCTCTGGTGCATTCAGGGACACTCTGACATTTGAGAATTGAGAGCCAGCTGCTGAAAAGCTGCTTATTTTTAGTATTTTTTGAGGGCATTCAATACTTTTGTTAGACAGTACTCAACTATATTATAAAAAATAAAAGAAATATTGGGTTTAAACGAAATGACATGCCAAAAAGAAAAATGTTAATTTAGAATTTGAATGCAAGCAGTAAGAATGAAGCTTCAAAGCTTAAAACTATTCGGTACAGCGCCAATATTTATCGCTGTTATCCTGTAGTGATGCATGTGATTTCATCCATAGAGACCCGCTGTAGAAGTTAAAATCTGCTTTAAATAGTTTTATTCCTAGTGAAATACTTATTTTACATCCAGCTTCTTCAACTTCATCAATCTTATTTGCAATTTAAGAAAAACCTTTTTCAAAATTTAATGTGCACATTCATGTGCACGTGCTAAGCTATAATCAGAGTTATTATAGTGTTGTATGTTTCATTATTTTATTGTATAATTTACTGCAAGTGATCAGATACAACACCATTTCAACTTCTATATCTTCAGAACTACCTGCGTTAGTGCATGTAGTTTCTTCAGTCTTGTTTTTAATATAACGTTGGTTTTTCGGATAGTGAAAAGTAAAGGGGTCCGGTACTGCCTTTGGAAAACTGCAAAAGTTTTAGTACACAAAAATCTCTGGACAAAGCAGGTAAAACAACAAATGAAACCTAACTATTACAAATATTAAGTGTGTAGAATCAATATAAAATCAATGCTTTTTAACTTTTGATCACATATAATGAATCATGGGTGAGATAGGAGCTTTAAGTGACACCTTCAATGCTGCATATATGATACTAAACATCAATGAGATCTTTCATGTCATATCACAACTATAGTATACTGTATATAGTAGCTAAACATAGTGTTAACGTTTATGTATTTGTGTCAGTCATTAAAAAAAATAAAGCTTTGTTAATAATACAATCCAAACATACCGAACTAATACTTTTGTTACATATTAAGACTGCAGTTTATTTTTTAATGGCCCGAAAAAGAAATCGAAAATTTAACTGTTTATTAATGATCCTTGCTATTGTCTTTAAACACTAATAACCTTACTAAAACATTGTGCAATTTACAATGTTTTTATTTAAATCTTAATTTATTCATCATCAAAACGAGATTTAATTACAGCAATCAACCATATTTATCTCTAACTCAGCATTCATTGAGATAAATCCATCAGATCCTCCAGTAGTTTGATTTGCAAGACACATATATGTATGTGAGTCTTTGTCCAGGATTATCTTACTAAATACACAGTGTGCTCAGTACTGTTTGTTTTCTGTAGGTGGCACTGTTTTCTCCATATGTTCACCCTCACCCACAGTGGTTAAGTTCTTCTCTTTTTTCTTAACAAACTGCAAATTTAACAGAAATAAGGTCTCTTTAGAGCATTAGCTGTCGTGATCTGGATAAAACACCATTATGTTATTATGAATCATTGTTGATTAAAGCCATCATTAATAGCAATTCACATATTTGTGGAAGATTGCTTTATATGTCCGTGTCATATAGTCATATGATTGAGTAATGAAACTACAGTAACACAGTACGCCAGGTGCTCACATTGAAAAGTTAGCAAACTTTGACAATTTAACCTGCTCCCTGTCCTGTATGGGTCAAACTGCCAAATAAAAAGACAATAGTGCTATTTATGATGTTCTTAAGTGTCTTGCTCAAGGACACTTTTGACATTCGGGTAGAAACGGCTCAGGATGGAACCGCTAACCCTGTGGATGCCTTATTCACCCACCTGAGTTCAATGTGTGCAAATGTTATTGGTATTTTTACAAATAATTTTACAGGGAAACGTATTGGAAGGCTGTTATTGCTTTATTGGATCATATGGCCTTTGATGCCTTGCAGGTGTAAAGGACCTCAAAATAAGGCATTTTCTGTGCTGCTTAAAGCTACATTTTTACATGGCAGAGTTTGCCTGTCTAATATAACTGCTGTTAAAATCTTTTTTTTTTTCAGCCATCATGTTCCTCAGATTGTCCCTCGGTGTTTTGTTGTATTTTTTGTGGCTTTACAAACTTGTTAAGGCACCTGCTGTGATGCCACAAGTGCATTTCTTTTGTTTTGTGGTTGCACACCAGGTGGCGTCACAGGCTGCACTTTGTTTCCAGTGTGTGAGGTCAAAGCTTTTGCAATGATACAGATGAACCAGGAGGGGGCAGTAGATCATCGCTAAAACTGGGCTGTTAGGTTTAGTAACAACCTTTTGTAAACCCGTTTGATAACATATCTGTTTCTCCTCTACTCCCACTCAAACACACACACGCGCTCACACACACAACATACACACTCACTGTTCTGTAGCAGATGTCCTTTCAGATGGAAGGCTCAGCTGAATAATTAACCAAATTAACTTGATGAGTAGTTTTTCTTCAATGTGCCCTCGACAAAACTGTGCTTCATTAACAGAGTGTTTTATTAGAGGATGTGTAACTTGGCTGTTCTTCAAAGCATTTGTATTTTTTAAATGTATGAATAAGGATTCAGGCGTTCAGACAAACGGGTCATTTGCAGCACAGCCCCTAAAAGCAGGCTTTTTGTGATTCTGCAGGTACTCAGCTGTCCTCTCAGAATATTCACACCTCTCTGTCGCTCGTTTGTCAGACTGCTGGCTCGCCTCCCTGTGTGCTTCTCTAACTTCTTTCCTTTCTGTCTCATCGGCTTGATTGGGGATGGAGGCGGATGTTGTACAGAGAGGCAGACAGGCAGGCGTCCCCTGGCTGTGTCTGTCAGGGGGTCTCAGCCGCCTATGCCTCAGTCCAGCTGGGCTCAGACCAGTCAGGCTTCAAGCATCCCTGGACACCAGCTCTCTTTTGCTGTCACTGTTCAGCACTTTGGCTCTGTTCACAGTGCATTGAATAAAAAATTTCAGTTTTGATTGTTTCCATCTTGCACCTGGTGTAGAGTCTTTTCTGATTTTAATGAGTGCAAAATAATCCAGTTTGTGCATGGCAATAACTAAACCCTGCATCATTTCTCTGATATATTCTTGACCTTTGCTTTTTTTACACTATTTTAAATGCACTTTGGAAATGAATAAGGAATATTATAGTCAACAACTGGTCTGTAAAGTCATTCCTTAACGCCTCCTATCTTTTCATAAACCTTTGTATCCAAGCAGCATGGGCCCATTTCATTCTCTGAGCTGATGGTTAAGCAGGACTCTATTGTCTACTTGCTACACTGAATGTGTATGTATGTGTTCCCATATGGAGCATAAACAAAGTTTAGTTGATGATGCAAGTGGTTGCTTCCTTTTCTTTGTGTCTATTGGCGGATTGCAAACCAACTACTTGGATACCGCCACCCACTGTATCGGACTGTGGACATATGCAAGTGTACTCAGGTATAGTAACCAGGTTACTAATGTGAAAGCTGACCAGCAGGAGAGAGGAGAGGAGGGAACAATCGTGCTCTGTAACGTTACGAAACAATCGTGCCTAATGTGAAAACATAAAGTGGCTATGACCAGCCTGCCTACTATAACTATAGGATGAGCATCTGCTAACAGCCTGGTTTCATTCCCAGTGTCAAGAAATGTCACCTTGACATCAGACACGGACGCACAATGCACCCTTAAGAGTCTGTATGAGACTTACTGTTGCTTTCAACCAAATCTATTTTAAAACGATCTGCATCATTATTAGCTGGTCAGAGCAATGGATGAAGGATAAAAAAGGTATAAAAAGCCTGTGTAGGGTGGTGGGGAGGTTTATAGGTCCAACAACTACAAAACGTTGACCCAGGAGACTGGTGTTTGTGTCCCAAGTGAAATTAAAAGTCAAAGTTGAATGATTTTATTTTTTATTGATTCAAGGATAAATGTTGCACTTTTTTGATGGAAGACAAGACTGTGGAGCTTCTGTATGTGGATTTTCTCTGTTGTGCCCAGAAAAATGGTGAATAATTCATCTTCACAATTTAATTCACTATAGATGTGATCCCGATGTGAGTAAGAGTCGTAAGAGTGACTATTCGCCTAGTTATGGGGATTAGATTTAGACAATTCAAGTACCATTGGTCATTTCAGCCTTTCAGAATATGTGGGTTGTGACAAATTACTGGCTCATCAGTATGTGTTAGTTGTGTTATGTTAATTATTCACACATTTTGGTGCATTACTTTTTGTAGTAATTATTCTTGTCATCACAGGACCTAAACATGGCACATGTTGACCCCTATATGTGTTAAAAAATGGTAGGAGGTGAATAACCTCATTGATCTTTCTCCAGCTTTCCACTGAACTCCTGCTGTGTGACCTGTGACCTCTTCCAAGTCAGTTCTCTGTCTGGTTTCGATTTTGTTCTGGTGTTCGCAATCATCCTATTTTGTTTTCTGTGTTCTTTCAGTCTCAGACTATGGTCCTTGACCTATGAAGTGTTCCTTACAGCGTGACACGTCATACTCCGGTCTTCCCCACAGTGGAGTTGCTGTTTTTAGGGTGTCAGAGAAACAAAGATGTTGTGATTAAAGTACTGACTCCTTGTGACTTGCAGACTTTAGGATGTTTCTGGTGGTCCATGTTGTTTTAGCAGTGTCCAGTCTTGTCCTAAGTTGATAGTTTTATGACATTTTATGTAGGATTTTACTTTATTGATATTTAAACACCGTGTTTTGTTATCAGCAGTGGTTGGCTTGGATTGTAGCATTGTAATTTTCGTGTTTTCCATGGATGAATGAATTGAACCTTGAGCGGCTGGTTTACTCAGAGGACAGCAGGACACACAATGGGTGCATATTTAGGAAAGCCCTCTCAGCGGTGCACAAAGCACGGCCCACTGCTCTATCATACTGCAAACTTTTATTTCAAAAGAGATCTTTATAGAGTGAAGATTGCTTTATTTTTCTTTGTTAGAACTTTAGGATGGAGTTTCAGATGGAAACATACATCCCTAGCATGGACTGGGAAGGAGTTGAAGATCATGGAGGTCATTCACATTTGACCCCTGAAACCATCTTTGAATAAAGACAAAGGTTATGATCTTCCCTCGATATAAACTACCTGTTATCTCATGACCAAAATTCCATACATGGTTCACACTAAGCAAAGTTTATCCACTAGGAAAGCTATGGAAAAACCTGGTACGTGAAATTCTTTTTCTGTCAGACATATTGGTAATGTTTTTTGGCCAAGAAACTACCATATCAAATCCTCTCTGTCCTCTCTGTTTTTGTTTTATTACTCCACCGTCTGCCTTTTTTCCCCCTCTTTCTCCCATCTTCCTGCTTATTGTTTATCATTCTATTCTCTGCCTCTCCTCTTCGCCTGTTGCCTCCAACCGAGCTCCTCTCCCTCACTCCCTGGCTCTCCAAAGGCAGGGTCTGGCCACACAGAGCCACTAATAGGCTCTCTAAAAGGGGGGCTGGCTAGAGACGTGTGAATGTACCACAGCAACATTACCACTTTCAGCCGAGAGAGAAACACAAGCTGTGCAGCAGCAGTCTTCATATTCCTACCCAGATGGAGCTCGGAGAGGGAGATATATCACGGCTTCAAAACATTGTCGCATTTGCACATCTGTGTGCTAGTACCTGTGTGTCAACATGTATATATGCAAGTGTAGAAGATGTGCATGTGTTTATAAGGGTTACACAGCCTTATTTATGTGCTGCTAAGCAAAAAGCGGAGGATGTTCTTACATCTTAAGGCTTTTTATGGAGTTTTTCTCTTAAATAATCTGGAGGTTGTTGCAAAAGTACAGATTCAACCAACATGAATGAGAGCACAGAAATGGATTTACAGATTTATGCCACTTTTTTTTCTTAAGAAAATATGTTGCTCCAGTTTATGAGTCATCAGGATTTATGTCAAAATTGGCAGACATGGACGTTCATATATTTTACAATCTTGGCAGTTTATACATAACTGCAGCAACAGAGAAGATATAGAAGAAGTGAATGCATGTTGCTCTGTGGTGTAATGGCGGAGGAAGGAAACTAATGCAAGTTAATAGAATTTTTAACTACAGGCTCTTGGGATTGCAGTCCACGAGTTGCAATGAGGATGAGTCATACAATTCGGAGGCAGCCGGTCGGTCCTTTGTGCTGCAATATACACACATTATCCAGCCCGCCCCTCTAGACAAGTCCACACACACACACACACACACACACACACACACACACACACACACACACACACACACACTCACACTCCTGAACATTTTCACATGGACAATTTCTTGAATATGAGGTCTTTTGTTGATAGGGCTAATAGCGCTGATCCTGAATAGTGCGACAGGTCTTCTCGGTGCCTTTCCTCTGTAATCTTTGATAGTTAAATGAATGTCCCCGTGCTCGGCCTTGAGACAGCTTCACATGCATACAAACACCTAATTGGCTTCAAATGCCATCAGCGAGAAAAAGAGATGAAGAAAGGCAGAGGAGAGGGAGGCGCGGAATATGGGAGGAGAGGAAAGGAAAGTGAAGGAGGCATGTGGGGGAAGGAAGACGTGGAATAACATGAGAGAAAATTAGGGTGAGAAAGAGGCGATGACGACAGGAGGTGAGGGAAAAAACGTTGTCATGTCGAGAAGAAAAGAGCAGATGCAACAGGGAAGGAAAAATAACCAGAAGGAGCATTGACCGAACCCCCATCTTCCTGAGCACCCCTGGGTGGTCCTTATTGGCTGTTAATTAATTAGTCCAACTTTGAGTCCCACTGATTACACTGCATCTTAAAAGAGTCCAGATTAAAAAGGTACACTGCATCTATTGAATATAGCCATTGCCCTTTTCGCCAAATCCTGTTTACAGTGGAAGTAAGATAAACCAGCCACTGTCCCGGTGGCATTTCACTGCCATTTAGCCCAAAGAGGCAACACATCTAGAGGTAATTAGTCCAATTATGAGGCTGTTATCTGCCTTTCTCAAAGCCTCACCGCGTGTTAAGATTGCCCCATTAATGGTTTTGGGGAGTGCCATTTGCATTAATCACAGCAGAAGAGAAGCTAAATGCTTCAGGTGCATTGTTTGTTTCGACAGCCGATGTGGAGATTCAGGTGAGAGGAAAGAATGGAAGATTGATGACAGTGTGGCTCCAAAATTACATTTAAAGTTATTAGTGGTGAGAGGTTTAGTGTTTCATTTACTCCATTACATGTACTTGAGTAATAATGCCTCCAACTTACCGATTGCCGTAGCTGGAAGGTTGTCCAAACGTCCGTCCGTCCCATTCTCTTAAACACGATATCTCAAGAACATTTCGAAGGTATTTCTTCAAATTTAACTCCAACATCCACTTGCACTGATCAATGAACAGATTAGATTTTAGTGGTCATAGGTCTAAGGTCGAGGTCACTGTGAACTCGTCTTTGTCATTCTTGTAAACGCAATATTTCAAGAAAACCATGAGGGAGCTTCCTCAAATTTGGCACAAACGTGCACTTGGACTACAAAATTAACTGAATTTGGTGGTCATAGTAGGAAGGTCAAGGTCACTGCAACCTCATCTTTCTTTTTCTTGTGAAAGCAGTGTCTTCAGAAGACACGTCATTCTCGTGAACATTATAACTCAAGGAAGCCATGAAGGAGTCTTCTTAAATTTAGCATAAATGTCCACTCAAACTTAATAATGAACCTACTAGATTTTAGTGGTCAAAAGTCACTGTAAACTTACAAAACATGCCAATTATGACATTTCACAGAAAATGCAGAATGCTTTTTACACTTACTCGAGTACATTTGCTATAAAATCTATGTCCTTCTACTTTGTAACAATGGGCTACACTCTTCTTGCTATTTTTCCTATTTCATTTAGGCTCTAAATAAGTTTTATATTCAGCTGAACTCACACGCATGTCAGCAGTTGCCCAACAGCAGGCATTATTATGGATCCCAGTGCTTTTCTTGGCACATCCCTTCCTGCCGTGCTGTGATTGTCGAGAGTGCAAAATGTTGTTCATCCAGTTATTGTTAACAAATGCTTAGAGAGCAGGGGCATGAAATTCCCCCACAAAATGACGAAGTCCACAGCTCCACATCCAGGGGTATTTGGACACTGGAGGAAAGCTGACAGAGGGCCGTTGATTGTGGGCATAGACCCCGCTGCCCTTTCGCCCTCCCTGTGGTTCCTTGGTGGAGGAGCAGAGCGTAGCCTGGGTCAGTGAGGCCTGCTGGAGGCTGCTAAGGGGCTGTGGGATAGTGCCGGACAGTTGAGAGTCATGCCACAGCCTGAAGAGCCTGTTGGGGAATAGAGTTGCAGCACTATACCATGATACCGTGTACCGTGGTATAAAAATTATCATACACTTAACATTTGCTACACATTAGATTCTTCATTTTTGCTTTAAATTAGAGTGTTTTTTGGGAAGTACATGTTTAACCTTCCTCAGGTTCGCTCATCCTGTCTTTTAAAGTGACATTTTCACATTAGAGGCAGTAATCCAGAGTAGACATCAGGAATATCTAGTTTAGAGGTAATATTTCAAGATGCAGAAATGATACCATTTTATAGGTAGTTTAGCTGGAGAATGTGACAGCTGCTTACTCATAGTCCCATCATCTTCTTTTTGTACAGTTTAAAATTAAGAAAATGGTTGCAAATGTATCAGAATAACTTTGTACCATGATACAGTTTAAATAATACCTAATGCATGTCAAAGAAAGCAGCAATAAAAAGCAATATTGTAATGTGACCTCAGCAGCAGTAGGAATGCTTTTGCAAAAATTGATTGAATGCAGCAAGCCTTGATATCAGCAGGCTACCGCCATGCTGAAATGGCTTCTAGACATTGTGATAAACTACAAGACTCAAATTTTTTTTTCCTATCAAAACTCTGCATGAAAAGTAACTTCTAAAACTCACTCTCTAACAAGCACAAGCCACACAAATTAAGTTAAATCACAGTTCTCAAAGGGGTTATGCTCAGTCTGTGTTCTTCATCTCATTTAGCAGCAAGCTTTTTGGGTTTTTTTATTCGCCTGAGGCTTTTGCTAAGGTGAGATCATGTGAAACAAGAAATTCATAAGTCAAGTCTTGTTACTATTTTGCTGAAGCAGTTGCTAAGATACTAGTGTGCTTGATGAATTGACTCATTACTTGAAGCAACAGTTTCGTGAGTGTGATTCGACTTTATCGCTTCTCTTGCAGAGAAATTTCACGTGGGTATCAGCCTGATAGGCACTGTCAAAAGCTTTTTTAAAGCGTGGCTGCCTCATGCAAGAATATAATTACTGCAGCTCATCATTAAAATCAAAGGTGATTGGTTGACATTTTCTAAGAACTGTCTTATTGGATTTCCAAGCTGTTAATTTTAAAATGGACAGTACAAATTGGCACCATATGTGTCAGGTATGAAAGTCCTCACCAAGAAAAAAGCAATGGAAACATTTTTTCTTTGCCTTTTTTATGTCCGTTGGGCTAAAAATCAACGCTTTTTCGTTTTTTTTAACATACCGCATCATTTTTTAATATAGGCATCTACCAAATGGTTGAGATGTTGAGCTGTATTGGTAAAACAGAGAGAAAAAGTTACAATTATAACTCATACTGTTATAATGCTTCCTATATGTTTAGAATACCAACATATATCAGTTTGTGACCATGGAATCAGTAGTATTACCAATGCTGTTATTATTTCCACGCATATTTACCATACACAACTGTACTTTGAAAATGTCTTGGAAGTGGTGGAAAAATCATACTGATATAATTTCTTTCACCAAATACATAATTGAATAAAATGTAATATATAATTTCAACAATATACATTTATTGTGTTACCATCTCTACCTTTACCATAAGAGGCCAACAAAACGTGGGTTTAGACAGTAAAAAATCATACTTACGAAACGTTTTCACAGCCTATATAATGGATAACATTAAATGTATCATGTGTTTTAATATCCCCCTAATTTTGGGTGTGATGATTTTTCTGGCTACAAACTTCCTGTAGGCGAAGTGAAAAGGCAGAGAGTTAAAAGAAAAAGCAACATTTAGTGGATTTTTTGTGCATTTTCTGTGAACTCAACACAATTCTCATGAAGATGTAGTGACTCAAAATGTTCTCTACCAAACACTTGAGCAGGGCATTAAAGGGTTAAGCGCCTCTAGACCTGATCAGTCAGCTCTCCCTCGCCTCTCACCTGTACGTCAGCCTCTGTGGTGTGAGCTCTTCAGTGTCCGTTGATTAGTTCCAGTCGTTCGTGCAGGGCAAGCTGAACTTGTCGAGCTCTGAGTGGCTTGTTGTGGTTTTATTTCTGCTAATAAAGGAGGCTTGATTAAGCATCCCCTTCATCTTTCGCCACGAATGTGGATGTGCGATCTTCTGGGCCCACTCGTCGAAGGGTTTTTTAGGGTTGAGATGTGGGCCTCTTAATGTGGGTTTAGGCACAAGTGTGAGCGTGGTCCTCAGGCAGCCACACTGAGGGCAGCGACAGCTTCACTCGAGAGACCCTACTGACTAATATCCTACGCGTGAATTACCATTAACAGGGTGCATGTTCCAGGGACTAATCGATTCTTGCAAATGTGATTTGTTTTTCTGGAACATCAGTTAATGTAAAATGTCACGTCCTCAAACATAAACTCTCAAATTTTCCCTCTTTACATTCTGTACTTTGATTTTTCACACAAACATATTCTGTGCAGGTGACAGATAAACATGTGCCAGGCAGTGCTGAAGACCAGCAGGTTTCCACGACAACTGAAGGACACACCAGGCTTACTGATAAGAGAAACTTTAGCCAGAGAGCAGAAACAAATCAGTAACATCATTTAGTTTACTGTAATTTTATGTTTGAGTTACATTCTCCACAGCCTTTGACATACGTTTGCTCCTGTTCGATGGGTGCGTCATCGCAGAGTCACAAAGTAGGACGAGCCACTGATTCTCAAAGTATTATTACTGACATAAATTCCCATTTGACAGTTGATATTGTCAACATTTTAACATGGGAGTCTCCTGGATAGTTTAAAAGAGTACTATACACACTCCACTTCTTTAAATATGTTTGACAGCAAACTTTTTTTTCTGTCTTTAAAATGTGAATGTGGCCCTTTGTATTAATCTGTGTCCCTTCTTGAAAGTTGTCGCAGGTCCCTGAACGCAGCGCAGACTGAGCTCTTAATGGGCTCTTTTCTTATTCTTACACTTATTCTTTTTCTTATTCTAATTCTTTATACATATATATATATATATATGTCTGTCTGTCTGTCTGTCTGTCAATCTAGCAGTTGATCAGTCAATCAGTTATTTGTCCTCGGACTCCTGGTTGAGAACCACTGGCTTAATGTGTCCTCAGGATTCTACAAAATGTTGTCTTACACTTTCTGCAGAATTTCAGGCTTCATGATATGACCTTCGCTCCCTAAGTTTAGTTTTTACCGTGGCTTTGGCCCTTTCACCTTATTAACCCCTCCACTGCCAGGTATATCCTGATGAAGCTGCACATTCATTATAGTGTAAGTTCAACAAGGAGATTTTTAATGCCAGAGTACTGAACTGGACTTTTTACCTCAGGAAGACGTCCAAAGTCCTCCCACTTATTTTAGGAGAAAACTTCACGAACTGTGACATTTTAAATTAAGTAATGTTCCAAAAAACCCCATTTATTCTGTTTAACAGAAATTTAACTTGCTTTTCTGTGAATTACTCAAATAACTTAATTCATTTGCTGACTTATTAACAAATATTACAACTTCTTCCCAGCCGCAGGATATTAACAGCCCCACTGTGTCTGTTAAAACAAAATGTTTTGTTTCAGTAGAGCTAAATATAACCTTTGTTGAATGAGAACTTGCAGCCTTTTTTTAGGTCCTTAATAAGGAATTTAAGAACCCCCCGTCAAGACAACTTGTGTATATTTAAAAAAGAAAATGAGACCCTTGAAAATTCCTGTATATTATGTCCCTTGTGTCTTTGCAGCCGTCTCTTCCCACAACTCGTAGCTCCTCGCGGCGTCTTCTTCATAACATTACAGAATAGGAAAGGCTGCAGGGTTTTTTTTCCATCAAGTTTAGCAATTCCAGCGAGACCCTTTATGGGAGATATTTTGTCGTGGTTCATTTGATGTTGTTGGTGTTGATACTGTGTTTGAAGTTTGTGTTTTTTAAGCTTATAGTTCCTTAGAGACAATGTCACAGGCAAGAAAAATAATGACACAAAACAAAATTTTAAAAAAAGCATAGTGTTGTTGACAGCAATTTGCATTGCATGTGACTCGGCGGTCAATCGCAGTTTTTGAAGACTCTGAGGTGGATTTTGCCCAGAGTCATGTATGAGATACATCTGCTGAGATGTACCCAGGATCAGTTCTACCAACATTATGTTTTGTTTTGTTGTGCAGCCTTTTGGCTATGTGCAACTGCAGATGGAAAGGCAAGTAGGATGTTGCAGACTGTTTCAGCTGTTTCTCTGCCAGATCAATAAACATCTTTTTTTTTTTGTTTCTTTCTGAAGAACAACTTGAGGAGGATAAATTGCACAGTAATGGAGGTAAAGTATTGTCATCTGAGCTCGAAAAAACACTCATTTTGGCTGCTCACCTTTAGTTATTTTGCCTCCGTTGTCTTTCTCATCCAACAGAAAGTTTCGGCAGAAGTCAGCTTGTGTTATGACTCATGCAGCTTTGACCTGTTCTGTTTTGGTGCACTCTTCCATTTTTTTCTCACTCTCTTGCTCCATCCATTCATGCTTAATCTGCTCCACATCAGCATATTTGAACACCACCGCACCACTAATACGTTCACATCAGATAACGGCGAAGTTAATTCTTCATTACTCAAATTGAGCACATTTGCTGGTTATAAATGTCTGCCTGCTGCCAGGATTACTCTTACGGCTGCAATCAAGAAGTAGAGCTAATGGATGTTTTAGTATTAAGTGCATGACAAGAAGCACTTTAGTTTCACTTGATACACCATATTACACAAAAATGTTTGCCCAAATTATGAGAAAAAAAATGTTCTCACTCACTATGTAGACATGTAGATAGTTGTGGTTTTATTCGCCCAGGTTTTAAGGCATCTGCTCCTGAGTTTTCTACAATGGACATGCTCTCACTGCAGAAAAAAATAGGTTAAATTTGACAGCAACATCTTTTTACGCAACACAAACACAACTGTTTCAGCAGTTTTCATAGGTACTTATTCTTCAGCAGAAAGTAGTTCCAGTGGAAATTATAAGGTCTATGGATTATCCAGAGAAACTGGGACATTGTTTTTGGAAATGTTGCTGTTTATTTTTTTCAGATGGCATTTTTAAAAAGCTGTATTCAGTGTTAACAAAATCCTTTTACCTCTATTGTATAGGTTTCGAGGCAGTAAGCTTACAAACAGACAAATATAACACTCATTCTTGAGAGTTGGGACAAAACTTTATTTTAACGCTTCAGTTAGGCTGGGAAAATGTATTTTAAATGATCAAAGTCTCGACTATTAAACCTTGTAGTGGCCCTCCATCTAGTGATTAATTTTTTTCTTAAATACAATACATAATGGATGTCAGAGGTAAGATCTGACTGAGCTGACATCTAATGGAGTTGACAAAAATGTACACATTTATTACTTTCATTTTCAAATGTGTTTAATTTGGTAAATTTAAACAAAAAAAAAAAAGAAAAAATGTCCACAAAACTATAAAGTATGTATTTACTATAAATGTCGTAATTCTATATTTAAATGATGTTACAGAAAAAGAAATTATACATATATGGGTTTCCTTTCAATTTTCAGGGTTTATTTACTTTTTTTTACCTTTCTTTTTTCTGCTTATTTTAAGGTAATTTTCATGTAACTTTTTACCAATTTCTTGCTAATTTTTGCGCCATGTCTTGTTTATTCGCTCATTGCCTTCTCCTCGTATTTTTCAAGAAATGAAACCGATTTACTCAGCTTTCAGAGGTTTGAGGGTCGTACATTTTGACAGCATATATTTTAAAAACAAAGATGATTGTAGAAGTACATGTTTACACTGATTTTAAATTTTGAAGTTATGAATATCTTGTGTAGACAAGGTTGTTATCTGGCACAGGGCATGTTTTAAAAAATTAAAGCAGTTAAAAAATATTTCATAAACAATATTTATTCCATTTATACAAATCCCTAAAAAATAATGTTTCACTCCAGAAATGGAATTAGTGTGTTGATAACTTTAAGGTTTTTTTTTTTGTTTTTGTAGGACTTGATTTGTCTCATTTCTTAAGAATGGGTACTAAACCACCAAAAAAATGTAAAACAAACTCTTTGCATGGCTAAATATCACCACAAATCAGCAAGAAAATACAATATATTAATTTGAATTAGTGTGAACATGCATTTTATGCTGTTTGTCACAAGCAGGTGTTACATTGGCATTGAACCATTTCTGTCCTCTTCCAACAGGGAGCCAGGCAAAGCAGGACTGGTCCATCCAGTGGCCCACCTCTGAATCGGGCAAAGAAAACACTCCGGTGTGCCAGCCAGAGGCCAGTCAGTGGATCCGGTTCCAGCTCTCCCAAAGCCCCAAAGTCCAGTCCAAGTACAACCAGCACATGTGCCACAGCCCTCAGGCCCTGGCCCCCCCTTTATATGCCGATCGACTGACCGTCGACAGCCCCGCCACAGGGCTCTTCCCTCCCTTGGACACTGGTCATCGCTCCCTGCCCCCGTCACCCCGCCAGAGGCATTTTGGCCACACACCTCCTCGGACTCCCTTGGTGGTCAACACCATGACCCCGCCTGGCACTCCCCCTATGCGGCGAAGGAACAAAGTAAAGGCCCCGGGCACGCCACCTCCGCCGAGTCGCAAGCTCATCCATCTGCTGCCGGGCTTCACAGCGCTGCACCGCAGCAAATCCCACGAGTTCCAGCTTGGGAACCGCTTGGAAGACACACAGACACCAAAGTAAGTCTTACACTCCTCTGGATTTTTAATGGCAAACAGTTGGTGCTGTCCGTTTACTTAATAGCCCAAATCATGATATAAACACAAAGGTCAAACCACCTCCAAAATTCTAAGCAGGCGATCTGGAGCTGCTATCACTCCTAAATTGATTAACAGGTATTGTGATGCAGGAAAGAAAATTAGACGAAAGCATTCTTCACTAATGTGAAGAATGCTTGGGGGCCAGCTGCTTCTTGCATCAAATGGAATATTTAAAAAAAAAAAAAACATACAAATGAGACAAATGCAACTGTTTCAGTCATCACTCCTGAGAGTGGCGGTCCTGACTGTCGACTGTACGCCTCTTTGCTGCTACCATGTGTTCTTGTTCTCTACTTAGCAGGAGATGTGTGCTGTTAGATAACCGTTCTGTTTGCGTGTTTACCGGCTATTCATGAAAACACATAATTTTCACCTGCGTAGTTCCTACTTGATGTATTTCTTCAACCTGTATGATAGTCCTGCCATTGTGAGATGATAGTCATAAAATGCAAAGCGATATTGCTTGATTAACCAATATTGTGTGGTGGGCCATAGTATACTTTGAAAGTCAAGCTGAGCGCCACACATCTTTTCCAACTCGATGACACGTGCAGCATCTAGAACATTTTAACCAACTTGAAAACACACAAAAACATCAATTTGACAACACATGAAAAAATCAGTTTAATGATACAAAAAATGTATTTGCTGACAAAAAAAATCAGTTTGACAATATCCAAAAACATCCATTGTGTGAGACATGCACCAAACTGTAGGTATATAATTAGGGTTGGAAGTATTCAGAGCTTTTATTTGAGTAAAAATAAGCAATTACACATTATAAAAATACTCCATTATATGTGAAATACCTGCATTTAGGATGCCTTTTAAGTAAAAGTATGTAAATATTATTATATTACTATCAACAGTGAGAGTTCTCATAATTCAGAACTTGTGTTGGTGACTTTTGAAGGAAGATGCTGTTGAGCAATGACAAATTATAGCAAATGTTGTTATTTAGGAGTGAGGCTGTGTAGTTCCTGTTGTTTACATTTGTTTGCTTGTCCAAATGATCTGGTTTATAAAGTTTCTTAGAGACAATATTCAGAGTTGTTATTGGTCAGTCAATTTCAGCAGATAGCCCGCCTGAAGCGAACATTTAGAGATTCAGTCCTCGCTCTCCCTGATCTGTACGAGGTCTCACAACGTAATTCCATCTGGTCCGAGTAGCACAGAAAGGAAGTTAGAGCCCCACCTTTCCTTTCAGCACTTTTGCTCAAACATAATCTTCCACCAGAGCCCAATCAGATTAATTCCTGGGAGGACATCATTGCCCATAAAGAACCAACGGCCTGTCGGTAGAGATAAGGGGCCTCGGGGCTGAGTTCCTGACCGGCCATGCCTGCGTCTGGTGCTATGCTGATCAGATTTGGCCACGAACAGGGTCCACCACTGCAAGGTAATCAGGAACCAGAGTCCGCCTCAGGAGAGCTGCACTCATTTTGATAATGCCATTAGACGACAGTGCCCTATCACTGCTACACTTGGTAAGTTAATATTTGGGAGTTGTCCTCTGCTTTTACAATGGCCATCTGGGTTATATATGGTGTATGCTTGGCTACGTCCACACATGTCCGCGCACGTGGGTGTGTGCAGCTGCATCCGCGTAGCGAGGAGTGGATCATAGCCGCAGTGAATAGGCTCAAACGGCATTAGAGAATTGATTACCGGTCCCTGAGCGCTGATAGACTGCAGGCTGTGAGTTGAGCCCCTCTAATCAATGGCCTGTGTGTGCCTGGAAATGTTGCAACTCATTGAGACAGGGCAGATCTTCTGGCTTCTCTGATAGCCAAGGACATTTCATAATACATCATAATTGGTTGGAGGACGGTGCTGGCGAGCATCAAGTTGGTGGTTCAGTTCTGGCATGAGGCTCTTGCCCTTGTTTGTGTCATGTCTGGAAGCGCCAGGGAATTGGCTTCATTGCGAAGTTGGCGTCTGTTTTTTCCTCGATGAAAGAGCAAATGCCTGAAAGTTCCTACCGTACTATTTTCTATTAAATCCTGTATTGGGATAAAAGTTAAAATGGTATGAGGTTTCCACTGTACAATAATCATCTCAGAATACGGTTTCTCAGTATTACACAATTGTTATAATTACTATTATTAACTACAATGACCCTTAAAGGAATCAAAGCAAAATAAGGCTTGTTTGGATGTGGGGCCTAACTAAATTGCCATGCAAATGACTGTGACGGGTGTGACGGCAGGCATGGGTGGTATCATGGCATTATGGTATACCAGGGTATTTAGAAATCCTGACAGTGTGATTTTAAATTCCATCAAATATATGGACCCTCATCTTTTTATTGACGACATACTGGAGAGGCTGTATCGAGGATGTTTTGCATGCAGTGTGCATCACATGCCGTGGAGGTAATGCCCGGGCCACACTGCATGGGTGAGCAGTGTGCTTTCACATTGACATGTGAATAATTGAAGGGATTCTGTTGACAGAAATTATTTCAGAGGGCTTTTATTTTAAAACAGAAACAGAAAAGTAAAACATATATGGGTCATATTGGGGTCAGTGTGTGTGTAAGTCAGAGGTAACCAAACGGAAACACTCTGCAGATAAAGTCAGGAGCTGGCCGGGATGCAGAAAATGATTTTGATGGTGGATTTTATGATTGACTTCAAACATTTTTTTCATCAGAGATTTAAGTTAAAAACTGGACATATACCTTGATCTGCACGGAGGAATGGTTATTCCTAAGATGTGCGAACATGTTTGATGTGTTTCCTCCTTTGGCAGCCAAGTCCACGTTTTGCAAACTGGAAAGCCATCTTTTAGGACAGTGCCCTGTTGGTTTTGGGGATATCCAAAGTGATCCCACACAGCTGATGTGTAGCGCAAGCTGATGCGTCTGACAGGTAGTCAGGCAGAGAAGGAGATGGGCATGTGCAAGCTAGATTTTCGAAATGGTGGAATTTTTTTTTTTTCAATAGCGGTGAAAAGCAAATATACATGTATGATAATCATCAATTTACACCATGAAAACCCGTAAACTGCTGCAACCCTCATTTTGCAGCAGGGATTTATATTCTTTGCCTTGTTTTTCATTTAGAAAGGCCTAGAATGAAAAAAGGAAATTAAAAACATTTCACCAAACCCTGAAAAATTGTCACACAAAAATATCACACAAAAGGGTTTTTCACACTTTAATGGCCAGGTTCCTTCCATACTATCCATATTTCTCCCTTTACCAACCTCCCTATTTTAATAAGCCCACAGTGATCCTCATTTTCTCTTGCCTAATTGCCTGGCACTGTGGCCAGGACACAATAACCAGGGATTACCCTCTGACCCCAAGAGATATTTTTCTCCCTTTATCTTAATGAGATATGGGCTAATATCTCATTATGACTGCAAAATTCAGCACAAAGTCTATGTAGCTGAATGGGCAAGAATGCTGAAGGGGAAATGATTTTTGTTTTTGGTACTGAAATGTAATAATTGGCCATTTTCCTTTTGTTGTGGAAACATTCAAGTATTTACATTATCTTCAGAGATCAAAGATGATTTAATTTATACCACACATGATACATGGTCCTGTGAATGGTAGTTAATTATATCCACCTAGCGCAAGTCTGGAGGGGATCATGGTCATTCATCATTCATCATCATTGGTTGTATGCAGTTAATCACACAAACTGCTGGACCAGTTATCTTAATATTTTGTATGCAAATGTATGACTGTGTGCTTAAGTATCTGTTGTGGTTACGATGATTCATAAACCTGTTTTACTGACTGTTGTATACCGTCATCGACTTTCTAGGGCTGCACGTTTTCTAGGATTTGGCTCGGCTAAAATACAGCTTGCCTAGTCTGTTGCAGGCCACATTTTGACCTTCATCGTGGCTTAAAATTGACATCCATAGGAAAGTTTGGTCTCATTTTTAACGAGATTATCTGTAGATTAATTCCACACTACAGTTAGGCATGGTACAAGAGGAATTAGTCGCTGATATGATATGAGGGACAATTCCACCAACAAGGTTTTATTCCGTCTGCAGCCCAGCATCTACCAGGAGCATTTAAGAAGTGAAACAGTTTGCGTGACTAATTTCTAAGGCTTACAGATTTTGTTGATTTGGACATTTTTCCTTGATATTTGTGCTTCTACCATAAGTAAGTAAGTAAGTAAGTAGGCTACGTCATGAAATAGTTCCTTTTGTTTCTTTTTTAGTAGTGGTTAATTTTGGTATTTTCTTCTTCATTGTCCTGTATCCTACAGACAAAATTATTAGGGTTCAGAGTCCAGTTATGGACGACATGGATCAAAGATTTTTGGCTGTTTAACTATTAAAAATACATTAATTGTCGTAATAATATACTCTATCTTTATTAAACACAGTTAAAATTACCAGGAAAACTCAATCTGCTCTGTGCAACGCCCCATGGCTAGAGTTCCAGCGATTTTGAGTTGCATTTTATTTTGCTAGAGCATTCTCCTCTTGTTGTGTTGTAATCTTGATGTGAATACTGGAACATTTACACTGGTAATTGATAATCAAAGCAAATTGGATTTTGAAATATTGTTATTAATATACATGTTTTTGGCTTAATACACTAAAAAAAATATTAAGGATGGCTACATTGTGCTTTGTCTCTAAGTTATCATTAGGTGCTTTCAGGATATTTTAATGGCCTTTCTGATGCGTTATAGCCTCTATTTCAATGTTTATTCGTTTTCAGCGGCACAAGATGTGTTTTTCA
Organism: Plectropomus leopardus; assembly: GCF_026936395.1. Taxonomy (NCBI): domain Eukaryota; kingdom Metazoa; phylum Chordata; class Actinopteri; order Perciformes; family Serranidae; genus Plectropomus; species Plectropomus leopardus. The sequence continues at coordinate 7,445,767 of NC_142179.1, forward strand.
GATACTGTACGGGATTTTTCTGCAATCAGCATCCAAAATTGTCATTTTTATTATAAAAACTCAGCAAATACTATGATCTGTTTGTGCGGACCCTCATTTTCTTCTTTATAGCCTTTTGCCTCTTTAATGTGTTTGTCTGTGAGATAATGTGTTTTTCTTTCAGCTCGCAGTGAACCACAGGCTGGTTTCTATCCCATCTGTAAAAATAATGAGCAAATTGCCTCCTTATTTCAATGTGTTCAGTAATATCTATAATTTCAAGAAGATCTCACCCTGAGATGAAACAGCTGCCAATTTTGCAAGTTGTAATGCATAAGAAAGCAAACTTTCACCTGTGTGGGGAAATTTTAATCTTCTTTCTCACCACCTGTCAAGTGTAATTCCAAATATATTCAGTTGTGCTTCAGCCCTAGTTTAGTCCTCCGTCTGCTGACAAAGATATTTGGGTCTGTTTGGCTTGCTACAGTTGATGCCTGTTTACTTTTTGCTTTTTTAGATTGTGGTATTTGGCTGACCCCAGTTTTACAAGTGACTGAGCAGAAGTCAGTACAGAGCTGTAACAACCCAGTCGCATTGTACGTTTCTAAAAAAACACAGATATTTAAACTTTGTTTCAACAATGCCGTGGTTAGGTTTAAGCACAAAAACCACTTGGTTATGGTGTGGAAAAGATTGTGTTTTGGCTTGGTTTGGGGGGCACAATCCTCACTGGAAAAACAGTGATGTCTCTGTAAAAAACAACCATTTTTTGTGGCACTATCTCGGCAGGAAACACAGCAATGTCTCCATAAGAAACAACTGCTTTTCATGGTACCAACTCTGGTGGTAAAACAGCAATGGGTTGCAAATATCTTCTGCTTGAGTGCTGAAAAAGCAGCTGGAAAAACAGCAATGACTCACTAAAACACAGCTCGTGTTGTTATGTTGATCTTGTAACAATGCATCTCCAGCTTGGCAGGCATCTTATTTAGGTGACACGTCATCCACCTTCCCATCCATCTGCCGATGACAAAGTCAGCTCATATATTATGTCACCTTAATATTGTTGATATGATACATAAAAAACATTCAAATGTACTTTGTCTGTGATTTGCCAACATTTTCCTCTGGCACCAGGGCTGGCTGTAGAGTGAGGTGTTGATTCTCAGTGGGATTAGCAGTACTAGCTCCATATTTTCTGTCAAAACATTGATTAATAGAGCTTTACACTTAAAACATTATGTTAAAAATCTTTTTTTTTTTTCTTGATAGGCCTTTAATTTAAAGCATCTCTTTGGAGATACTGAGCAGATTCTTCTTGTTCCTATGGAAATAAGTCAGGCTCTGACTGTTGACAGATGTAATGTAAAAATAGAATTTCTGGTGTGTCTGTAATAAGTGGCATAATGTTACAAATTAACATGAACATGACAACAACATGACATGACACGAAATCGTTCAGAAGCGACACAGGGTCCTTTCATTTAAAAAGGATGCCATTAAATAAGTGCTTTAGTGACTGTGATAGATTAAAACACAACAACACGTTGTATGTTAAAACAAATCCTCTCAACTACTATTTTTTGTCAGAATATTATTTGTTCGGGCTCAAAAAAGCAAGATTTCCTTTAAAGCCTGAAGCAAGTACGCAAGTTCAGGAAGACGTACAGTATTAGCTTTACAGTCACCTCTCCTGTTTACATCTGTGCCATCTATATCAATTTGTGATGACTACAAAGTATCAAAACACATTCCCTATCCTATAATTAATGAGCTGCTCCCCAGCATGCAAAATAGAATATGCTGAGTTCAGGGATGTCGCCAAGTTTAGGGGAATTCAGGGAAGTAATTAGTTTAAAATTAGTCTGAGTCATAAAGTGCACACTCACAGTAAATGTGCATATGCAGTAGGGGACAATAGTTCACATTTAAATACTGATTTACTCTCCCAAAGTGGTTTAATCACAGTTTATTATGCACCTTTCTTGTTGTCCTGGAAGTAACAGGCAGACAGATCCTGTAATAAAAATAAGTTTAAACAGGGCAGAACACTAATAAATACGTGAACGAAATCAAAATGAATACTATAGATTCATCAACGTTTCAAAAAAGCCAGAGGAGAGTTTCACCAAGATGCCCTTTACATGAACTTAACTATGAGTTTGTCTCTCGACTTTCATCTCTGCTTCTTAATTGTGAGCAAATCTTACACAAGACGGAAGATGGTGACATTTCATAGCCAGGTGTCCCTCATGCTTGAAAAGGCCAACATAATGAAATGAACGTGCAACAAAGGAAAAAAAAACATTGTAAGCTATTTCTCATTCATTTAATTTGGGCAGGTCATTCAGTGACAAAGCAGCATTTTGAGTTGTTAATAACTCACAAAAACATTGTGCAGTAGTCCACCTTCCACCTTTTCTTCCACTCTCTTTGTCTCTCTAAAACACACAGCAAGTAGCTTTATCTTCAGCGCTGCTGCGCTCAGGGTTTCCGTTATCTGATTTTTGACCAGGAAAATCTGTTCAAGTGTGACATATTTAAATCTAAATCTAAATCTTAAAATTACATACAATATAGCCAACAGCAAGCAGGTTGTCATTAGCAATGGCCAATTATCAGAAACCTTAGGCTCCAGTTTGTAGGTTCGTGGGTTGGGCTCAGGTGATTGATTAATGCATATCTTTGTGGGACAGTTTGGGCAGATTGACCGTCGCATCACTTCAGGATTGTGAACTTTATTATCAAGTAGGTTTTCACAAACGAGGAATTTGCTTTGGTGTATTCTCTATGTGGGTAACAGTAAACATAGTAAGTGTACGGTTTTATCAAATTAACTACGTTGATCTGACACATCCCACCGCACGGGGTGTTCTCGACTGGTGAAACAGTGTCACACTCAGCAACGACACTCAATCTCTGTCTCCTTTAAGTGTTTATTTCTTCTCCTCAGCAACTCCGCACATGCTTGCACTTAAACAGTGATTGTGCCGTCGGTAGGTAATCAACTGGAAAACATAAGATATAACAAAATCACTACTTTACTGGCACAGACATATTTATGATATTAACACCAGTTACAAACACTTTGTACACATTTCCTCACCAGCTCAGCTTCACCAGTCAAAACGAGGCACAGCACGTAAGAATAATCACCGGGAGAGAAAAAAAAAATACAAGGTGGACTGCTGCCGCTAGAGGGCGCTACGAACTCACAACAAAATAAAATAGTAGAACAAAATAACATGCCTGAAAAATGGGAGAACTTCACACAGTAAGTGAGAAAAAAACTCATTGCTAGTACTACAAAAGTCAGGAAACCAATAAATTGAAAAGAAAAAAAATAAAAATATGAAAAGATACTATAAAAATGTGTATAGTATATAGTTATAAAATGTTTATAAAATGAAAGAGCTGAACAGTTTTAGAGTAGCTCTTGTGCTCTTGGATCTATAGACTTAAAACATGAGACATTACCTTTAAATGAACTAATTTAGGAGGAAAGGATAATTTAATTGGGGATAATTCTCCATGCTAAACATGAACTCACAGTTTGCTGGTCATCAGTCAATAAAACATGCACTTTCTGTGAACACATCCATCTTATAAACTCATTTTTGCAGATGGGATCTGCCACAGACAGGGTTTAAGAGCAAACCTGTATGGGATCAATACAGTGCCAATATCACTGTTTGGTCTGGTGTGATGACTGAAGGGTTTGCTGCTGTGCCGTGAAAATGCCATCAAGTCATTGTTAACCCAACGTGACATGAATTTTGAAATCAGAAAAGGTTTAACTCACTGGATGTTTTTGAATTAAAAAAAAAACCTGCCTTGTGTTCATATTTCTGAGAGAGACAGAACAATTCTCTGTTCATATATTTTCATTAACATCTTGTCAGTTAGGTGAGATTTGCTTAATAGCGCCATTCTTTCCTCACATTTACTAATTTGACTTTGAAATGTGAGAACCAATTTCTGCAATCAATTTTGTACCCATTGCACTCAGCACCTGCAAACATTTAATCGCAGACACAATGCACAAGCTCATACAGTCGCTCAATCAGTAAATCAATCAAACCAATTATGACCTTTTCTGACACAAGCGAGAGGTTTGTGAATCATTTTTAAGTCTCTCTCTTGAAGGATTATCCTGTTGAAGCTGTTGCCTTCTCCTCCTCAGAAAACTATGTATTAAAATGGGATATTTGATAAATATCAATGTCCTGTGCAGGAAAAAAAACAAAACTAAAACCAGGAACTAAAGGAACTCTCCTCATGCATTCCTGTTTGCATTTCCAGATAGACAAATTAGTCTGATAATGGACTAATATGTATACAGATATTTTTGAAAACATATCTATATTTTGGCCCTTTGTCCACATGCAATATGAGTTTAAGATCACTGAAACATAAAAAATGAAAATGCCCTCTAAGATAAGGATTTTTTAAAACGCGGTTACCGTATATCTGTGTGAACGTTTTCCCAAATTGAACTGTCGAAAAAACGATGATGTCATCGTCTCAATTAGTGCATACCTATCATTGCTTTGTGTAATGAGCACGCACCAACACAACAACAGTAGGTGGGTTTCTATTACAGATTTACTCAAAACTTAAGTGATATTTTCAAAATTTCGATAAAACAGAACTGCGAAATAACTGTGTTTCCATTGAGTGGTATTATGCAACATCTCTTGCAATGTTACATAACTTTCCTCTTGGGATAACATTTCAAGAAGCATGGCAATAGATGTTCAAAACATTGGCAGGTTTATTTCTATAGCAGTTACTCCATAATGCCAGTAAAATATCACCGTAATTTCTTTGTCTCATTTAAGAGTTAAGATCTCTTCCTCCGTCCATAAATATCGTGCCATGTTTTGTAGAATGTCATGTGACTTTGTTGTACTACTAATTTTTCATGTAATCTTTTTCTGACGTAGGCTTTGTGTTGTTTTTGCTTTCCAGTTTGGACAAAGGTTGCGTGGACAGAATGTTTTTTTTTTTTTAAACAGAGGGAAAAAAATGTCTTTCATTAAAAATGTCAATGTATGTATAGAGAATTTTTGCACGAGATGATGCAACAAAACATCATGTTCTTCTTTGCAGTTTACAGCTGCATCAGAGACAGCTGTAATGGCCAAGAATATACACCATTTTGACTACAGATTTAAGTTGCTCTCAATGCAGTTGTTAGCCATTCAGGAGCATTTTCGATGAAAGACAGAAATCGACACCTAAAAAACCAGGGTGAGTGTGATGTTAGAAAGGAGTCTTGCAGAAGTTTAATAAAACCCCCAAACAAGAATTTTGGTCAGGGTACTGTTGAAAATCTTTTTTAAATTAAAGCATTAAAATGACAGCACAAATCACAAAACACAGTCGAAAGCCAAAGTAACAAGAAAACAACTCAACGAAGAAACCAAAATACCAGTTTATTGTTAGATTTTCATGTGTGGGATGAATTTTCTCTCAGCCAATTCAACACAGCTCTCATGTTAAAGTATGTGACATCTTTTTTACGAATAAATAAAAATAATTGTGCAGCCAAAATGATAACTTTTATACGACCTTTGATGAGTGCTGCCTAATAACAAAAAGACTTCAGGCCCGAATCCTTTTAAAATAAAGCAATTATCTCCACAAACTTGCCAGAAAAGTTGAGTTTGGCACAAAAGTGCACAAAACTCAAACAATTAAGGTACTAGAAAGGTTTCTTGTCTCCTGAATCTGGAGAGAATGCAAAGCAGTAATAAAGTGCCTATTCTTTGGTTTGGTGTTGCATCTTTTATCATCTGGAAACCAGTAGGTAGAAACAAAATGCCAGTTTTGAGAAAATCCATTAAAAGACACTTTAACATTAGCTGTGGTTACATGGACCATATTTCTGAAATACTATTACAATAATCAGAATTTATTTTTTTTATATTTATTTTTTAGAATCTGACTGATATAAAGTGTCTAATTGGCCAGAATTATAACAGAAGAAGATTTTTGTAATAGTGCAGATAGTATAGGTCAGACAGTAAATACAGGTGGATCATGATAAAGACGAGGATGAGGACAACACATAGACAGAGAGAGACAGCGTGGAGACAGAGAGTAGAACAGCTAAGTCCCTGTACGCAGCAGCGGTGCTAAATGCAAGACAGAGAGTTTAGACAGTGGCGACAGCCAGTTGAGGTAACTCCAGTGGAGAAAAGCAAAGGAGGAAATATCTTTACATTTTGTATGATATTGCAATTTTTTTTGCAATTAATAGAACTATAAAACACATCAGACTCAGTGTGCAAAGTTTTTTTTATTTCTTTTTTTAGATGGCAGATTGAAAAATTGCTTCCAAAGAAAAATGGACTCAGTGGGCAAAGGCCTTATCTCCTGAACCAAACCGAGAACCTAGGCTAGACCTTGTAATATCATATCTGTTGCTCTATGTTGTGTAGTTTCAACTTTTGGTTCATTAACCCTGACAATAATATCCCTGACTATAAAGAGTAGGACAATATTCAGTGTGACCTTGGCAACTTATCTTAAAAGGCATTTTTATTCTGACTGGGCTATTTCTCTTGTGAGTAGTAGAATATTAGGGTCCATGTACACACACCTAGTGCTACAAAATACCTTTTGAAACTCATACGTAGATCTTCACAAATTGATTATAACCAACTAGGCTTGGGCGGTATCTATTTTTTCATATCTTAATACCTTCCTGAAATATTGCGAGGGTATTCAGAATGACAGAATAGGTGTGTAGTTTTTCATACTAATAAATATACTAAAGAAACCCGGAAAATGTTAAGAAAAGTAATATTCTCACAGACAAAACTAACAGAGAAATACACCTGTACATCTTTTGATTTAAACTTTTTATTCATCACAGAAGACAGACAATGCAATACTCATCATAAAATGCAAAAGTCAAACTGTCTTGATTAATGTTGCTAACCAAACCGGATTTCCAGCTCCAGTTTGGTCAAAATAAATCCTTATTTCACCAAGTGAGATGTAAAAAAACATGCCATTCTTCCCCGCGGCCTCTCTTTGTCTGCTGGCTGTTGGCTGTTCACAGTCTTGTAACCTGTCCCTCCAGCACTAGGTGTTATGGTGTCTCTCAGCTCAGCTGTCTACATCACTAGTCGAGACCAGAGACTGAGCTGTGGTGGTGCGTGCTGTGCACTATATGCAATGAGTTTAATAGAAAGATGAAAGCCTGTATTTATGACGGTATTAAAAAAAAAAAAAAGTTTGGCGTTACTCTGGCATACTGTAATACTGTGATACTGCCCAAGCCTATATCCAGCAACGTTCAAGTGTCTGCTGGTGAAGTATTTCTTCGAGGCCTGAGATAAGTGTTGCAACATGTTAATAATTTTACTTAGAGACCACAAGAAGTGTGCAGGATACCCAGCACCACTTAAACTTTAATTTCTAGCCAAGAGTGTGACCGTAATTTCATTTACCTGATGTTGCAGCCTCTCTGTCTCTCTCTGTCTCCTGTCTTTATTTCTCCCCCTCTCTCTCTGTGCCCTTTTCAAACTAAAGAGGCTCTTTGGACTAGAGTGTCAATTAATGAACCTCGTTGTCTATGTTAATGAGTAGTAACATGCGTGCCTGGAAAAGGCCAAGCGAGTTTTCAGTCTGTCACAGTCCCACTTGGCACGTCACACCAAGATCGTTCTGGAAGGTGGGCGTGTTTGTTTTTCCACCGCCTCTTGTCTTACCCCCTCCCCACCCCCGCCAGTGGAAATGCTAATATCTATAGTTAATGCCACCTTATGAGACTTTCACAGCTTTTTGAATGTTAAGCACTTTCTTATTGAATTGGATGTTTGCTAATAAATCACATGGCGCCGGGGGTTGGCATGATTCACCCTCTGCTTCTCTCAGGGTAATTCTACCATGCAACGCTCAGGGGAAGCAAATTTGCATCCATTCCATGACTAATTTAGCTGTTTGCTTTCACTGAGCTGGTGTACACATCATATATTTCTCTCCCCCCTTTTCCTTTCCCCTTTTTCTTTCTCTTTCCTTTTCTTTCTTGCCTCACCCCTCTCATTATGCGTCTCTTTTGAAAACCTGTCAATGTGTTATTTTACCGTCATCCGTAACAGCTACCAATTCAGACAGAAGATACATTTTTTATTGGATTTAGTTTTCTCTGTGGTGCGAAAGGAAACTGTGATAAGGTTGTGACGCTGTTGACTGAGATCAAGTGTTGAAAAGCACTGAGAGAGAATCCACTAAAGGACAGCTACTTACTTAAAGATACAATCTACGATCTAAACAAATAGGTTAACCCCTGCAGAGGACCGGAACCTGCTATTTCTGCCAAATTGATTTTCAGGTGTTTACAAGGGAAAACAACAGTAGCCCCGCAACTAAATATAGGTATGAATGTTTTCTTGTCTGCTGCTGTTAAAGGTTTGTTTACATCAGCATTGTGTGAAAACACAGCAGTGAAATGAATGTATATTTTCAGTTAGGATGTAACCTTAACTACACAAAAGCCAATCCTTTTCATTTAGAAGTCAACAACAATTATGCATGTGCATATGCTGCTGATTTTTGTAGTAAAAAATAGTAATATTCTTATGGTAAGAGATGAAAATGCAGTAAACAACATGTCATGATGAGATAAAATGTAGAAAAAGGCAAAGAACACCACAAGGTGAAGCAAGCCTGTTGTTTTCGAGATACGATCGAGATACCTCAGTCACTGATTGTGATCACTTCATGTTCACTGACTAAAAAAAGGCGTCTTAATATTGTCCAGGATCGGTTCATTTTTAGATTTATTAACTCTAGACCATATAAATATAGTATGCAGCAAAAAAACATATACATTGCAGTAATGGCACAACAATGGCTTCTTCTTCAAAGCAGTGACAGCCAAATCTTATTGGGGCTATAGAGCCATATGTCACAGCAGACAAAGTTAAAATAATCAAAATCGGTGGTCATCATTACATAAACCTATTTGGATTGTTACCTTTTCTGGTCGAGCCTCTTGTCTTTGTGTTATCAATATTAGAACTGCAAAATCAATTTATTGATTAAAATAAATTATTAAATTAATCGCCAACTTACTTGTGTATCAGTTTGAGTAGTTTTCTTAGTTAAAAAAAAAATCTCTGACTACATCTTCTTAAATCTAAATATTTTCTGGATTATTTACTCCTGAAATGTTACTGGTTAGTTGCAGCCTTAATTGATTGATAGTTGTTATTAATTGATATTAGGGATATTAAGGGGAACATCATGCTAAATTATTAGATGCTAGTTGCAAAACACATCTTGTGTGTAAGAAGTGACTTTTCTGTTTAAAATGAGCTTGTATGTGTAACTGTGTTATAAATTAGGCAAGACTCCAAGGTCTATTATATATGCTGACTAGCCTGAGACTCAGATAAACCTGAGAACTCATGTTGTATTTGTTCTGGTGGATACATTTGGTGTTTGTCCCATTTGGACAGATTTTCCACCAACCAATCACAACAGTTAATCTGATATGGGGCTGTTTGAGATGCCGGAAAACTTTCGGAGCCTTCGCACTTTTTCTGGCGCCGGGGACATTAGGGTGAGCATAAACCTGGTTTAGTACAATGGAACACTATCGAGGCCCTCTCATAAACAGCCAGTATGGCTGAAGCTGATGTGAGAGTCTCTGTTAACGTACAATGTTCAAATTCTGATGGCAAAAAGGGCAACACTCGTTCACTGACAAATTAATGCTACATCCTCACAGCTCATCTGTTCTTGCTGAAGTCTTCTTACATTTGTCCGGTGGTCAGTGCTATGTGACATGTTTTGTTGCTCTGATTGATTGTAGGTCTGTCCAATTGTGTCCAGATGCATTTTGGGGCTAAAATGAAATTGAACCGAGATGCTCCAAACTTACTCATATTTGCCATTTGGTCTGGTGATGTCAAGCTGTATAGTAACCGTGAAAGCAGCTGCTGTACCAAGTGCGCATATTGCTTAGTCTCTGTCAATAAACCGCACACGGTTTTGATGAAGCAGATAAGCTGAGCTTTTGACTGAGTCACAAATATTTATTCTTAATGTATGTATGTAGGTAGTTAGCTGGTTACCTGTTAGGAAGATCATCTCCATTCTAAACTCCAACTGGCTAAAACAGCCGTCAGTGGGCACAATCCAAGGTTGATTTCAGCTGCTGAACAAATCTGGGATGTGGGCGACGGTTCAGAGGTCCATAACCAGGCTAATCTGGTATCACCGACTGAGGCAGAAGTTGCTATGGTTACCTACAGTTTGATACACCTGTGCACTGATTTAGAACGGAGATTAAAGTGGTGGCTGGAGTTATGCTTGAGCCATCGGAAATGGGATTGGACAGACATCTGACAACCAATCAGCAAGATTTTTTTTTGTAGCTGTGGTGCAATTATTACATTTAAATTGTATTTTAAGGTTTGTTTTTCTCATGGTTTTCTATTTGAAACACTGAAAGGGTCATCAGCTCCAGTACAACAGCAGCTCCAGAGCACACAGAGTAAAGAAATGACTGAACTCAGTCGGATAAAATGACTCCTTAATGGTGCAGAGCTGTGTTTTATAAAGCGATTCGTAATCTCAAGACACGTTTATTGCTTTTCATTTTAAAAACAAAAATCTCTTGAGTGTTCTCTGAAATTTCAGCCGGCGTCAAATAGATGACGCTTTTTCCCCAGACTGTCCACCGAGATACAGATCCGCCTCTACCTGGGACACACACGTCGTCACATTAGCTGCCGACCCCTGATCCCAGAGGATTATTGGTCCTACATGTTCTGTTGCCTTAGACATTAACTGCGTAGTTAAATGTACTGCACAAAGCCATGTATGTCAAAGCAGTAAGGTAATGTATGTGTGTGTGTGAGAGGGGGAGCAGCGGCTTGCCTTAAGAGGGGATTGTGATTATGTATCTTCTTTTCTCTGCGGACAAAAGCTCATCCATGTTAATTAGGGCTTTGGCCCCCTTGCCATTAATGATAAGTCAGGTGAGAGGTGATGTCAACAGCAGGCCCTTAACAGCCAGACGTTGTCACCCCTCCCCTCCATCCATCCACCCATCTATCGGCTGTAATGAGTGCTCATCCCGGCCTCCACCGGCAGCCCAGAAATTGGAGTCATGATTATGAATTTATATGAGTGTTTAGGAGTGGCGGTTTGCCCAAATGCCAGTGTTGCTGGTGGAGAATGGATTTATTAGGCTGATGGTTTTTCTGTGGTAATTTGTGAACAAGTGGGAGCTGGTTGGGGAGGATAACAGGATTTGAGTGGGTGATTAGAAGTTATCCTTAAAAGTTGTGTAAGTCTTATCTTAGAAGATGAAAAAAAAGAGATCTCTGAGAAATAGCCAAGCTTTACACTGGAAAGATTTATTTCATTTACACCGTGCTCAAAGCATTTTGTTAATTTTATGGAAATCTTGTTTTGCTTTTGATTTAATTATGTGAATCCTAACTTTCCCGGCATGATTATTAAAGTTTCCTCACAGTCAGTCTTACGGGAAGATCAAACACAATTTAAAATGTTAAAAATGGTGTCAAACATTTCTCTTTCACAGACCACACAAACCAAAACAGGCCCCAGTAACAGCTGCCGTCTGATTTATTTAACAGTAGAGTATGACTGTTTCACTGTCCGACAACCATAAAGGGAGTTATTACTATCGTTAATCATTCAGGCCATCAGGTAGAGGCTTTAATCTCAGTGTTTCTCTGTGATGTTTAAGTCGAGACAGATAATATCTGCTCCAGGTTCCATATTGTCTCTGACCTCCCTCCTTCTTTTAAGGCTCGCTTTCATTTTACTGCTCTGCCTGTGTTTCAAAACTACCACTTAACCCTCACGGCTGTGGGTCAGATAGCTGTTCTCGCTTCCATTTCTGTTGCTTTAATACTTGGATTAGGGAGTTTAAGGTTTGAGCTATGGTTTCATTTTGACAGAATTGAGAAAATGAATTCTTATTCAATTGGATGCTGAGGGAAGTACACACAGACCTGCTGCTGTGCACATGACAGAGAAGGAGGTTGGAATATGACAAAACCTTGCTCACATAAAAAGACGATTATATTGGGGTTTTTTTGTGCCAAAAATTCATTATATGTTCAGCTTTCATGTACATTTTCTGAATTTATGCATTTACAATACATATCACGTAGGCCTTCCATGATACATTGGTCTCTCCAAAATAAAGGTAGCCTATACAAAACATTTAGAATAAGAAACATCTATATCCAACCTGTTCTCATCCCAACTCATCAAAAACTGCTGATTTTTTTTGTGGACCCACATATCAAAATATGACACATATGACCTGCTGTGTCTGTTGTGAATGTTCACCCAATGTATGCTTGTTAAATCTTTTTAAAACAAAAAATGTGGCCTACCTATGTTACAACATTTTAGGTTTACCTCCTACAATTAAAGTGCTTACGGTTGGAAAAAACATCATGGTTTGGCTTAAAATAAGTATGTTTTGTTAAATACTATTAACGTAGCTTAATATAACTTTATGTGACAGACATCATGTGGCATATATCACTAGTGTAACATTCTTCACATACTAGGACAGTACACTGTTAATGAAATACCTTTATTGCTTTTTTGGTTTCACATTAGAAACAAACAGTGGGTGAAAGTCCAGAGTTTGTTTGACCAATCTACCACCTCTGACACACAATATGAACCTTTGGGGTTTTTATACTGTGCCAGTTGCTTGTGGTATTACAAACTGCCACTGCCCGGTTGGTACTGCATACCGAATGTGCCTGTCTATGTGTTGTTGTCTGACGCTGAGATCACCGACAAAGTAGCAGTATTTGACACATTGGGAGTGAGAATGGGTTGCTGTATCCCCACACAGTAAAAGGAAATGAGTAATCAGTGCAAAAGTAACTAAACATAAGAGCTAGGGATTTCACAGGAAACCAGTATTTCAATACCAAGTTGATACCAGAATTTTTAAAACATGACGGTTCTTATTTTAAAATGACATAAAATGTCATCAAACTAAAAGATAAACAAGAAGGCCAAAACTAAAATCAGGATAATAAATTAGAAATGCCAAAGTAAAGAAGGCCCTAAAAAAGAAGAGCGTTTTTCCTTTAATCTGCTTTTGGTGAATCTATTCAATCAAATTGATGGGGGTGCTAGCAACTGAGCTGGTAAAGTTAGTGGAAGGAAACATTTTCAAAATAAGGTGGTTACAAACAGAATATAATGCTGGAGTTGGAAAAACAACCGACCCTCACAAGACGGGCCCAGCAGGAAAATTCCGAAACTTCCTGATGGTCGATCCATGACCGTATATATCACATATCCCAAGACTGAACAAGCAGTGATAAAGCTTGCACTAAAGAAGAGACTGATTGTTTGGTTAAACAAAAACTGATATTGATATACTTTATTTGATAGCCTTACATGAACTGTTTTCTTGCAGGTGGCTGTGCTGCCACAAGCTCTGCTGTTACAAAAGCACTTAAAAAAACAAAAAGTTGTTATTGAAATTCAGCTTCAGTTCACACTCTGGCCTTAACTGGACAACTCATCATGTATCTGCAAATTAAAAAGGAAATGTGCCAACAATATCAAATTGTGATTTTGTTGTTTTGTTCTGCATGTAGTGATGCAGCAACAAAGGATCTTGAAACACCTGTTTGTATTTTAAAGCCTCAGAGATGAATGGTTCTTTATTCCTATTCATCCCAGACAAATCAGCAGCAAATGAGGAACACTTAGACTGAACAGTGTGTTTGGATGTTCAAAAGGCAGTTTTTGAATCCAGTCCATCAGCAGCAAACATCCAAAAGTTGGCTGCCAAGAATATTTCATCACTAATCTGCACAACTTTTCCTGATAGTGGGCTTTCAGAGCATTTTAATGCTGAAGAATCGCTGTGTTGTCATCCTGAGCCAAGCTATCAGTTAAATACCGACTCTTTTATTGAGCCATTGAATGTCTCTCTAAACAACAAATTATCACCAGGTGCTGGAGATGGCTGATGTACAGCACTGGTAATGGCAGGAAACAATGGTGCCTGAAGAAATGGTACTAGACTGAAGAGTTTTAAGATTAAGTACTCTTGTGTGGTTTTGGATCACACTTACTGCTTCTCAAACCTGAAAATGAAATGTGGTTCAGACTGAGTTGCCACACATTTTTATCAATGACTTTTTAAAACTTTTTACCTCATTTCCATCACTTTTTTAAAATTGGTTTAAAATTTAAATGTATTGATACAGCTACAAAAATTATTAAGCATGCACTTCTCAGGCATTTGGGAATAAGCAAACTGCTAGTCTTACTAACTTATAACTCGCTGACATTCCTTAATAGACCAGACTAGCACATATGAGTAAAATCAAGACCCCAAACCATTTTTGGGGGATAGATGTCAATGTAATTTAGCATGTATTCAAATTATAAATGTTTATGTGTGTATATGTGTATATGTGTATATATATATTTGTATGTATAGGTATATAGTTAATTATAATAATCATCTTGTCTAATAGATTCACAACGAGAAGGTTTAATACAAAAACATCTGTCGAACCATCTGACCTACCAAATCCAGTCTAACTCACAAACAGAGATGCTTTCCTCTATCACCATGACAACATCTCTCTCCTTTGTCTCCACTTCTGCCTCCTATACTTTCTCACTGGGGGTTTGATTCTATTATACAATTTGAAACAGCGGAGCTTCGTACCGTACATCTTGCAAAGGGCAAAATTGGTTTAGTAGACCCTGAGCCCAAAGTCCTCAGGTGTTATATCCAGAAGAAGAGTGTGCATATATATTAGATGAGATGACACTTGTCCTTTGCAATTCATCTTGCTTTCAGAGACAAACTCTGTTTCACATACAAGAGAAAAAATACCTGAGTAATGTGTATAATATTTCATCCAGACAGCTGTAGTGCGTTTTAATTTGTGCCTAATATACTGTGTCTGACATGCAGGAACATATTCTCAGTTTTTCGCACTAACTGCACATTATGTGGCTTACTAAGAACCCATCTTCTTATTTAATTGTTTGACAGATTGAGGAATAAATTATTTCTGCTACCTGTTAAATCTCACTTGTGAAACTATAAATCTTCCATTCAAAACCCGATGTTCTCCAAACAAAACATGAGAGAAATCTGATGAAATGCTCCAAGCTTGTCATCTTTCTTTCGGTAGGCTATATGCAGTTTGAAACTTGAGTCAAGTGTCTGACCAACGGTCTTCGGGCATACCTGTCAACAAAGATCCTGGGTCAAACGCTTGACTCAAGTTTTTAAACTAAATATACCAGAAGAATGCTGCCTCTAGCTAGAAGCTTGCAAATTAAGTTTACATTTCTGGCACGCAAATTAATGTAGGGACGGAGGGCGAATTATCTTTTCTTAGTATCTTATGCTTATTCACAGAGCAGCTAAATACTGACTGTCTACAGTCCTTAGTTTGACCCTGAAAGATTTTACGTTCCACTTGCTTTCAACCACCATCTCAGCTTATGATGTGGCAATTTATAATACTGTTACTTCTCTCCTTCAAATGTTTGAATGTATCTGTTATGAACTAGCCTTTAAATTCTTGCATTTTTACCAAAACCATTGTTTTTAGTTTTTGGTTGGTTTTTTTTGCTTTACAGCGTAAGCTGCAACATGATATCTCGGTAGGCGGCAGAATGAACATCTCAAATTGTGCTTAAAACATTTGCATTTAAAAATAGCGCTGCTGTGAATAAGAATTTCTTTTCGATTAATCAATTCATCTTTTAGCTTTAAAAATTTCATTAAAAAGTTTGCAAGGTCAACCAGATCTCACTCTCGTCAAATAGGCCAACTGATGCTTAGTCAGTGGCTTTCAGTGTCAGATACCAACAGACTGCAGCACCTGTTAATGGTGATATAAAGTGAACTGATGCAGCAGCATTGATAGAAAGTCTGCATGGGACACAGCAAAGTTAGCTGTTATGAACTGCATACTGTGCTAGTGACGGATGTGATTTATGTAACATGACCTTACATTACGTTAGTAACAAACTTACTTTTTAAGCCAAACTATGATGTTTTTTTTTTTCAAACCCATCCATGTGCTTTTGTTAACTAAACCCAAGGAAGTACACCTAAAGTTTTATTACCTGCATTGTATTATTATGAAAAGAGACTGTATGCATTTAACAACCCGAAACTGTGCATTTTGTGTAAAAACGGAGGTTTGTTTTAAAAAGACACAATGCATGTAACAAGCGTAAATGGACATGCTGTCCCTGAGCGTCAAAAACTGACACTGGAAAGGTTCTGAGGACGTCCTCGTTTGACCTGTAGAGCCACTTACAAAGTGTCGGTATTTGAAGAGTTGAGAATGAGAACGTGTTGAGGGAGTCTGTGAATCTCTGAGACTATACTTGGATTTAAGCCAAATACTAACATTGACATGCCAACATGCTCATTGTGACAGTGTTAGCATGCAGATGTCAACATTTGCTAATTAGTACTAAGTACAAAATACAGCACTGTCATTTGTTTGTAAATAAAAAAAATAGCAATAGTCGAAACTCTCTGTGCAACACATCAGTCACATACCCTGTATTTGAACTACGTTAAATTGCATCGTCCCTGCCAAATACTACAGAAGAATGTGGAAAAAATCAAAATAATAATAACAATTATAATAATAATTTTTACTCGATGATGTTACTAAAAGAAATTTTAAGAGATCACCGAAGTCATTAGGATACATCACCTGACTGAAAACCAGCAAAGTAAAAACAAAATTTCGTGTTAATCAATTAAGCAATTGCAAAGATTTTTCAATCTGGACCAAAGTGGTGGATCGACCAACTAATGTACCGACCCAGGCATGATGATGGGGTAGCCGAAAAGTATTCTGTGTGTGAAATAAATACCTGGAGACTGGATAGTAGAGGTCAGGATTCAGCAGTTTTTTGCAAGGGAATCAGAGATCAATCAACATAATAAGTTAACATAACAATTAAATGGGAAATTGCTATCAAGAACGTTTCCGTTTTAACAAAAGAAAAATTAGTTATTCTGATACAAGTTACACTTCAAGGACAACTCGCTGTTTACCTATCAATGTAGTATATTCACAGGAATATAAATCGATGCATCAGTACAGTGGATTTGTTGTTACACCCCTACTATCTGATCAGTGATTTCAAGTGGAAGTAATTTCAAGTGTTACTGCAATTATCAGGAGTACTAACTGAAAGGACTGTTTCTTTAAAAGAATACAGTGAAGTTTATTTTTGCAAGAAACAGCTGTTGTCTTACTGGTTTACCAGTCTTGCACAAAGAAAACATAAATCGAGAACAACATTACCATAACACTGCTCATAGTTTCACATGGCAACAGCATTTAGAATTGAAACTATTTTAACCAGACAGGCTGTGCAGTGCCAGTGTGCCCCGACACACATCCCCGAGAAGCTACTGAAAAGCCAACATGTCACAGTCCGCCTTCCTGTCAACTTGTCACTCCTCTGTCCCTGCTCTCCGGTCCCAAACCACTGGTCTCGCTTCTCATCTGGTCATCAGCTCCCCAACCCCCTCTTTCTCCCTCTCATTTTCTGTCTCACACAGACTTGCTCGCTCTCCTTTTCAGTCCGTGGTTTCACTCTCTTTTTTTTCTGCCTTGAGAGCCTTGCTGTCTCCTTAGCATCATGCTCAGTTTTCAATCAACTACACACACAAATGATTTATAATCCCCACTGAGAGTGCTGTGCCTCCACTGGCCTCTGACAGTGCACTGACACCCACCCATATCCCAGTGGGAGACACTGACAGAGAGGAGATGACAAGAGAAGGAAGGACGGAAAGTGACTTTCTTCTACTCATGTGTTGTTATCATCCAGCCATCTCGACAGGTGATCAGCAAATGTCGTCATCATGAGACATCAAACGATGACCTGAACAAAACCCGTGGGCAAGCATGAACAGCTACACACAGATACGCCCCTCTCTGTGTCAATTTAAAAAACATGCTGTTATATTTAGTAGTGACGTCTCTAATGGCAATCAAGCAATGTTTCGTGGTTTCTTGGATGATCTGTTGGTAAAGAGGTTGTTACTGGAGGTGTTAATTACTGCTTTCATTACAATACAATATCATGTGGATTCTTTATGGAAATATACAATATTTGCTTATATCACAAAGTCTGCCACAATACAATTTCAATTCAATTTAGGGTTCTGTGGAGCGTCCTGTAGCTCACCTTTTGCTGTGTGTCATCCCCTCTCCACCCCTTCCTGTTTATCTTCCACTGTTCAATCTTCCAAAAAAAAAAAAAACCCAAAAACAAACAAACAAACACCTCCGGGGCCTGTAATCTTAATGAGATGGTTACAGAGAAAGCCGCCACCCCTTTCTTTTTTTGGCCATAAAATGAAAAAAACAGCACATAAATTAGTGTAAAAAATTTGCACCAGTGATTTGGATATATTTGGATATTTTGCCCATTTTTCCAGCTTTGTATTGAAACAATGTGGGTAGCCTGTGTCAATGAGCTGTCTTTAACTTCCCTCCATCTAACCAGTGCCAAGGTAACCCCCCCTCCGAAAGAGAAATTCTGATGGATGATGTAAAATACGTCTGCATGCTGATGGATGATGTAAAATACGTCTGCATGCTCTGCTTACGTCTGCATGCTCTGCTTACGCTTCGAAGCAGATCAAGAGACAGACCTGCCCCTCTCTGTCACTCAAACACCTTGTTGCCTAATTCTGACCATCCATGCCAGTTTTTGCGTTTGTTTAAGTACTGGTGTTGGTTGCCATGTGCTGTTGTTGCCTAAATATGACAATGTGCAGCGTCATCCCACTATGTGCTTGTGTTGACATCACAGTAGAGGAAGGTTCAGCAGTTACGGGATATTGTATGTTTATTTTTTTTGCAGTCTTTTGCACACATTAAAGTGATGGGTCTGTACCCACCGTCTTTACTGTGGCTTTGACACGTGGAATCACATGACACAAAAGCCTGAAGTCAAGAGTCCAAAGTTCAGAAAATTCAGAGTTTCGTAATTAACAAAGGGGAGTGTTTGGATTGTTGCACTTGCTGTGCAATAACAATAAATTCCTTTTAGATTAAGTTTGGCATTGGCTTTGGTACACCGCCTCAGGGAAGAAAAACAAAAAGTCTACCCAGGGTAGCAGACTGCCAGCTTTTATTCAACTCAGGCTTGACACCGCAGTCTCTTGAAAGCAAGACAACCTGCTTTGGGTGAAGCTGCTGAAAGGGCTCACAGTTATTCTCGGTTGCAATCATTATTCTAGCCACCTTATTTCATTTGCCACCAACTTTATTAAAGCAGCAAAGAGCAGTGGCTGCCAGAGATATTATTCCATGGATCCATTTGCATAAAACGCAACAGGGTGCTTTTCTTGCCATATGGGTCTCGGCAGAGCTCTCTGCATATTTCTGAGGTAAAAAGTAGAGCTATGCAGACAGGATCACACAAGTAATTTACTCTGCTATATGGACACAAGTGCTAATTAGACATAGCTCTAATGTTTTGCGGTATCACAGTATTACTACAGAGATATGCAATTTGGATAGTGAGTACCTGCTAGCTTGTTAGCTAGACAGAAAGCTGTGCAATATGAATGACCCTGCCTTTTTGAAAATCCTTTATGTGTCAGAATGTAAAGGAGATATGTATTTGAAGGATCGCTGCTGTCCTTTTCTTTCTTCTGTCCTTGATCAAATGGAACTTTTACTTGAAGGTGTCACTGTAATTAGCGTCTCTGAGTGTGGGGGAAGTGAATGTGGAGGCAGTGGGTGGATGAATGCGTGTACGTACGTGTGTGTGTGTGTGTGTGTGTGAATGTCAGACTTTTTTTTATCCTTGCTTGCATATTGTGAAGTGAAATCTCATCTTTCAAAAGTGTAAACTATCTAGGAAAGTTAATAAAGCTTTGATCCCACCTTTTGGGTTTCATAAAACCTGTCTGCCCACACAACGTGGATTCCCTTGATTTCCTCTGACAGAGCTGATGTCAGAATCTAACGTTCAGAGATGGTTTGCAAGGAAAAAAACAGCAATCATCTGCAAACATCCTGACCCTGGATTAACTCAATTTCATGTTATGCAAATTTTAGACTGTAAAAGATACAACTTTAATTATTCCAGAGAAAACTGACAAATTGCGTCGGAATATCAGCCTGGGAACCAGACGAATCTGCAAGTTTGTGTTTTATTTCGACCTGACCTGGCCCACTTTAGGCCATTCGCAACAGTTTAGCTATTTTGGGGCAGGAATGATAGGATGACTGACAACTTATGGAGCCTTTGCGCTTAACGTGAGAAAGTATTTGGCTTGCACACCCTCAAGCCAGGGTCATGCTGTCAAGCATAAACCTAGCTTAGGAGAGAGAAGCGCCATCAAGGCATTTCAAAACTAACAAGATAGCTGCAGCTAATTTGGAACTTTCTATGGTAGAACTATTTTCAAAATCTGGTTTTAAAACTGCAGCACAGAAAAATTGATGCCATCTTCATTGGTAGTCACTTGAGGAGAGTTTAACTGTCCTCCACGATGGGTCATCTACTTGTGGGTCTTCAGGTAGCTGGTGTTGGTTGTGGTTGAGCCTATTTCCCTCTCCCCTTGCTGTGTTTTTGCTCTATCGCTGCGGCAGAGAGTGCAGCATGAGTTTGGTTTCATGACATGCAGCACTTTCCTTCATAGATGTCTTCCAGGAGTGCCTGTCAAGTGTAGTCTGCTGCTGTCTGTTTACATTTTTCCATTGCTTAGCACTACGTAGCATGTTTTGTTGCTCTGACTAGTTGTAGGTCTATCCAATTAAGGCCATTGGAAATTAAAAATGACCTTAGCAGTTCCAGACTGATTTGCTTTTGGGAAATGGTCTGGCGATGTCAGGCTAACAGGATGTAACAGGAAAAAAAAACAATATCTAAAGCTTTCTGCAAATCAGCAGGTAATACACATGGTACAGTGGGTAATAGTAACAATATGTCATATAAGTGGAAATGCCCAAATTACACTTTGTAGGTAATGCCGAGTTCACACTACAAGACTGTAGACCTGATTTTCCGCTTGGTGACAGTTTTTGGAGATCCTAATGTAAGCCCCAGATAAGAAGAAAATCAGTTGGCCTGGCACTCACAAATCAATGTGTGAACTGTTCAAAGATGCAAGCCGAGAGTCTCTCCAATATAGTGCGGACACATCCTAGTTATCTAGCAGGCTAAATACAGTATCCTGATCTGTGGGGAAGCCTGGGGGAGGGCTCACCTGTGACAATAGTATAACAATTTTTAAAACTGATTCTCATTCTCAGGTCATTAAATGCTGATGCCCTGAGTAGTGCATCCCTACTTTTTGTACAGTGCCATTTGCTCTCAGTGTCAACAATTGCTGTTGATGGGTTTACATTGGAGTTAGCTGAACGCTCGGTACATCTTCTAAAGATGCTAGAGGGTGCCTTTGACTTCAATATCACACGCTGAGTGGCATGACAAAGCATTGGTGTTTGACAGCCTGGGGATGATGAATTTTACTGTATGCGTTGTATATACAAAATGGATTGATGTTGTTGTTGCACCTCGAGGAAACAGTAAGACATGAAAACAGGCTGTTTCGTGAACACGTACGCCAACAACACCAAAAAATCCTGTCACTCACATGGTGTTAAGTAATTTCCCTTGTCACATCTTGAGTTTGTTTTCATGACAAAACATGGTTTGAAGGCCAGACACACTCATCTGGGATTCCTTCTGGTGAAAGATACTGTAGTGTGTGAGCCCCTGGTGTGGTCAGCTATGTAGTATGAAAACCAAAACGATTTCAAGACTCACAAGTTGTGTGAACAGTACAGTGATTTGACGACTTTGAAAGTCACGCAGTGTGAACTTCACTTCAGGAAGACCCTGTGGGAATGAAAAACTAAAAATGCAACCTGAAATGTGACACAAACATGCAGTGATTTCCATCAGTGAGAAAATGCATCGTGACGTACATTCCAAGACTAGATCAAAAGGCAACTTTACTATTCACACCTTTCGCTGATTTCTCTTAACACTCGACAAGTCAACCACCTCCCCCTTCTCCTGTCTTTCTGTGATGCAGATTCTTTAAGTTTCTCTTTCCTTTAACTTTTCATATGCAGAGTGAAAAAAGGTATCTGAATAGATGCTTTAACAACTGAGGAGTTGACAGTCCCCACCTCCGCCCGCTGCCTTCACCGACAGCCGTTTTCAAAACCAGAAATGGGAATCCTCTCCCTTCTCACCACATTGATTTTCACTTTTCCCTCCCTGAACATGCAGAAATCATTCGGGGACAGGATAAAGGCACGCATACAGGGAGATGAATGGTTTAATTTAGATTCAAATTGCATAAAGTGGGCTAATCGGAATAGCTGACAAAAGCTCTGTGACGGAGAAGTGATAACCTGCAGGCTGCTTCCTTATTGCAGGAGATGGGAGTGGAGTGCCGGGCTGGTTTACAGGTCTAATTGCATGACTCAGTGTGGGGAGTGAGAGACTGACATGGGAGGAAAAAATCCTGTGGGATCTGACACTTAATGAGTGTGATGATTCAGTCTTAAGTTTATACTTTTAAAAATCAATTTTTCATGTATAAACTCTTATTCTTTGCTTATCATACTTTGTCCCGCATGGCTCTGTGAGATTTATCTTTACCTGAACATTCAGCAGTGCCTTTTTTCTCTTTGCTGGTTTGGTTTTTGTTCATTTGCCACTCATGTTAGTTTGCTGCTTCTTTTCTTGAGTTTTTACTTTAATAGTCTGTTTCTGTCCTTCTAGCTCACTCTCTATGCATCTCCTCAACTTGTTTTTCACTGTGTGTGTGTGTGTGCGTGTGTGCATGCGTGCGTGCGTGCGTGCGCGTGTGTGTGTCTGCGCATCACTCAAACATCAGTTTGTAAGTCAGTCATAAGAATCAGATATTGTTGCCTAACTTGAGCACTCAATCAGGGTTGCTGTCACTTTTCTACAAGTCATTCAACTTCAGCTAAGCCTGAGGACATGATGTGCTCTCAGGGTGAACGAGGCTTTATTTCTGTGTCTCTGCATGAATTTCTGTATGCATGCAGACCTGAAGTTAGTTATGTATATTTTCATGCGTCTTTTTTTCCTCCTGGGGCCTATATCAAGAGGAATGTTCAACTCATTTGGACAGGATTAACGTTATATGAGGAGGTAGCGTGAGTTGAATTTAAGTTAAAATCGTTCTCCTTCTCTGAGTCATCACTCAGTGAAGTCGTAACACCCAGACATGAAACACATCATTCAGTGTGACTTACACTTCCCGGGGATATCATTATCTCCGATGTCCATGGCAAATAAACGTCCATAAATCTGCCATTTAACACTTCAGACCTTCAGAACTTTTCAGAGAATCATCGAATTTTTCAAAGTTTTCTCCAGTGTGATTGTAATCTAGTGATAGTTGTCTTTCATCACCGGATTTGCACTCCCAACTTGTCAAATATCAACACTTCATCAGATCAGTGGCCCTACATGTCAGACTTTGACTCTCTAAGATAACCCTCCTGCATCAGTTTTGGATGCTTTATTGGATGTCAATTTACACTTGTTGTAGGGATATAGTTTTAAAATAAATATCAGTTTTCACGGGAAATGCACAGTTTCGGCCTCTTAAATACAGGATAAAGTATGTATAGAACTTTGAATTTAGGTTCACTTCCTTAGGTTTAGGCAACAACAGCACGCAGTTAGGTTTAGAAAAAAGTGTCATGGTTTAAAATAAGTACGTGTGTTACTTATGTCACATGACACATCACATGTAAGTATGTCATTTAGTCCGATGGGTTCACAGTTACCTCACTGACACGTGTGAATCTTTGTGACAGGTGACGTTTAATAAGAACAAGTTTTATGACAAGCTGACAAAGACAAGTTGCACTACTAGGTTAATCATCCAAAACTTGTTTCCAAAATGACAGTTCTCCCTAAAGGAAGCATGCCGACAAACAGAAGAATATGATTACGGGGAATTATTGGTGACAATTGATTCGGCATGAATGAATCATTTAAAAAGATTTTGTTCGAGTAATTAACAAGCGTTTCCTGAAAAGAAAGAATGTAACCACAGAGGCAGGTGTTAATTGGTATGTAGTGACGTCCAATAGTACTTTGCCTTTGCCATCAGAACCCGTCGGCTTTGCCTGAGGAGAAAAGGCTCGCAGAATGAGTGACTTCCTTTGAATAACTTCGTAAGAGTCATTTTTATAGACTTGCGTTTAAGTGATGTTGTCCTTTTATTTATTTTACCTATAACATTATGTATCCTGGAGCTAGCATGATTTGTCTTTGTTTTAATTTTATCCTAACTGTACCCTAGTTTAGTCTCACTTGTGCTCATGAGGACTGTTTGGCTTTCTGTTGTTGTATTGCCCCCTATATATATCCCATTTCTGCTTTTGCTTTGTTTGTCAAAGCACTTGGTAACCTCTGTTTTTAAAGGTGCCGCATAAATACAGTTATTATTATCGTTATTATTATTGTTGTTAACAAAAATGCAAGGACACTGCCCTCATACATCCACTGAGCTACTAGATGCCCCATGGCTTTATTTTTTGCCCAAAGAGGCCAAAGTAAAACTGCCTAACCATGCTTTAATCCCATTTCTAACTCTTAACAATGTAACATATTATTTGTGACTTTTTATTTGAAATCAACAACCTATTCTATGTCGTACTGCATACTTTTCTCAACCTGTCAGCAGTTTTATTTTCCTTTTT
Source organism: Plectropomus leopardus (assembly GCF_026936395.1). NCBI lineage: Eukaryota > Metazoa > Chordata > Actinopteri > Perciformes > Serranidae > Plectropomus > Plectropomus leopardus. Next base: position 7,470,519 of record NC_142179.1, read on the forward strand.
GATTTTATGCAAGGAGAGTTGTTGGCAGCCTATGATCATACCAAGCCTGGCACGCTTGCATGTTTATTCGAAAGTTTGGTAAACTGGCTTAAGTGAATAACTTTGTGGAGTCAAAACAAACATGGCAATCTTAAAATGTGTGCTCAGTGCTTTTCAGGTGTTATTTTTCAGGAATGGTATTGTAATTGAATTTTGAGGTGCACCTTTCTCTCCTTCGTGGGCCCTGCTTTGTCTACCAGTGTGACTTTCATGCCCGTCTGAGAGCTGGTGTGAACTTGTTGCATTCAGCTGTGGGGTGTTGGTGTACAGTATGTAGGTGGACAGAATAATAATGATAGCTATTGTTATGAGCAGAGAGATTTTTCATAGAAAGAGTCCGTCCACTCACTCAAAATGCAACATGCCTTGCAGTTGCATTGCATTATGGTCTATGTACATGTAACTATCGTGGGTGGAGAAATTGCTATTTCTCTCGTGGGATAGTGATGGAAGTCTTTGCATTATGATTCTGACTGAAAGTAAAGAAAAGAAATTATGAGTATATCACTGAACAAGTGGAAATACTTTGCTGTTTTGGTGACAGTTCTAGAAAATAACTTCACCTTAAAGGTCCGGTTCAGTATAGTATATATTGGCATAGGATATGATCTCATAAGTATGAATTTAAAATCACAAGTATTGGTCACTTATTCTTTGAATGCATTTGTGTTAAATTATTTTAGATAGAAGTAAAACATTTCATTGGCTGGTTCAAGGATTAAATTAGAAAAAAGATATAATATTTTTGTATGATAAAAATGGAGTTGATGGTCAGGAAAAAATAGCTTGAAACTATTCATTTTGTATGAAAACATACATTCATACATTCATAAATTCGAATGGACTCAAAAGAAATCAGAAATACAAGAATTCGAAATAGAAATAGGACATTATATGCAAACATTACATGGACTTCAAGATGTCAAGCTGAAAAAACACTGGACATTTGTTAAACTTTAAATGTTTTTGTTTGATACTCTGGTCTCTACGTATAGCTATTAAAGCATGGTTTTTGTCCTTTTTATTTTTCTTATGCTTGTTTGCAGTGTTTTGTTTCTTTTTTGTTACCTAAATTTCTAAAAAAGTCATGCATAAAATATGGGGGGAAAAATAAAACAAAACAAAAGTATGTTTTCTTTAGTGTATAACTGACTGAAATCAAGGATAATTGTGTTTTCTCTTCCTTAGTATTAGCCCTTGATGTCTACATAGGGAGCAGGTCCTTGTCCACGGAGATCACCATGTTACACTGCCAAATTCCTGAGTATCAAACACTGAAGGAATTCTAACAAAGAAGAGTTTAAACTGGTTGCCATCGGCAATCCTCAACATTAGATACCCCTAAATCTTCCTGAGTCTTACACACTGGAGCTTTTAGAGGACTCGTAGAGAACGCCCCACAAATGCTAAGCCCAATAAACTGTCTACTGTCTACATGTTTTTTAGCATCTTAAGACATACTGTAAACAAGTCAGAGTGGACAGCCGTTGTGTCTGTTTTCTGAGCTTAGTCAGATGTGCTTTGAGCTAAGTGCTAACATGCTGATGGTTAGCAGGCAAAATGTTCTTTTTTGTCATCTTAGTTGTGTTTGTTCACACGCTGACATTTGCTAATTTCAATAAATGTAAAGCACAACTGGCTGATAGGAATGCCATGATTTTTGCAGGAACTTGACCAGACCAAATTTCATGACAATCCATCAGATAGTTATTTAGATACTTTACTTAAAGCCCCAAAATGTCAACCTCATGGTGTCACTAGAGGAAAAGTCAGGGGATCACTAAAATCATTAGGATGTGCCCACTGGGGACCATGAACGTCTGCACCAAATGTTGCAAGTTCTTCTATAATAGTTGTTGAACTATATCAGTCTGGACCAAAGTTAGGGACTCACTGACCGACCAACCAACATTGCCACATGGCCAAACACACAAAAGAAGAAAAAAAAAGACCAGCTCTCATTTTCACTGCCACCACTCGCGGAGCACTGACCATAGCTGTGCTGCCTCCTCAGCCCAGGCTTCATCCTCCTTCCCTCTAGCCGCAAATACAGACAGCTACTCTGCAAGAATTCTTGCTTTAAGAGAAGGTTTTGTGCCCTCAGCCATTTCTGCTTTAAATAACCTGGGGTCACTGTAATAGACTTGTGCTGTGTTGTTGTGATGTTCTTGTCTGCTTGTATCATGTGTGTTACCTATTCTGTGTATCTGATGGTACAGACTGTGAAAGACATTTTTGTGTTTTGTTACCAGCCGTGCCTCGTTGTCACAACTGGCATGTTTCCATGTTTTGAATCTAAGTGTATCACCATGAAAAAATGTGGTCCTGGAGACACGAATGGCAGCTGGGACTACCAGTGAAGTGGCTTCCCAATGTCTGCCATGTTTGGGTGTGGACATATTTTGCAACCACGATAGTGTCACAAAATTGCAAGCTTGTGACACTTTACTGATGTGTAGTCAAGATCAGAATAAAGTCTAGATTTTGTGATGCGTGGAGGCTGACCAAGAGTGCTAGAAAAAAGGAGTAGGAATAAGGTACCCATAACGGGCTAGACTTTTCACCCCTGGCCTATTTGCATTTTCGATTGCTGTAACTTGATTCCATCACAAGACAGTGTTTCCCAGAGAGTGAGAGTTTATGTGTGGCAGTAGCTGCCAGAGGAGGGTACTTTTGTTTGTTTTTTTTGCATCTTTTTAATGCCTGTGTGTTTGTTTGTATGTGTGTATATGGGTGTGTGTCTGTGTCTGTGTGTGTGTTTCTTCCAAGAGTGCTCCCAATTTACGTTGATGATGATTGATGTGGGGTTTTTTTTATCATGTTTAGCTTCCACAAATAAATGAATGTGTGGGAAACCTTGTAAATGAATAGATGGACCTCACTTTTAAGTTGTGTTATTGCTAGTTTAGAAACATTTTCACATTTAACGAAGAGCCACACATTGTTAGATGTGCCAGTGAAGGTATTTACCACTGTGAGAACTTAACTTGTTTTTTACTTGTCTAAAAGCTCTGCTATTTTATTAAACATTTGTGTTAATCCCATATCTGTCAATCAAAATGGTTTTCTTTTCTTGTTTCCCTCAGAGCCAAGAAGAAGACCAAGCCCTTGAACCTTAAGATCCACAGCAGTGTGGGCAGCTGTGAGAATCTACCCACGCAGCGCTCGCCCCTCCACACTGAACGATCTCTGCGATCCTTCTTCTTCCCCTCCTTCATCCCTTCCACACCTCCAGTCCATGCTGAAACACCCTCTGCAAGTAAGTGAAGTCGTCTTCTTTTTTTAATCAGCTCGCACTTTAGCTTTTATGAAATGAGATTTTTTAATGCCTTTAATATATCTCTTTCATATTCTAATCCCTTTGGACATCTGCTTATTTAGTTCTCAGGCAATGTCTCATCTCTGGGATGTCGGTCTGCTCTCTGCTAGATTTAGTCAAAAAGTCAAGTGCACCCTGGGGTTGAAAACTGAACTAGGGCTGATTTTTAACCTCAAATTAGACTTTATCTTCTCTTAGAAGACAAATCAGTCTGAACTTGTGAAATTGGTTTGACCAGACCATTGTTTTTCTCACTCATGGCCTCAAATCAACTTTTCAGACATATAATTTATAAAACATAATTTCAAACTCATCATCGTACATATGTGATTATACATCATTCACAATGAAAAATCTGTTGTATTATGTTAGAGGCAGAAGAAAGTTAGAAATCTCGAATACTTGTACAAAAACTTTTCAGACAAGTAAATACACAAAAGAAATGAACAAAATGCTAAGAAAAGTCATGTTTTCACACTGATTTTCCTTATTAAACAGAGAAATACAACTGTACACCTTTTGAATTCAATTTTCTCTCGGTCATGGGAGACTGATGAGGCTTAATTGCCTTGCTAACTCATCATATCTCAACAGAAACAAAATAAAATTCACTCAAACTGTATTGGTTAGTCTTGTGAGTAAATAAGTCCACCACGTTACAACAGTCATGAGCTCCAGTTTGGTCTAAATAAATCCTTAATTTACCAAGTTGGATGTTAAAAAAAAACATGCAGTTATTCCCCACTTGCTGGTCGCCAGTTGTTTACAGTCCTGTAACTTCTCCCTTCACCACTAGGTATTGCTGTGTCTTTCAGTTCAGCCTTCTGTTCCAGTAGAGACCTGAGACTGAGCTCTGGTGGTGCGTGCTGTGCACTACATACAATGAGTTTTAAAGAAAGAGGAGCGCCTGTATTTATGACGGTATTGAAAAACATACTTTTGGGATTTTCTAAATACCTTGGTATACAGTAATACCGTGATAACACCCAAGCCTGCTAAACACCCTTCTAAACGAGTTAGATAAAATCCCAGAAAAGTAGTCACACTTGATGCATTGTATTTTTCATCTGTACAAAGAGTGTATTTGGGTGTAGAAAAAAGCGTAAACATATATACAGGAGAGCCATTATGATACAACCACCATACTTTATTTTTGAGAAAATGTTTGATCACACACTCTTGATAAAGATTTCAATGTGTAAGAGTCTTCAGAGTGAAAATATAGAAATTTTCTCTTTGGAGTAAAAGGGTAATTAAATCACCTTCTCTTCTTGGAGGTCTGACATGGTCGATGTCAATGTATCTTAGAGAGGCCGCTGCTTCATTAGCCTCTCTGAAAAGCACTGCCACCAGGTCATGCTGATCTTGGGTCAGGTTGCAGCTCCTGTGCGCTGCTGTTCTGGTTTTTAGTGCTTTTTGTGTTTTTCCTACACATAATAAATCACATGAGACTTTTAGAAGAATACTTTTCTTGTGGAACAAGATACAGTGGCTCTTGTTGTCAGTGTTAACTGGTGGGTGTATGTGGTACACTTGTATGTAATATTGCACTCGATGCATGGACCACACTGATTATTTTCTATCAAAGGATCAAGAAAAGTGATGTTGGATGTGATATGCATATATGTCAAAGTAAGGGGAAGTCTTAACACTACTCTCTATTGACTATTTACATTATTTTTTTAAAGGAATAATTTGTATCTTTTGATCTGGGGTTGTATGACGTTCTTATCCACAATAAGTAAATTACATACGGTCGATGTCAGTCGGCACGCCCCCAGTGTGAATAAGCAGGCAGAGTTACGGACATTGAAGCTAAGCAATGTGTTGTTGTGGACGGACGCTGCAGAAAAAGGTATTTTTGCCATCTAAGAGTCCCACTTAAAAAAAACAATATCAGATGAAGTGAATATTTTCACCGCTTTAACTTGCTAGACAGTGATGGGAAAAGGAATTTGTTGTATCCATCTAGGCTTTTTTCAAAACCAGACTCCTTTGAGAGAAACAGAAATTTACCATCGCTAAACACAGGATCTGCTGGTCTACTGTTGCCTTAATCATTCAGTTAGTTTGTATCATCGTGCCGCTTTGGTATAAAAAAGGGTTATTTTGGATTCACCAAACTCATTCAATAACACAAATAACAATAACTAACTGATCGAGGCAGCAAAGTCGATGTCAATGGAGTCTTTGGGCTTTGACAAGAGCATAGCTAGACAAGTGACGCCAGGTTTTATTGCCAGGTACATTTACATATACAAGGAATATGACTTGGTGTTGTGGTGCAAAACAATTTACATAGAGGAAGAATAAAATTAGTAACTTTAAAAAGAATAAGATCATATAAGATAAAAATATAGAAGGAATATAAAGATATAAAATGAGAAATAGAATAGAATAGAAGAACAAAAAATGTATGTCCAAAAGGTGCAATGGAGAAATTGTACAGGAATCATAAAATACTCTAAATATAGTGTACATTTAAAATGATAGTGATATTTTGTGGTAACTTAAACATGTTTTTGCTGCTTCCTTCCTCACACAGCAGTATTACTTAGTTTCTCTGTATACTTCTGCCTGCTTCTCCAAACTTGGGGCTTGCTGATGAATATTGTAGGTGATACACTGACAGATAACTACCTCCTGCAGCGCCACTTAATAAGATCTGAACTGTCCTTTTAAAGTAGATCAGAGTAAGAAATGTGCCAGTGTTTTGTATATTCTTTTTAAAATCTTGACCCATTTTATGTAGCACTTAGGACTATTATTTGTTAGACGTTTTTCATCTTGAATAAGGCACTTTTTCTGTGAGACAGGGCTAAACCCTCTGCCCGACCTCTCCACTAAGTAAAAGAAAAGGAACACTTACACCCATAATCATTCTTAGCACCATAATTCTTTTTGTTAAGAATATACTTAAGTACAGCTCTGTTGGAAAATGCAACAAATGAACAATCAGGCCGTGCCATAATGACCGGAGGTGGTGTGTTGCTGCACATTGGCAGCCTTATTGGCTGATGCATTATGGGCATACTGCGGAAGCCATTAGACTGAGGAGGAGATGGGGAGTAATGGAGGTCATGTCAAGGAAAGGAGTGATAAATGGTCATCACTTAGTGTTGGGAATAGTTGGAGACCTTAACTAACTGGTATGTGGGGCTCAGCGGTGCATTTTTGTAGGTGGAGGCATGACATGGAATAATCACACCTTATGCATAACAGGATAGACAAATAAAGATGTACTCTAATTACAAAATTAGATGAAAAGTACCACATTATTGGTATAGTCTTTTGTATTATATTCTTATTCAAACTAGACTGCGCCTGCTTTTGCGTGCGACAGACGTCAACAATGAGTTTCATCACTTATTCAGACAAACCAAACCCATGTCAGTCAAACAGTGCTGCTTACAGTCACTACTGTCACTGAGACTGATATGTGTCTTGCCGGATTTGACTTCACATTAGGTGTGTATCACATGTTTTGGCTTGCCAAAGGCGTAGTCACTGTTTTGGCTCTAATTACATGTCAAAGCATTGGCAAACTGTGAACCGGAATTTCAAGTTCATCTTTCATCTTTGGAAGTAAGGTGTAGCGTAGTAGTTCATAAATAACTGGTAGTTGACCTGAAGGGAGCTCAGTTCACAGCTGCAGTAACATCATACATGGCACACACACACACAAGCATCAATATTACTAACTAAACCAACATAGACTTCAGCATCACATTAAGGAGTGCATTGGCTTAGCAAGATTTGTCTCCTTTCTTTCTTTCTTGAGGTAAACATTGTCTATAAAAAGAATTCTGCAAATTGGGAAAACAATGGATGTATGCTGTATATGTAGTAATGCAATGCTATTAAAAAATGCAGGATTTCATACTCCAGGTGTGGAAAAAGGGGGTTTCAGCTTATTGACAGAAACTGAGACAAGATGACAAGTACCTGACATCTAAATAAATAAAAACATGATATTTGATCACAATGCTGTAAATAATGATCACAGGCCTGCAGTCATTCACAATGAAGCCATCTCCCATGTTTCCACGTGTATGTGTGTGGGAGTGCAACCTGACAACCCACTGAGCTGGAGCGTCCAAGTTAAGAGCGTCTGCTCCAGGCTACAGCAGAGATAGTGCTTCTTACGTAGACACAGAGTTTTCAGGAGTTGGAGGAAGTACACATTGCTTTTTTTTATCCTGCTGTACTAGAAAGCATTATTAGACACGGTGGGTATCACAGCTTGGTTTGGAAACCTGCCTGTATACCTGAAATTCAAGATAAGCCGTCCACAGTGGACAGTTCTGAAGGTTGAAGGACTCCTGCCGCTTCATGCGCTCCTTCAGGCTTTTTGGGAGGAGTTTCTGGGCACTGCTCGCTCAGAAATATCACCTGTGACTGAGCTTCTCTCCCAGGCATTCTTTTCAGTTTCCCAAATACAGGTTAGACTGCTAAAACTTTGTTTGTGCCAGTGTCAATTACAAATGTAAGCACCAAGGGTGGCATGTAAACTGAAACTGTTTTAGGTATCGGCTTAACTGCATGTTTTAGATTTATGTGCAGTATAACTGATTTGTCAGTGTCAGTTAAACATCTTTGTTTCTTACAACAGTGGCACTGAGCTTAAGAGAAATTTAACAGGAGGGAAAATAAGGTTTATCTATGTAGTTTACTGCCACAAACTTTTTCAAGGTGGTGTAATAATTGTTGTTATTGTCATAGCTTCAGCATTAAACTGTATATGAAGCTGAAAGTTTTAGTGTTTTTTTAAATTAATTAATTAATTTATTTATTTATTTAGAGATTTACTGTATCCCGTTTTTTTTCATGGTGACCTCATTAAACATGCTTTTGGCCATAACTTGAGAGCCTTGGGTGCCCACCTTGAAACTGTGCTGACTGGATAAATCTTTTGTCCTGCTGCGGGGGAACGTGTGTGAAGCATCCATGTTTTCACAGACACGGATGTAAACTGTAACTGCAACTTGACTGGCTGATTGGTAAACATATTTTTAGGGCCTAAGTGTGGTTTTGTTTTTAAAATGAAAAGCAATTGAGACATCTGATCCCTCAGTGCCCATTATGCTTACTTTTAAATCACTGATTAAAGTAAAATGAAATTAAATGTTTTATTTTTCTGTGAAGCTCCACAGTTGACCTCGGGGGTCTCCAGTCCTTATTTTATTTGTCTGTCTGTGTGCGTGCGTGTGTGTGCGCGTGCATGCCGCTATGCATGTGTGTGCCCGGTAAGCCAGGCTAACCACCCGTCCCGTGTCTATGTTTGGGATTATGATATCACTGCCATCTCATACGTCAGGGCCCTCCAGCCAACGGCATTATCTCTCATCTCTCTAGTCGTCTGAATCAAAACAGACGGAGGGCCCAAAAGACTGGCTGAGGTGACCAAACACTGTCTGCTCAAGATGAGTCAGTACAAAGTCAAAGCTGAAACGTCAGTGCCTTCCTATGAGTTTGTTTGGCTTTCCACTTAGAGATACTGATAGTCTGGTTGTGATGAAGTTAAATAACATTAAATATTCACACCAGTGTTTCTTTGCTTGGGTAGTCTTTGGCACATAATTGGGTTCTGGAGACAGAAAGTTTTGTATTAAATCTGCAGATTACTGATGTAGTGTGCTGATGTTTAGTCTCTTCAAAAGGCTGGCATTTTTCTTTTTTTTCCTTTTTCATTTTATAAACAAACCTCTTCGAAAGACCGAAACCAAACACATGTTCGTCCATATCTTCATATGGATTGATTTTCATACAATTCCAGAAGATTTTTTTTACAAAAGGGTCACAAATATATGCTAATTATTTTTAAAAAGAAAATATCATGCATTTGAACTTTCTGTTGGTGCCATTGTTGATTTATTTTTGGATGTATTTATCCAGCAGTCCAACAAGATCCCAAGATGTTAAAGGGTAATCCGAAAGATTTCAGTCCTGGTTAAATAGGCAACACCTGCAGTTACCATAGTAACCACAAGTGGGTTTAAATACAACAGCAAACCCTCCTTGAGCAGCTGCTTTGTCAGAACAACAGCAGATGACTAGCTGGTGCATCCGTTTACAGTTCAACCAAGCATACTCATATTGTTGGGTATCTTGAGCAGGCAATCCAAATCCATCACATGAATGGCGGACTCTGCCACTGTGACCAAAATACTGTGAGAGACAATTTCAAAGGACAGACAAGGCATAAATCATTAAACATTAGAATCTTAAAACAAAACGAAACCAGTGCAAACCAAATCTTAGTATGTTGTTTGCACCATTGTTTGGCTTGTTTGTGACTGGATGTTTATACAACTTTAATGCATGTACACTATGTAATTATACTTTGGTTTTGTTCTTCCTCCCTGGACTGTCATGTTTCAGATGGAAAATGCTAACTTTTCTCAAAGTTATGGTTTGAACTTTCTGTTGATGAAGATGTTGGAGTGTTTTCAAGTTTTTTGGACACACCTGAGCCTGCTCCATAGTTGACACTTTAGTTTTCCTCCGTCCTGGACAGAAGGGATTATTAAAAAAAATATGGTTTAGATGTTGATTTAGATGTTGATGTGTTTTATAATGTTTTTAAAACTTGATAAGATTTATTTATGGGTCCCTAAACTCAGGCATCTAGCGACTGCAGTAGTCATGGAATTTATCGGCTCCAGTATGATCAGCCTCACCCCTTTTCCGGCACAATGCAATGACGTGTCGCCACAAAATATCGCCGTCTATGTCCAAGCACTGCTTGAGCATCATTCAAACATAGCCTGCACCAAGTTTGAAATATATACTAAATAAGTGACTGTTTTCGTTTGTTTTTTTGTTTTTAAAGAAACCACAGTCACATTTCCATTGGCCTCAATGCTGCTCTCTACCTTTTGCATATTGTGTTTCTGGCATGTTTTTGAGAATATGCTACACTAAAAAAAACCCAAAAACGTGTGAAATGCCTTTTTTTTTGCAAGTATTCTTGTCTTTTATAAACTGAATATATGTGCTTATTTTGTTGGAAAAGGGGTATTTGCCTCCAATGAAACGGCACAGTGTAGTTTCTTTTGGTAGATTGTTTTTGCATATCCTTATATCAGTCTTGTGTTGCTCGTTCATGTAACTGGGTGTTCACCACACCTGAACAAGTGGGTGTGCATGTTCACAAATAACTCGTTTTGCTTGATCATGTAACTGGGAGTTCACGATGGGAAATGTTGGCTTCAGTATTTTTCGCAAAGTCATGGAACTTCCTGATAATCATCTTGAAGTATTTGGACACGCTTGAGTATGTTCCGTGACGCCTCAGTTTTCCTCCTTCCTTGAAGTCATGGTGTAGAACTTCCTCTTGGCGAATATGTTGACATGTTTTCTGATGTTTTTGATTTGATGTATTTTTTGGATCCTCAAAATCAGTTTAGCTAAATAGTACAACACAATCCTAAGATGTTAAAGCCTTAATACTTGAAATTTTATTTCCGGCTAATTTGGCGACACATGATAAAGAAAGTTAAAGCAAGAAGGTTTATTAATACAGCAAACACTCCTTGTGCAGCTGCTTTGTTAGAAGTACAACATACAACTAACTGGTGTTAGCTGGTTTACTAACTGACCAACTAACTGAATTTGTTAAATGTTCCAACCTCTGGATGGTGTAAAGAGAGCATATGTTGAGGCTGATATCAATGAGATAAAATTGCAATGGATTATATCCATGCACTGTTTTCCTGACAGGCAGACAACTGAATCCAGCCAAGAAATGGCGAACCCCGCCATTGCCACTAAATACTACAAGAGAGATAACGCCAAAAGTTAGACATAAAGTAAATAACATAAAGTTAAACAAAAATATTAGAAAGAAAACCACTGCGAACCAAACCAGGAAGATGAATATTAAAACCCGTACACAAAAAAAACAACCTAAAAAGATTTATAGCTCAATTCAGTTTTTTTCCATTATCCTTACTGTAAATAAGCTCTGACTATCAAAGAAACTACACACCCTAGTTTGTCTTTGTTTGTTTTTCTTACTACATTTCCTTGTTTGACTTGATATCTGGTGATACAACACCTGCGGGTATGTATGTGTACTTTACTGGACTTAATTTTCTTTTGTTTTTGTTCTTACTTCAGTTTTTGTTTTACTTTTGTTTTTATTTCAGTTTAAGTTTTTGTTCATCCACCCCCTGAATGTGCTGAGTTATATGGCTGTTTTGCCCTCATCCCAAATGATTTAGCACATCAAAGTACAATGCTTACTTATTAATTTTACCATTACTCATGAGGTAAAATGCTACTTGCGTGCCAAAAGAGACATGCCAAAAGGCATGAGTCTTGCATGCCAAATGAGACGAGCCAAAAGGCGGGGCATGTTACTTAAACTGTATGTCACAAAGTCATGGGTTTGAACCTCCAGGTGGTGAAACTTTTGAGGTGTTTTCACATTGAAAACAGCAGAAGAATTCATAAACATCAAAGGTAGTATTTATCAGCAAAAGAGTAACTAACTTTCTAAACTATGACAATGAAAATCAGCAATATTGGCAAACTAATTAGCAGTCCAGTCCTGGTTGGGAACATTTCTTTAAAGGCCCTGCACATGGTAAACCCAAATCAGTTATTCCAGTTAATATGATTGACTGGAATCCTTGTCAGTACTGTGTGGGTGGTATTCACTGTTCAAATGGATCCTTTAGAAGTTGTCAAGGCATTGAATTCATTAGTCCAAGTAAGGTCCAGTAAGGCTTAATTAGCATTAAAATGTCTTATATTTAGGTCTCAAACTGAAAATTGCTGATACAAATTTATGCCGTCTTTTTAAAGTTTTTTCTGTTATTAATTACCTGTGTTTTTCCTGCTGTGACATGTCAAGATTTCTGTCTTTTGACTTCAGATAATCCCCAGCACACTTTGATGTTTATCTGTTTGTCTCTTTGGGAAAAAAGGGCTTTTAATGTGGGATGAGAAGAAATATAAAAACTTGCTGGCAAAAAAATGAAAATATTTAGTAAGGCTTCTGATGTAAACAAAAATCTGCAGACTTTGAACATCAGGGTGGCCATGCCAATACATAAAGATGGGCTATGGCACTGGTTTATCCACTTTCACGCTCGTTTTCTTGCACTGAGTTTTCTCATGTTTATGTGCAATAGACCTTCTAAAAAATAATTTCACTTTTTGCAAGCAAGGAGCATTCTGTTGTTTTTTGCTGTTTATCCTTGTGGCCAACTTAAATAATACATATTCCTTTCTGTTTTTCTTCTGCTCAAAGTGTTAGGAATCATCATTGTTATTCTAATTTGAAAAGTTACAGTGGCCACAGAGGGACATTTTCCACACACAGCTCACCTTGAGCGCCTCAGGCTGTTTGAGCACACACAGTTGGAGCGGACAGATGCCCCAACTTGTGATGATGCCTTGTGTCCACTTGGAGGTCCAGCACCAGCCCTGGGACTCCACTAACACATACACACACACACACACACCTGCTGCAGAACTGATGTGTGTGTATGAGTGTGTGTGAGATGCAGAGAGAGAAAGAGGGAGTGTGTAGGAGTTTGTGAGTGTGTGCTTGTGGATATAAATGGCTTCAATGTTCTTCATACGCTTTGTGCACAACTCACTGTGTTTATTTCTACATGTGCTCTAGTGACGTCACCCACTCACCCTAACCTCGCAGCGACGCTTTGCAGTTGCGTCACAGATCTCCTAGCAACCGAATATGGCACCACAATGGATGCCCCTTTGAGAGTTGGCAAATAAATAATGGTCACAAATAACGGCTAAATTTAAAACCGGGTGAGGAAAATGGAGCTACCTGAGCGGAATGGTTGCGTTTGGCATCGATTCACTGTTTCAGTAAAGATGTAACACTGTCATTTAGCCATTGTTTCATCGTTTTGTATGTATGAGGAGATGAATGTTGACATGCTGACTCATGTTTGAAGAGCATATTCAGGGTTTTTTGTGTTCTTGACTTGTAGGCAGAATAGAAAAGATACATTTCACCTTTGTTTGTTTTGACTTCCGACTGGCTAAAAATCTCCAAAATCTTGCTACACCACATATTTATCATTTCTTGTTCACCTGTAATTTTACTGTATGAACCAATGACCCGAAAGCAGCATTCAAATATACCTCTCAGTTTTTTTTTAATCAATAAAAAGCCTGCTTTTCATGGCCAGTACGGATAAAATAACCATTAATTTCACACTTATCTATTTTAAAAAGTACACAACCTGTTGTTTGTGCACACCCAAGGGTAAGAAAGATTTATTGAGCAAAGGTGGATGGCTGTTAAAGGGGTTTAACAACATCGCATAGGCCTTCGACGAATAGTTTCGAGTAGTTGCCTTATGGATTCCATGTCAGTGCCTGCTTGGTTATTGCATTTTTGGCTTGTCCTCAGTGTGTGACCAAACCTTTTCAGTTGTATTGATTATATAGTTTCTTTTTAGGAAAGGATGTAAAAAAAAAAAAAATGATAGCAGATTACGTTGATGGTGTTGATTGTGTTTGGTCAGTAGATCCCAAAGATGCATCTTAGGTCTTCCAGGTTTCAGTACCATATGGTTTTAACTTTGGAGTTGAAGATTTTAAACTTTGTCTTGTGTGAAATGTTTTTGGATTTCCAGGTCTTGTTTAGGATCTTGTATGCTGCTCTTGCTTTTCTGATTGTCTTTATGTTCTTCTTTGACCCACCATCCACAGTAATTACACTTCACAGGTATGTGAATTGGTCGACTTCTCCCAGGCACTGTCATAGGCTTCATGCTTCTGCATGATTTTGGTTTTTGTTTCTTTTGTTTTGAGTCAAACCTCAGCTGCAGTGGTTCCTCACTGATGGGACTTATCTTGCATCTGTTGGTTGATGTATGAGAGCGATGCAATCTCGTAAGCAAAGTTGAAGGCCTCAATATGTTCATTCAAACTCGAATGAATGCCAGTCTTCTGATTGCTGGTTGTTTCTTTCATGACCCAGTGGATGCATAAGATGACAGGAAAACAATCAATGTTACCTAATGACTTTTGAAGGGTTTAACAATAATTCAAGCCATTTCGGTGTGGTCTTTTGACACCGTTTAACAGCTCAGTGTTGAACGTTAGCTCGATCTAACTGGGCAGATGTTGAACTGACCATTCGCCGTAAGGGCAGCAGCTCCAGGGACGGTCCTTTAGCGCTGCATCTAACCAATATAATGGCAGCAAAATAAAGGGATCAGACCCCCAGAACATGGATTGTGTTGTCTTCCTCTAAAACTGTGAAAAACATCCACATTGCGACAATGTGTTTGGCATACTATGTTTTCTCTACTTCTTGTCTGTGCTTATTGGCATGGTCGCTGCTGCAACAGTAAAGTCAGTAAAGGCAAGTTTTAACTAATAGGAGAACTTAGATTCTTGTAAAAAGATGTGCTGACCTTTGTGCTTACTTTCTAATCTTCTGCAACATCAGGTCACTGCTAAAGAAAATCTTTTTGCTGGGTAGAGAGTGTTTTGCAGGTCAGACTAACTGACTCTTTCTGGCGCAGTTCTTGTCTCACTCCAGCTAATGAAACTCTGTAGGAGGTCATAAACTCCAGTCAATACAGGAATGGATTGGTCAGTGGTTACTATGTTTGTACTCGAAAAGTAGGGCAGATGTTAGAAAACAGGCAGAGGAGTCTTTGTAAACATTGTACTGCTACTGCATCCACATTTAAATTATGTTTTTGTGCATCCCACTAAATTTACATCTCGCTGTGAATTTAGTCTCCAATGAACTTCAAGTTGCAATTTGACACCTCAGCTAATCTAAACAAACTGCTTTAATAGTCGACTAGCCAGCAGGGAAGTGTAACAACAGATGTTGACAACATTTAACTTGCCACTAAAGCTTTCTGTGACATGCTGCGGAGTACGAATCAGATTCGATCATTCTCATATTGTGACAGACTGTGCTGTAAGAGATGGTTCTGGTTGGTCATGATGCATTGAATGCAGCACGCGTGTTTGAGCTCCCATCTGTCGACACCACTGAGGCATCCTTTGAGTTCACTTGTGGGATCTTTATTCTGTCATTTTAAAAGATTTTATATGAACAACACATGGAGGGTGGGAGAAGACGATGAAAAGGTTTAATTGAGACAACAATTTTGAATATTTAGTATAACAATTATCTGTTTGTCATCAGTGTTGTCCAAAAGTTATGGACTTCAGATATAGCTGACACAGGGGGTATTACGTCAGCTAAAAGCCCTCCGTGGCGTCAGATTGGCCTCGCCACTGAAACCTGCTGTTTGTCGGTGCTCATCTGTGAGCCATTTGAGTTCTTCAACTGAGAAAGTCACTACCGAGCCATAAGGCCTCTGGGCATCATCTGTTCCCCCATCCCTTCTCCCTCTGTCTCACTGGCACACTTAAACCGCCAGTCTTAAAAGACTCCCACCATCTATAAGGCCGAGCAGAGATACTTGTTTCATCCAAGAAAATTGCTATTTTTCGAGCGCTGTGATTACTATTGTCACTTTATCATTGGGACACTTTGTGTGCATGTGGGTTATTTGTAAACCTGTGTGTGCTCGACAGAGATGACAGCACAATATTCTGCAAAAAAAAAAAGGCAGGTCGGCGTGTAGCTGTTGCCATAGCAACTGAACAACCTGGCTTTGTCTTTTGTTCATCTGATTTTTTTTTTCTCACATTCGTATAGAAAGAAAAAAAAAACACCCCTATTGCCACCCCTACCTTGTTCGTTTCTTGCTGCCATTCTGCTCAGCCGTGTACTTTTACCTTGTGGAAAGTCTCATTAGAACGCATTGATGAGAAACGATGAGAGTATGGGGTGCAACAGCCTGTAACATAGCACTCATGTAACACTCGTGCTATAATGCAGCACATTGTGCAGCAAACGCCCACACGTTTTTTACAGTCCTGTTCACTTCTTCTGCTGCTCTGCTCAGTCTACTGTATATATGTACCATACGGCCAGACTCTTATCTGCTTGTCAAAAACAATTGTGTTCAAGTGTTTTGTGCTGAATTTAATAGGTATGCCACCCCTCTGAGACCCACATAGAGCCACTTTTGTTGTTTTTGGGGGTGGGCAGAGGATCTTTGAGGGAGATTGCAGGTCGCCAGTATGAGCCACATAGAAATGGTATACACCATCTGAAAGCTGGGCACCTGAAGATTAATTGTGAGATACAGCTCAGTACTGTGTGTTATGTTTTTTCTAGTCATAAATCTGTAATTAAAATGGTGTTTTGTTTAGGCACCTGTTTGAATTCTAAAGGTTTAGATCATGCACATCTTTGACTCATGCGTTGTTGCAGCAATTTTGGGGTTCATATTGTTTTGGTGCTAAATTTAGCGTGTTTTACCACTTGAGTATTGATAAAAATGGTCAAAAATCACTCCAAAATAGCACATTATGACAAGACCTTGAGGACAGTATAGAAAAACTGATTCTGTGATTCAGCATCAAAAACTTTGGACATTTAAAGAATTCTTTTACAGTTTGTTAGTTGACATTTTTTGATGATTGGATAGCAAGATTGGATGGTGAGCGCTTCTGTTCTGAGTAAGCCCTTTATCATTAATCTACCTATGGAAGCCATACATACTCTGAATGCCATAGGTTTGCAGAGTGTGTTGGACTGTTAATGGACCCAGTGTGCAGAAATAATCAAATACAATGAGCCAAAATAACACATTTGTACTCCATGCAAAAAACTGCATGTTTTTCGCTCAGAACTTCATGGGACTCGCATAAAGTGTAAAAAATCAGCTCTCTATTGCCTCTGAAAGACAGTAATGTTGACCAAGATTGCCGGTTAAGCTTTCTATTATCTCTTGATGAAACTATGCCAGTTATGCTGTTGATTCAGCCACTCGATTGAAGCTTTTATCCCAACTTTGCTACACTCTGCCCGTTGAGCTTTAATACCTTGATGATTGTGATAATGACAAGAGCAGGTGTGGGTGAGATGACTCTGACAGCACCAACAATGAGAATAATTTGTGAGTCTTTTTTCCTGTGTTGTTTTAATTGTCTTACGCTCCATCTTTTTAGCCCGCAGTGGGAATTCCTGCTCCATGGGGAGTAGAAGTGTTTAGCGCTCAGTCAGTCACTAGGAGAGGCATCTTGGTCTAATGTCAAATAAACTATATTTGGCTTTAAATAGGCTCCTAGACTCAAGTAGTCTTTTTATCTCTGCACACGTACACACACACACACCCCCCTCAGTGTAAACCACACAGACAGAGACATATATTTCTTCATCGTTCAGTGCAATAACATCTCTCTTTAAGCAATGCAAAACACATACACACACACACACACACACACACACACACACAGACAACACATATTCAACCCCATGGTCTGCTGTGTGTCATGTAACCGGCCAGTGGAGGGGGGGGGGCTTGGCTTAATTAGACTGAGCCAATCAGAGAAGATGGAGGAGGACATTGTTGTCTGGCGCCTTGGGGTTTCTCAACTCCTGCAGGCTCATCTGTCTGACACACACACACACACACATACGCATGCACACATTTTATCTCTGTGTGTATTTTTTCGCATATCCCAAAGTTTCCATGGTTTTCCCTTGTTTATGTGACCAGATATTTATAATTACAACACCTGTGCACCTGTCTGTGAGCATGTGCACCATATCATTCTTCATTTACACTTTGGTTTCGTCTCTCCTCCCTCGACTGTCTAACTGCCGTGGTGGTACCTTTGGAGACTTTTACACCTGGTCTCATGCTTTTAAGTACAATAAAGATAACGCTGAAATATAAACTGGTAGAGCATGACACTGTTGTGTAGATTTACCAGCACGATCCCAAGATGTGAAAGTTGCTGACGAGATTTCAGTCCTGGTTGATTTGGCAACACCTGTGGTTACCGTGGTAACACCAAGTGTGATATGATATGACAGCAAACACTCCTCGAGGAGCCACTTTGTCAGAAATAGAAGACTATCTGGTGAATGTTTAAAGTTCAACCACGCATACTCATGTTGTTTTAATAAAGTCGTCAGTCAAAATAATTGCAGCCACGATCTGATTTCATGCTGCGAATGCTGTTAGCAGTTTTCTACACAATAGCAAGACACAGTAAAATTAGTTTACCTTGTTAAAAAGTTGGAGGCATTGTGTGCAGCTCTTCATTTAACAGCTCACTGTGGCTGCTGTTTCTTGTTACATTACTCATATGCAAGAATTAATAACGCTGAAATGACAGTTGTTTTGTTGATGAATAATAGCGGTCAACATTGTGCAAATGCTTCACAATCAAATCCACAGAGTGTGGTCATTTGAACGCTTTTAATGTGAGTGGCAGCAGGCTGTTCTGTTTGCATCAATATCTGAGTGTAATACAGCTCTGACATGGTGTGAAGAGACCAGGGTTGGGTACTGGTCACATTTGAACATATACTGGTGCTGGTGCCAGTATGATGCATTTGGTACCAGTACCTTATGGCAGCAACCAATAGTTATTAGCCTACTTTCTGTAGGCTAATTACAAAAATACAGTTTTTGAACAAGCTGCAGTAAACATACTGTTGTGATACCTGACTATTTCTAGTTCTATATTTCGGTGCTGCAGCAATAGTTTCAGCTTCCTGGAAAGCCGCCCTCGGAACTCTGTGATGAGCGCTTCAGCTTTTGGGCCCTTTGCAGGACTTCCGCCTCCTTTCTGATCGTGGGAGCTCTGTTGTCTCCACATCAAAGTGCAAAAAAGCGCCCCAAAACCAGAAACCCAGCCGCAGAGTGCCACAGGCAGCTCTGGCTTCCCAACTGCCAGGCTTTACGGCTTCATGGCCTCATGGCTTCCTGGCTTTGGGACACCTCCATCCCCTTTCTGAACCCAGTGTTATCAGCCAGATGCAATCTTAGGTACGATAATTTGACACAAATTAATTTGGTTGTAATTGTTGTGTTTGGTTGTACTGGTGTTATTTGGTTGGTGTCCTAAAATGTACTGACTTCAATACTGTACCTGAAAAGAGCTAAGTAGTGAGGCAGATATCAATCTGTATCCCTGGTATGAAGTAGACAATCTGGATCTAGCACAGAAATGGCCGACTCTGCCACTGATAAATGCTACTGGACTTCATAGGACGGACAAAATACATATGACACAAAATG